>NC_139982.1:5361809-5593351 GCF_963993115.1 Abramis brama
TAATAAGATTGTACCCTCTGTTTGCAAGACAGTAGAGAGAAGTTTTTTTTTAGTGTTTGTTTGTGGTAACAGAAATTCACAAAATGTTTAGGAAAAGTACTAGACAGATTACACCTTTTTGGACAGATAGTGAATTCAAGTCTTTGTTATCAGAGCACATGGACTCCATCGTGACTGAGCCAGTCAGATTGAATTTAACAAAGAAATTTGGCATTGATCCAGAGAAAGTGTGGTCAATTGAAGATTGCAAGAAAGTGTTGAGTGCATGTATCAGGAAGAAAAACCTGAAAGGCATCGTCTGTTGTCACCGAGAATTTAGCTTATCCATTGCACAAGAACAAGCTCGTTGTATTGCTACGTTAAACGATCAGAACAAACAATTGCAGACTCACATGTCCTGTCTCAAGACAAAGGTGGGCCATAACAAAGCCTCAACCAAATGTGATTTAGAAGACCAACAGTCAGATGAAAGCTATCCTGATTTACAGTCTTTTGATAGTATAGAGGACAATGTCAATGCAGATGTAAATGCAGTTGAAGTGTGCGTAGCTAGACAAAAGCCTCAGGGAAAAGGTGTTGATACAGTTCCATTTGCAACCCCCATATTGCAGCCACAAGCAGTCAAAACATCTTTACGTCCGAAAGATATTGAGAGAATTGCTGAAAGTTTGCCATCAGTGCAAAGACATTTTTCTGAGTTTAGGAGAGCATTGTTCAGTAAAATGCATCTTTACGACATGTCGTTGCCGGAAGTTACACAGCAGATGTCACAAATTCTAACTGAATCTGAATTCAACAATTTTGAGTCTGCTGTTACTTCCGAACTGCAACCTGTCAGTAAAGGCGATTTGAGAGAAGGTGTTTTGAAAATCCTAAAGAATATCTTAGGACCGAAAATCGATTGGTCAAGAGTTACTAGCTGTGTACAAGAGAAAGAAGAAACTGTGAGTGTGAACTCATTATCTCAGTTGGGGGGCAATTGCCTCTATTGTCTTTAGATGATTAGATTTAGTGGTTACCTCTAAGGCTGTGTGTATGTTTAGCACCTTTAAGGACAGCCCACTGAAAGGCCTATAAAGAAACCATGTGAAGTATGTTAGCCAGACTGATTTGGGAAGAACTGCAGCCGCGTCAACGCGAAGTCCTCAATAAAGAATAACTTTGTTTGAACGTGATCCCCAACGTCTCCTGGTCTCTTGCTTCGACGAAGAAAAAGTTTTCAACACTATGTTGTAATTATTATTTAAAAATATATTATATCAATTTATAAAATTTAAATGATTGTATATCCACATTTGTTTAAAAAATGTTGTGCCTTTAAACTTTTGTACAATATTCATAGATAACATTATTCTATACATTTGTTCCTCTACCACACTTTTACTATACTACATTTTTAGGGACTACATTAACTTACTTGTAATACTTGGTAAATGGCAACCATTCACATACATAATTAAGGAACAATGCAATAATTTGATGCATGAGACTATCATAGCAGTTATCACTACCAATCAGTCACAACTAATTTAATAAATATTCCCTTGTCAAGCCCTAAACACAATTGAGATATTTAAGCCAAAAATTATCCTTAATTTTGAAATAATGTAAAACACATTGCGGCAGCATGCAGACATAGGCAAGACGGCTCGCGTGCCTATTGGTTGTCCTGCGGAAACTGCAGCAGCCTATCGAGAGAGGCCCCCGTGACGTCAGATCCAATTGGGGGCGCTTCACGCCCACTGCGTCACGTCCCGCCGAAACAGGCGTGGCCTGGGCCAATAAATATAGCTCGATGGGCTGGTATTATCTGATTTTTCATCTCTTCAGCGAAGCGCACGCATCGCTGGATCCGGAGAGGAAGAAGCCGCGCCGTCTGAGAAAGCCTTCTGCAGGACGAACCTTTGCATCTGAAGCCGCTGGCCGACGACAGCTGCGGCCAGACTTTGGTGTAGCCAATGCCGGAAAGAAGCGATCAACGTCATTTTCGGGCGAAGAAGAAAGCGACATAAACAACAATGGATGACATACAGCAGATCTTGTTCTTGCTTCTCGGCATGTTTGTCACAAGAAGCCAAGCGCCGACATTAGGCGTTTCTCAATACCAAGTACGCAAAGTTCAAACTTCCCAAGTCCGTTAAGAAAGTTAAATAGCTTAAATATATAAAGTTATGAAACTTCACTCAGCCCTCAGCCAAACCGATTGGCCAGGGAACAAATTATAGATTCACGAGACCAAATATCGCCCGTTAGATATACAGAAGAAGAATTATATCTCATGTTTAACCACTACAGAGACGTCAGACTCAGCGGCAAACGTCAGAACGACTAGCCGAGGAAAGGCTGTTCCAGGCGGGGTACATGAGCGCCGAGTGCCCGCTGATCACCTGGATCTCACAACCTGGATCAAATTTTCTCGCCTGAAAAGCTCTTAAAACTACATTTTGTGACACAATATCAGTGGTATTATATTTCAACTGTATATTAAAAAATGGTGCTTCTTATGTTGTCCTTCTCCTTGTTGACGATACTCTATCAACCAAACAATGTCCTGCAGTGAGTCTAGCTCCACCCTTTAGTACCGTACCACTGTGCTAGGAACCCCAACGGAAAGGTAGCGGAAAAATGGTACGGTTCGGCATTTTGGTATCATTCACAACTTTTGACAGTGGAAACGGAAATAATTGTGTACTGTACCTTACTGTACCGTACCGTACCGCTCAGTGGAAACGAGCCATAACTTTAAACAGAACGAGTACTTTTTCTTGAAGTGCACATTGTAGATCATAACAGAAATTAGCACAGCCAAAACTGATGAATGATTGAGACCTCTTCCAGCAGCGGTCGGGACGAGTAGAGCGCAGTCTGGACGGTTTAGAAGTTGCAGATGTCCTGATCAGGCCAGTGTGCACATGATGATGGACAGGAGTCATAGTCCCATACTCCATTTCAATGAAGTCATTCAACTGTGCTCTCAGAGTTACTGTTATATTCATAAAGAGCCTTCGAGTCCCACCAGGTGTAATCCACGTTTAGAGAGTTGGGTCACTCTCCCACTCTTTACTGTAGATACAACTGTATATTTATGCCACTTTGACACACTGATCACTCGAATATACAGCTACAAATGATCTCACTAAAAACCCGTCAGTCATGAATGATCACGTCTGATTGCTGATCTCTGATTGGCTAAATCAGATCTGCAGTGGGCTGGTGTATTTACACATCATGATGACTGATTTTATGGACTACATGCACACTTGAGTTTTGTTTATTAACCAATTAGTCTATAAAATGCAGGTGTTTGAAAACCGCCAAACCAATTTTTACCAGAACAATCAAACTCAAAACTGCCCAAATCTGGCAGCACTGGCTTCATGTCATCACTGTTTCCAAATGTCACTGGTTCGTCACTAGGGGGCGATGATCTCTGTGAACCCATGAACCACTGTCTATTTCATTTTACCTGATCTCAGATCAGTTTTTAAATATCAATGTTTATTGACACATTTTTATAATAAAAAAGGAGTTGTAGTTAAAAGTGTCTAATTGGTCTGATTACCAAACTCTCCATAAAACAAACAAAACAATTTAATAAACTAACACATATTAAAGACATTTCATATTTACTGGTATTAGATGATTTGGTAATTGCATTGAATAGATTAGACTTTAAATTAAAACATTTGCATTTGGTGTGTAAAAGGTGTTTTTATGCTGAGTTTCCGCTGTTCTGACCAGCGTGTGGCGTTTCCAGAGCTTCAATACAGTGAATCATTATGCAAATCAATCGGTTCAATGGTTTCTAAAAGCTTTGTTTCTCCATCACTAGAGCAACATGATTCTGGTTCACTCTTGAGTTGATAAGAGCAGGCCAGAGAGCAAACTTTGCCTGGCCCACCTCCACTTCTGGCTGGGTCCCCGGCCCAAAACTGGCCCAACACACTGAACATGGACACACAGAGCTTCCTCTGGCCCAGATGTGGCCCACACCCTGTAAAGTGACTCTTATTGACTGATATGGCCCAGGTCTGGCCCAGGCACTGTAAGACAGATCTGGCTGAGAGTCGGCTGGGCAGAAACTGGCAGTGAAACACACATTCAACCAAGAGTTTTTATTATAAAATTAACAAATACACTTTAATATAAACATGTATGAACAATGAACAAATACACTATGATATTAACATTTATTAACAACACACTGATTCTTGATTTGTGATCATGTATTAGTTATGATTTGCATAACATTTTCATATACAGTATATTTACACCATCGCCTATAAATGTAATGATTATGTAACAATTAGAGTCAGAACGGCTGATTCATGAGCTTGATCTTTTTTTTATGATATTTTTATATAATAGTTTTTAATCTCAAATGTAATGATCAGTTTGTCTGCGCTGCTTCACTAAAGCAGAAGTGAAAGTGTTCCAGTCCAGATCATGTAACCAATCAAAGAGTGAGACTGAAACCCCATTTGCATTGTCAGGGTGGAGTGATTGTGATCCTCTCAGAATAGAGCAGCTCTGTCTCCAGAGACCATGTTCAAACCCCAAGAGCTTTATTTGACATTTACTGCTACATCAACCTTCTGAAAAGCACCTGCATCTTCATCTGTTAGTTGAATGATGTTGTCAGACACAAAGTGAACTTGTTGAGAAGCTTTATTGAATGTTGCAGCAAACACAGCAGATTGAAAGATCACACACACACACACACACACACACACTCAGTTTCAGTATTGAGTTGTAAATCACTACAGCTGCAGCACTAGACTCATGTGAATCCTGCCTAACACAGGACACTCAGATACGGCTCATCTTCAGGAGAGAAACATCAGCACTCAGAGCTCTTGTGGAACGAGACCTCATGAGGAGCTCCATCATGTGTTACTCTGCAGACGTACAGCTCTCCCGCTTCCCAGCGTGCTTTGCTGAGGGTCAGGACGCTACTGCGGCTGTAGCGGCCGTCCTGCTGGCTCTCTGCGCTGGTCAGAACCCCCTCGGTGACCTCTGACCCGTCCATTGTCCAGCTCACCAGCGCCCCCTGTGGAGAGTAAGAGCTGAGCAGGCAGAGCAGTGCGGCTGAGTCTCCAGAGATCTGCAGAGAAGAGGGCGGCAGCAGAGACACTGAGGGCTTCACTGTGGGACCAGCTGCAGGAGACAAACACAACACATTCACACACACACACACACACACACACACAACAAACTTTGTTTAAAGCTTTCATACATATTGCATTATAAAAGTATTTTTAATGCATTCATTATGCACTGCTATATACATTAAAATGCATGTATGATCTAATCAATAAGTGTAACAGCAGTTATAACACATATTATCTATTATCAGGCCATGTATGATTTCTACAATAAAAGATGAACTAAATATGAACTCAGTGTAGAAATAAATGAAGGAAAGACAAACCTGTCATTCCTTTTTTTGAAAGGAATAATGTTATTCTTATAATAATATCATTGTTTTAGATTAAATAAGTATACAATAATATCAGTAACACTTTAATTAAAGCCTTTATACATATTGCATAATAAAAGTATTTTTAATGCATTAATTATATATTGTTTTACACATTATAATGCATGTATATATATATATATATATATATGTATATATATATAATGCCGTATATAGACCGCCTGGGCCTTACGCTGATTTCCTAAAAGAGTTTGCAGATTTTCTCTCAGATCTATTGGTCAATGTAGATAAAGCATTAATTGTTGGAGATTTTAACATACACGTAGATAATCCAAATGATGCGTTAGGGGCTGCGTTTATAGATTTATTAAATTCCTTTGGGGTCAAACAAAACGTCACCGGACCAACTCATCGTCTTAATCACACACTCGATTTAATTATATCATATGGATCCGATCCAACCGATATAGATATCATTCCACAAAGTGATGATGTCACTGACCATTACTTGGTAACTTGCATATTACGTACTGCTGTAATATGTCATGCGGCGCCGCGTTTTCGACCAGGCAGAACAATCCTTCCATCCACCATAGATAATTTCTCGAGTTGCCTATCTAATCTGTCTCAGCTGCTGCCTGAACCCAAACAAACAGATGAACTAGAAGAACTAACTAGCACTATGAGCACCATTCTCTCTAGATCATTAGATGTTGTTGCACCCGTTAGATTAAAAAAGGTCACAGAGAAAATTAAAGCACCATGGTACAATAATACTACGCATGTTCTAAAGAGAGAAACCCGTAATTTAGAGCGTAAATGGAAACAAACTAATTTAGAGGTCTTTAGAATCGCGTGGAAAGACAGTATGTCACGTTATAAAAAGGCCCTAAAAGCGGCCAGGGCTGAGCATCTCCGCAAACTAATAGAAAACAACCAAAACAATCCAAGGTTTTTATTTAACACCGTGGCTAGACTAACAAATAAACAGACGTCACCCGAACAAAATATCCCGTTACAGTTTAGTAGTAATGATTTCATGAACTTCTTCACTGAGAAAATAGAAAACATCAGAACCACAATTGTAAACGTTCAATCCTCAATCGCACCTTATAATTCAGCCTCAATTTCCCCCCCGCAAGAACAATTACAGTGCTTTACAACTATAGAACAAAAAGAGTTAAATAAACTTATCACTTCATCTAAAACAACAACATGTTTATTAGATCCTATACCAACTAAACTACTGAAGGAAGTGTTACCTGTAGTGGAAGAGCCTCTCCTCAATATTATTAACTCGTCTTTATCTTTAGGTCATGTTCCAAGAACATTTAAACTGGCAATGATAAAACCTCTCATTAAGAAACCACAATTAGACCCGCATAATCTAGCAAATTATAGACCCATTTCAAATCTACCTTTTATGTCTAAAATACTAGAAAAAGTTGTGTCCACTCAACTGGGCTCTTTCTTGCAAGAAAATGATATCTATGAAAAGTTTCAGTCAGGATTCAGGCCGCATCATAGCACTGAAACTGCGCTCGTTAAAATCACAAATGATTTACTCTTAGCTTCTGACCAAGGCTGCATCTCAATACAAGTTTTACTTGATCTAAGTGCTGCGTTCGATACTATAGATCATACAATACTCTTAGATCGACTACAAAATTATACTGGTGTTCAAGGACAAGCATTAAGCTGGTTTAGATCATACTTATCTGACCGCTACCATTTTGTCTATTTAAATGGAGAAAAATCTATCATAATTCCAGTAAACTATGGAGTGCCGCAGGGATCTGTGTTAGGCCCTCTGTTATTCTCAATATATATGCTGCCACTTGGAAATATTATTAAGGAAACATGGAATTAGTTTCCATTGTTATGCTGATGACACTCAAATATATATTTCATCACGGCCAGATGAAAACGCTAAATTATCCAAATTGACAGAGTGTGTTAAAGATATAAAAGATTGGATGACGCGTAATTTTCTTTTATTAAATCCAGACAAGACAGAGGTAATACTTATCGGTTCAAAAAACCGCCCACAGAACCTCTCACAATACAACTTTGACATCGTAGGATGTCCTGTTACTTTATCCTCTACAGTAAAAGACCTGGGTGTTATACTCGATTGTAACCTGTCTTTTGAAAATCATATTTCGTATGTTACGAAAACAGCCTTTTTCCACCTTAGAAACATTGCTAATCTACGTAATATGCTATCAGTTTCTGATGCAGAAAAGTTAGTTCATGCATTCATGACCTCGAGACTAGATTACTGTAATGCTTTATTAGCCGGTTGTCCTGCATCCTCAATAAACAAGCTACAGTTAGTCCAAAATGCAGCCGCTAGAGTTCTTACTAGATCAAGAAAATATGATCATATAACACCGATTTTATCATCACTACATTGGCTACCTATAAAGTTCCGTATTAATTATAAGGTATTGCTATTGACTTATAAAGCCCTAAACGGCTTAGCTCCAGTCTATTTAACGGATCTTCTATCACCCTATAATCCATCACGCCCTTTAAGATCAATAAATTCGAGGCTTTTGGTCATACCTAGGATATCCAGATCAACCAAAGAAGGGAGAGCATTTTCGCATTTGGCTCCAAAACTCTGGAATAGCCTTCCTGATACTGTTCGTTACTCGGACTCACTCTCCCAGTTTAAAACTAGATTAAAGACGCATCTTTTCAGCCAGGCATTCATATAATATTGTTAATCTCACAGTTTCAAACTACAATCCGGCCTCTAGTTCATAAATGCCAGAGGAGAACTGGCCCCCGACTGAGCCTGGGTTCTCCCAAGGTTTTTTTTTTTTTCTCCATTAGGTCACCTGATGGAGTTTTAGGACACCATTAGGTCACTTGATGGAGTTTTTCGGTTCCTTGCCACTGTTGCCTTTGGCTTGCTCAGTTGGGGATATTTTGGGGATATTTAATTTAATTTTATTCTATCAATCAATAAATTCCACTAGAAACAAACTTTGTTGTATTATTTTATTTTAATACTGTGAAGCTGCTTTGATACAATCTGTATTGTGAAAAGCGCTATACAAATATACTTGATTTGATTTGATGTATAATCTCATCAATAATTGTAACCAAGGTTTTAACACATTATAATATTATCTATTCATTGTTACACCTTAAGAAATTATAATACTTTAAAACTCATGACAAACAATTTTAGATGTAACCAGGAATTTGCAAATAGTAATATAATAATGCTTTTTAACTTTAGCTACTATTAGTTTAGTTATTTACTTTAGTTATACTTTTTCAAAGATGTAAGGCTACATTATTGATACCTTTATAATGCTTTACACATTATAAAGACTTCAAGTAAAGGTTTACCACAATATCTAATAATCATTATTAATAATAAATGTTGTTCTTGTTTCAACTGTAAAACACTTTCTGAAATCTAAATTGTATTTTTTTATTAGGTGATTAAATAGACAGACTTACCGATCACCAGTTTAGTTCCTCCACCGAAAGTCCACCACAGTGATACAATCTAATGAAACGCTCGTACAAAAACCTCTATTCCACTCGAGTGAACACACACTCCAGCAGAGAGAGAGAAACAACACTTCAACACACTGATATTAGAAGATCCTCAGCTCTTCTCAACACTCACTCATTCAGATTTGACTAAATGCTTTCTGATATAACACTGTTTAAAGAAATATATTTGATGAGCTGTGACCTCTGAGGTGACCTTTGACCTCTTTGATCATGGATGATGTTGTGGAGTTTCCAGGGGCGGACTGGCCATCGGGAGCACCGGGACATTTCCCGGTGGCCTGACGGTCGTTCTGGCCTGCCGGCTGCCGCTGTGCAGACCATCAGCCTGGCATGTGATAGGCTGGTGTGCAACTACGAATGCAGACGCAGCAAGCTGCTGCAAAATCCCAGCCATGTTCGCCAGTAAGGGAACAGGTCGGTCAAGATTACATTTACATTATATTTATAATAATTTGGCATTGGGGTGTGCGATATGACGATTTTTGATCGTGGACGATTAAAATGTCTCCATGATCTGCTTTTGAAGAAATATCGTAGAATCGTGGTGCATTCTATCAGTTGCTGTTCTGGCGCCTCTGTCCCAACATCCTGAACAACGCGACGTACACGCTGCGGAACGGGACACTGCAGTTTACAAAAGTTCATAATTTGCATGTGCTTTAATGCCTTGTCGGTTAAACATTTAATTCGCGTGCTGATGCGCTGTTCTAACGTGTGCGTTTCTCAGCGCGTACATGTGAAGTTCACATGCACTAAAAGCCTGTCTACCAGCGCCTGGATACTGGACAAAGTTATCCTTTGAGTCTTATTGTGCTAATACTGTCAAATACACACAAGGTTTACATAAACAAAGTCGGTTATGTCTAAAGTGAACGCAAACTTGAGAAAATTTAGAGAAAATCTGCTTGTCAAATGCGTGTATAATAGACGCGTCGCGCGCAACTCTTAAAGAGACAGTAGTAATAGTAAACACGATGCCGCTTCTCCTTAAAGGGATAGTTCACCCCAAAATAAAAATTCTCTCATTATTTACGCACTCTAATGTTATTCCAAACCTGTATTAATTTCCTTTTAATATTTTTCTAATATTAATATTTTGAAGAATGTGGCTATCCAAACAGTAGCTGGTCCCCATTGACTTCCATAGGAGAAAAATATACTATGGAAGTCTGGGGTACATCAACTGTTTGGTTACCCACATTCTTCCAAATAACTTTTATTTTCAACAAAAGAAAGAAACTTATTCGAGTTTAAAACAACTTGAGAGAGTAACTTATGACAAATAGCATTTTTAGGAGAACTATCCCTTTAATGTTAAAAAACAACAAAATGCAAAGAGAAAATCACTCACTGCTCCTGACTGATAATTTTTAATAGTAGCTTTAATAAGTATCAATGTATAATTTATACAGTGAAGTCTATGTTTTGTTTTATTTTCATATTTGTTATTTTTGTTATTTTAATTACTTTCTTCAATGCTACTGTTAAATACACCTACTGTAGCTGAAAACATAAAGCAAATGTTTATTTAATTTGTATATTAAGTTGTGTATGAGTAATGTGTATCTTTGATCTTAATATTTAATAACAAAGAAAATGACAAAAAAATATCTTCGCCCCTGTCTGCTATTCTTTTTTATTTTATATTTTGTTACCTAAGGCTTTGTTTTTAAAATATGGACATTAGTTTGGCTGTAATGCTCAGTCACAAAATAGTAAAACCAACATTAAAAAAAGAATCGTGATAAAATCGTGAATCGTGATTTTTCTGAAAAAAATTGTGATATTATATTTTTGCCATATCGCCCACCCCTTTTGAGCACTGAAAATACATAAAATGTAAATATTTCAACATGTGAATGTGTCTCTTATTATCTCTTTTAAAAAGCCAATTTTCTATTTGTCATTGGTTTGGTAGTATAAATGGTGTATTCCTAGTGAGTTTTTAAGGGTTATTTTTTTATTCATTTATATTGCATCTGGTAGTCTACCTGTTACATTAATAGGGTTAGCCTACAAGTTTATCAGTCCAGTAGATTACATGAATAGGGTGGTGGTGACTGCAGCAGCAGAGGTGGCCTGGCAGTGGAGTCAAATTCCCGGCCTGAATTATTGTCCCAGTCCGCCACTGGGAGTTTCTCATAATGATGCTTATGTTCTTCATATGCAGATCAATCATCATGATTCACAGAAAAACCTGCAGCTTCAGACTTCAATCTTCAGTGAAAATCTCTTCAAATAATGAGTTTATTGAATATTAGAGCCAAAGTCAACAGAAAGTGTCAACAATGAAAATATAAAAGGTATTTTGCATGTTCTACACAGTCAAGCATGTTTTCATATTCAAGGTCTGTTCTAAAAGTATCTGGACTGGTTATGAATCTCCACACAAGATCATGAAACGTGAACAAGCTCTAATATGTCTCCATCTTTAACAGCCTGTTTCTTCTCCATTTGATGATTTCAGACACACATGAGGCTTCATGATAGATGGAGTGACACCATGAACTCTGATTAGAGATTCACAATCAGTCCTGATACTTTCTGAACAGACTCATGATTCATGATCTTACTTTAGTGATGGCGCTTCATCTAGTGGAAGTGTAGCAGTGATGATGGTCACATGACTGAATATGGACACAGAGATGGACGTTCATCTGCACATCCTCAGTGTCTCAGGAGTCACAATAAAAATACTAAATAAAGTCATGATTCTGTAACTCTAGTGTATATGAGTTTGTTATCAGCACAAGCTGTTGTAAATCCTGCCCACTTCTTTGCATTGTCAGCACATGCTTCAGTGCTCTGAGAGTGTTTATAGTGCTGTGAGTTTAACACTTCATGACTGAGAGCAGAACAGAACACACTCTTCATCATCACACAAGACTAAACTACAGCAATGAACACAATCAACATCTTCATCTGGACCATTGCACTGTTTATTCAAGGTAAGATGTAAACACAGTTTCTCACACTGTTGCTCAAGGTTTGTGTAATACAGTTTTTACAATAAATATGAATTATCTTAAAATGTAATACACATATATAATGATTATTATTTCTTGCATATCTTAAAATGTGAAATATATTTATCATATACTGTATATCATCATATACATAATTTTCATTTTTGTTTGTTTTCTTTCAGAGTGTAGAGGACAGATCACTGTAACTCAGAGTCCATCAATACCAGCAGTTCAACCAGGAGAAGAAGTCAGAATAAACTGTAAAACCAGCAGTAGAGTGCATGTGTGGGGTGGTTATCAATGTTTAGTCTGGTACTCACAGAAACCTGGAGAAGCTCCTAAACTCCTCATATATGAAGCAGCAACCCGTAATACTGGAACTCCATCTAGATTCAGTGGCAGTGGATCTGGCAGTGATTTTACTCTGACCATCAGTGGAGTCCAGACTGAAGATACAGGAGATTATTACTGTAAGAGTTATCACAGTATCAGTGGTAAATGGCTGTTCACACAGTGATAAAGAGTCGTACAAAAACCTCTGTCAGTCAGACGTCACAGTGACTGCACTGATACAGCTGAGAGAAACTGCAGCTGCTGATGGAGGATCACAAACTACACAATATCAAACCTTTCACAGACTTTATTTATTTATTATGATGTACTAAGTAAACATATAATCTTATATATCTTACTAAACTGGACTAAAATGTGGAGAAAATGTGAGTGGTGCTTGTCCTTGTAAAACAAAACTCGTGTAGCGTTGCGGTGCGAGGGTAAGACAATTGAGAATGGTTTACCACCCTTTTAACAGAAATGGCAATATATGATTGACTACGCCACCCCGGAAAACCAGGGAAATAGCCAGGTTCGTTTGGATTGAGTGGGTGAAAAGACACGAGTCATAAATAGAAAAATAGAAAAGTTTTATTTTCTCCATCAATGTTGAATAAATAGTTGAAATTTCAAAGTTAAAACTCTTACACTGGCATGATAATATGATGAACACCCTTAATCAGAATCTACTCAAATACACACACAACAAATAACACTCAATTTAAAGACACTCATCACTCAAGAGCAGAGGTATCTGGAGGTAAGGGCCAGCTGCCAAATTGGAAAACAAACCCCCCCAATAGTCCACTACAAATACCCAAACACACACGTGAAGGTTAGATGCCAGAAGACACAGCACTAGGTGTGAGCACACCACACAAATGGCAGTTGCGCCTTCACCCTCCAGAAACACCCCAGCTCCTGCAACAAAGAAAACAATGAGAAACACACAACATACATAAATACAACTCAGGAAAATAAGATGTCAAATACTTCAAGGATTTAAACCACTTGACCTAGAATTAGGACTCACAATACCACATGAAAACAAGTTCACTCGGTTGTAGTGATCAAAAATACAACACGAAATAAACAAAAAAGAAAGAACAAAAACAAATCATACATATAGGTTTATAAATCAATGGAGTTCAATAGGCGGCAGCCAGAGAAGACAGCCCGCCCGCACAGTCAGATGAATTGCACAATCTTCACAAGCGACGTACGTGCAACAGAAACACAGCAACTAAAAGTTACTATCCTGATGGATGTCGAGGCAAAACAGTGACGCAGTCGCAATTATACGCGATCACAGTTCAGCATTGATACTCGATTCTCACGAATAGCCCAAGAGACCCTCAGTTATGCAGGGGGGCCTGCCGAGCAGAAAGATAATGTTAAAAACAGAAGCAAATTATTAACACACAAAACTAATCTTACATACCGCGGGATGATCCCGGCACACAAACCGTTTCGCAGTCGCGCACCATATTGCAGTACAGCAGCTCAGTCAGGAACACATGCTATCAATGCCACCGAAAACAATGTAAATCGTAAATAACCAGCCGCGGTCAATTTCTTCTTGTTATATAAAAAATGGCTACTCATACCTGTGAGGCGTGGGCAGCCAACACACAGCCGACGAGGAAGCCAGCTTACAGTCTAAGCCTGCGGCAACCTGACGTCACAAGAGCGATACCAAGACACATGCCATGTGGCAACCACACATCCCTTATATCAAACAAGAAAGGGGCGGGGGCTTAAACTAAGCACAGGTGAATGAGATCCTCAAGTGGATTCAGTCACCCTGCTACACTCGGTTACTAACGTAACCTTGGTTCTCTCTAGAGAGGGAACGAGTGTTGTGTAACTTTAGCTTACGCTACGGGAACCCTATGTAAAGCGCCGTGCGTGCTGAGGTTCCAACACTTATGTCCCAAGGGCAGTAGCCCGGGGCTCATGTATAAGTGGAACGGTCACAACAGCAGAACAGGGCGTGACGACTCGGTATTGTGAGATAGGTGCACACACATATATACAGTTAACCCTCTGGAGTCTGAGCTGTTTTCTGGGCCCTGGAGGTGTTCTGACATGCTCTGACATTTGTGCTTTTTTCAGTTATTTATAAACATGTTAATGGCAAAGGTGTAAATTCACTCTATATAGCACAAACAGGGCTACCAAAATATCTGATCAACATGAATGTATATGTTTGAATTTTTAAGAGAATAATGTTTATGCGTGGTTATTGGAAAAAAGAAAAATGAAAGTTGCAGAAATAAGGCCACAAAACACATACTAAATATGTGGCAATAAGACTTTTGACTAATGGATGTGGTCGCCTATAGTTTTTTCTTCAAAATTATGTGAAAATAGTCTTGCTTTATCTTTCACATAAAACCATAAATTGATTTGAATTGATGTAAAACAGGTTTTGCTTGGAAAGCCAATATGCGAGGGGGGCGTGAACGAGGAGTGGTTTACACCTGAGAAATACAATGTCCCACCCATTCTGCATAATGATGAGCCATGCATTCAGGTGTGAAACTGACTGAGCCACAATGCAAGGACAAAAGATATATTTAGAAGAAGACTTATATTGACCATTTAAGATTTTGCTTACATCTATAAATATGTTTTGCTATTTTATTAAAAAGGTTACAACAATAATTACAATTTCAACAATATTTCAAGTGTACTCTTTCTTTGTAAAAAAAAAAAGATTATAGGCCTACATTTTATCTATGTATTCATTACTTTGAATATAGCTTCTGGCAAAGATGAAGTTGACGATAGGCTATTGACTCGCGATCTTCGCAGTAGGCTAGTGAACGCACCGGAGAAATGCACATAGATATTAGGCTACATAGTTTTTTTTGTTTTGGATGGTTTTGTTTAGAACCAGCTTTCTGTAAATATATTTCAAATTTTTTTAGACATGTGAGGCGAGTACGGTCTGGTTCATGATGATCTCCAGTTCAGACCTTATGTTGTGATTGCTAGCTAGCCTATATTTACTTTAAATCCAGGAAATTTGTTAATGAAAAAAATATTAAAATTAAGATACAATTGATACAAAACGAAATTCGTTTTAAAGAAAGGATTTGTACTTTCTGTTTTGAGGTCTCTGTGAATGTTTGAAAGTCTTTTAGTGCTTAGAGCGCTCGCGTCCATAATGGAGAACTGTCACGTAATATTGTTTTTTTTCCTCATAAATGCGAACACGAAAAATAAAAGACAAAAGACTTTTAAGTAAAACTTACTCCGAAATTGTGTCCTCGGCGGAATTCGCTCTTCAATATGCTGCCGTTCGTCGTCTGAGTTACAATCTTCCTCTGAGGAAACAACCCGGTATCATGCATTCTTCCTCGCTGTCCAGAATCATCTGAATGGCGTCTTCATTACCGGAGAAGCGTGCCATGCTCAAAACGCGATGAACTATCAGTAAGTCTGATAGAAACTGTGTTTTTATGGCATTGATCGGGGGGCGTATGCGATGCATACTAGATCTCCTAAACTATTTACATGTGAATCGCGCCGGGGGCGGGGCGGCCGCAGCTGATTATAAAGATAATGAGGCAGAAGGAAAAACGGTACCTCTCCTTGCTTTCAAACGGATTACATGAGTTGAAAACATTTGTTTTTTATATAAATTACTTCATTTAAAAGAAGAGATTTCAAGCCTCATAAAGACATAACTCACGTGTCTGTGTGAGAAGTGTTCGCTGAGTTATGATTCATTTTCGGACGTGTTTCAGAATGGACTACACGGACAGAGAGAAGGCAGAACTCGCTTCGTGTTTATTTTTCTTTATTTGGCAAAAAGCACCACACTTTGTTTTTATTGTGAGTATACACAAAAATAATACACATTTAACAGAATCGATTGATGTATGAAACTCCAATGGAAAATCAAAGTCAACAAAGAATTTATGAGTTTCTTTTACACTGATAAAAAAAAAGCGAGCTGGTATCGCCGGCGATACCGTCGACCTCTGGGGGTTAAGGTAGTATATCAACCTTGAAACTGCATAAGCCCACAGGATGTTGCAGCATATCAACAGTCAAATCAAACTGAGTTGGGTAGACAATATTAATATGGCATAATCAGACTGAGAACAGCCTGGCCTGTAGGGCGGGTACTTCTAGGTTATAAAACCTTACAAATGTAGACAGTGAGGCCCAGCCTGCAGCCATACAAATACTACAAAAAGGGAAACAACTTGCGTTTTAAACAGAGTCGCAAGCACCTTCGGGACGTAACCATGCCTTGGTTTGAGGATGACCTTAGAGTCATTAGGCCCAAATTCCAGGCACGTAGCGCTCACCAAGAGCGCGTGTAGGTCGCCCACCTGTTTTACTGAGGCTATAGTGCCAGCAGAAAAGCGGTTTTGAAGGATAGGTACTTTAGCTCCACCGCGTGTAATGGTTCAAATGGGTCACCTTTCATGGCCTCTAGGACCGTGGAAAGGTCCCAAGCTGGAACCGAGGGTGGCCGAGGAGGGTTCAGCCTCCTAGCTCCCCTGAGGAAACGGATTATGAGGTCATTCATAGACCAGCGACTGGCCACTCACAGATAAAACGTAAAAGGCAGCAAATACACATCCCAATTTTGAAAAAAGTATTTTTCTGGTTGGGCACCATCTGTAGTTCTACTAGCACAACACGCTAGTAATTCGCTAGCCTGTTAACCTTCATGTCACATGTTTAGCATAGCCTTCTCTGTTGGCAAAATAGGATTTATATGTGATAAATGTAAGGAGTCAGTTAGATTGACGGAGAAGATTTCAGAATTAGAAACACGCATCCAAACCTTAATTGAGGATAGTAAGAGTGCTAGTGCTTTAGATGTTTTGGATGCGCCTAGCATAGTAAACTCTTTACATGAGTCGGTTCCGGCTGAAGTAGAGCCTGTGCAGCCGGGCAAATGGGTGACAGTGAGGGATCGCTCTAGTTGCGGATCTAAAAACCACTCTTCCGTTCCGATTACCATAACAAATCGATTTGCCCCGTAGATTGTGTTCGCTTAACGGTTGGCTGTCTAAGTGGTGGTCGCAAAATAATATAGAACTCATAGACAATTGGAAAAGTTTTGGGGCAAACCTGACCTGTTGAAAAGAGATGGTATTCATCCCTCCTGGGATGGTGCTGCTCTTCTCTCTAGTAATATGGCTCATAGTCTTAGAGCTCAAACATGACAATCTGGGGCTCAGGTCAGGAAGCAGACAGACTGGCTAAACCGACTGTCTGCTAGCGGCCTCGCGTTACCCAGGTCAGATAAATCCCTTCACATAGAGCCTCTTTCACCTAGCTATCATCATATAGAGACTGTGTCTGTTCCCCGAACTTGGAAATCCAAAAAACGTTTAAACCCATCTAAGTTTAAAAATGTTATTGATGTTCAACAAATAAAAAACAGCTATAATACAGATGAGCAAATGCTAAAGCTTGGGTTGCTGAATATTCGATCGCTTACTTCAAAAGCACTCGTTGTTAATGATATGATTTCAGATAATAACCTAGATGTGCTGTGTTTGACAGAAACCTGGCTAAAACCAAACGATTACATTACTTTAAATGAGTCCACCCCGCAAGATTACTGTTATAAACATGAACCTCGTCTGAAACGCAAAGGGGAGGAGTTGCTGTAATTTATAGTATCCTCGTCAGTTGTTAAATAAGTGCAATTTAAAAATGAATAATGACTAAATCAATAATATGTATGATTCTGTCAATAGACTCTTCAGAAATGTGTGTATAATAGCTTAGCATTTCTCAACATGAGGAAGTTGTTTGATAATGTGTGTGTGACTGATCTACAGTCTTCAGGATAATGATTTAAATAGAGAGAGTCACTTTGCATTGTCAGCACATGCTTCAGTGCTCTGAGAGTGTTTATAGTGCTGTGAGTTTAACACTTCATGACAGAGCAGAACAGAACACACTCTTCATCATCACACAAGACTAAACTACAGCAATGAACACAATCAACATCTTCATCTGGACCATTGCACTGTTTATTCAAGGTAAGATGTAAAAAATGACTCTGGTTTTGGTGTTTTTGTAAAAGTATATGATAATAATAGTTTTAAACACTAATAATTTTTCTTTTCTCTTCTTCAGAATCCAGAGGAGTGACTCTGACTCAACCTGAAGTTAAAACTGTCCAACAGAGTCAAACAGCAACAATAGAGTGTAATATAGATGTAGGAATACGCGGCAGCTACTTAGCCTGGTATCAGCAGAAACCTGGAGAAGCTCCTAAACTCCTGATTTATAGCATAAACAGCCGTTATACTGGAACTCCATCTAGATTCAGTGGCAGTGGAACAGCAAATACTGGACGAGATTTTACTCTGACCATCAGTGGAGTCCAGACTGAAGATACAGGAGATTATTACTGTCAGAGTGAACACTATATCAGTAGTAGCTGGGTGTTCACACAGTGATAAAGAGTCGTACAAAAACCTCTGTCAGTCAGACGTCACAGTGACTGCACTGATACAGCTGAGAGAAACTGCAGCTGCTGATGGAGGATCACAAACTACACAATATGAATGTTTAGTTCAAAGTTTCTAAAGACTTTAAAAATATACATTTATCTGTTGTAATATATTTGATATGAAATAAGAGTTAGAGCTGATATTGATTATGGCACTGGGATGTTTTATTGTCAGTGTTTCAGATCACAGTATGAGAGCGATGCGGAGTGAAGCAGAAACACCAGCTGTTTTTAATGTGTTTTCTCTCACTCCAGGATTGATCTCAGTGGTTTCTTTCATTAGTGGTCGTGGAAATAATATACATACTAACTAATCAGATTTTGTTTCAAAGGAAAGTTAGAAAGTATTATTAAAGTATGAACTGTTATTAAAGTATTAACTGTTATTAAAGTATTAACTGTTATATAAAGTAATAGCACATTCACGATCATGCTGCTCTTCATGTCTATGGTAGAATCACAGGCGTGCTGATATTCAGTATAACGGCACTCTTGATAATGTGAAACTGCTTACATGTGGCAGGAGGAGAGAAAAAACAGCACAACACCTTCACACATTTAAAGACAACTTCAGCAAGGGCATTTAACCCTAATAGAAATATGGGAGAGGCTATTTGATAAAAAAATTAAAATTGCTACCAAGCATTGTTTAATACTGAAACACATTTTAAAAACTCTTCATACATTCTGAATTACCAACATGAATCTTGGCCAAAGAGTTGGCCTGTCGGGTGGGATCTCTACTGAGACGACCTCATCTAACCTCCTCCCAGTAAGACTGAGATGGGCAACCCGTACCCATCACTGTCACGCCTTGGTGGACTCAGGAGCAGAAGGTAATTTTATGGACCAACACTTTGCTCACAAATTCCACGTTCCCATCACGCCACTTAAGGACCAGATTTCCATCAACGCACTCAATGGACAAAGACTTCCCAACATTTCTTTCACTACTGGTCCCATCACACTCATCACCTCTGGCAATCACACTGAAATAACTACATCTTTTCTCATGGACTCCCCCTTGCACCCATAGTTCTGGGTCATCCCTGGTTAACCAAGCACAACCCCAGAGTGGACTGGGGACAGAACTCCATTTTAGCATGGAGTGATCATTGTCATGAGTCTTGTCTTGTGTCTGCCTGTTCGTCTGTGTCTGGTTCTGTGTTTCAGGAGGAGGCAGTGGATTTGTCTAACGTGCCCGTTGAGTACCTCGACCTGGAGGAAGTGTTTAGTAAGTCCTGTGCTGCTTCTCTTCCTCCGCATCGACCCTACGACTGTGCCATAGATTTACTGCCAGGTAAGTCTCCGCCTAAGAGCAAATTATACTCGCTTTCTGTTCCTGAAAGGGAGGCCATGGAGAAATATATTTCTGATTCTCTAGCGGCTAGCTTCATCCGCTCTTCCTCTTCTCCAGCGGGGGCGGGGTTCTTTTTGTGGGGAAGAAGGATGGTTCTCTGCGACCGTGTATTGATTACAGAGGGTTGAACAACATCATATTTATAAGCTATAAATTCATATTTCACCTGTTCTCCCATCTTGATTCTAATTTACTTTCTTTATTACAGATTTCAAACCTATCTGCAGCAGTCCACAGAATAGACGCTGCCAGCAAACCCATAACTGCTTTTGGAGATGAATGCGAACTCAAAACATGCACCATAGCAGACAACACAGGAAATATTAAAATTTCCTTGTGGGACAAACACATTCATCTAGTTGAGGTAAACCGCTCATACAATTTCACAAACCTTTCAACCCGTATCTTCAACCGTACCCTAAACTTGACAACAACTTCACAAACCACCATAACTCTGTTACAAACCCCGATTGCATCCATTTCTCCACACACCAGTCAACAACCTCCACTACTACAGATCACAGGAGAAATTGAAGGGGCTGTGATAAACTAATCAAACAAATGCCCAAAATGCAATACTCCTCAACAGGTAACCTTGAAACAAACTTTCCACTGCTGCAAAGTATGCAAAGTAAACCGAAAAGCAACCACATACATCAGCACATGCAGCGGACTACTGACTTTAACACACCCACCGAAGCAGTAGAGCTGACCATAACCAACTCTGTCCTGAGACAGTTTTTTAAAAACCTAAAGGACATAAATGCAATGGATGCAGTTGACGTTGAAGAATATTTACTGACTGCCGGGCCTCTGACAGTTACATATACTGCTGAAAAACATATTACAGACCTCACCGAAACCAAACAAGACCTCTCCTCCAAATCAACCCCTACATTGCCACAAAGCCAATCTGCAACAACCAGTGACCAACCTAACTTCACCCAGTCCACTACAACCAGTGACCAACCTAACTTCACCCAGTCCACTACAACCAGTGACCTACCTAACAAGTCAACAACATCCTGGAACGACCAACCTTCAACCTCTGACCCACCTGCATTTCGTCCTGACCCAAAACCCACAACTCCACAAAAACATCCTGCTAACAACAAGTGTCTAACACCACAAAAGATAAAAAAAACGACTGAAACCCGAAGAGTCCTTACTATGACCGATGACAATGAACCCACTCTAGAAGACATCGCACAGATGTTTGTGGAAAATTAAACACTCCACCACAATATACATGACACATATATCACACATATACACACATACCTGTTTTAATGTAATGCATTATAAATATGTTGTTATATTTTTCCTGTGTTAAAGTTTAGTCAAATGTTTTATTATACTTTTCCACTATTAGTATTTAAAGTGTGTTTCCTTCCTGTTCACATATTGTTATGTTATCCTGTTAAGCTGCAACCCCACTTTTGAAAAATCCCCAGAAATGACATACCCAAACTGAAACAGATACAGTTCATGAACCCTTTGTACTAAAAGCACAAGTATGATCTCGTTTGAAAGCTGACACCTGGCAGTTTATTGTAAATGTAGAATTAATTATTGTCGTAATGACAAAAATTGTTATAAATAGCTTCAAAGTTTTGTAAAGTTATTAGAAATTATTTTTTATGAAACATCCTCATGAAAATAAAATTGAAGTTGGCACTGGAGCAATCTAGAAATGCACTACAGCTAAAGCCACGTCTAAACATTTTATGTTTAAAATCTGAAGATAATAAGTCAAAAACTCTGTATTTAGTTAAATGTTTTTCAAGACCATGTCATGTGACTTTATTTTGATTTGACGCTAAAATGCTACTGATGTTTATTGTCATCTTCTAAGCATCTATCCAGTCTTATTGTCTCTATTGTTTTGTGGTGCAAACGATCCCCATTCAGTCTCAGTCTCCCCCTGCACACATTCACACCTCTCCAGCCTGGTTATGGCTCTAAATATGCATTTCTTTTGTCTGCATTATAGCTACTAACGACTGGCTATTCACAGGCTATTCATAGGGTTTCAGTCCCTAATTTCTTTTCTCAAAGTTCACCTCACATTTTAAACTGTATCAAATGCATTTCTTGAATAAAGAAACATTTCAGTAAGCATTCAAAAAATCATAAAAGTATAACTGCTAGACGTGGCAGGTGCACCTAGGGCTAGCTAGCATGTTAGCCTAGCACACCATCAATACACGACCATTTATGAGATTAAAACCATGTTTGTGCTCCAAACTTACTTTATAATGCAAGACGAGTGTTTTAAATAATCTTCTGTGATCTAATTTGGCTTCAGATAAAAAAAATCAGACAGAAAATATACTATTGGATAGTGTTCTGCACAATGATAGTCTATATAGATTAGCATTACATTATAAATATAATCTATTATTATGAAAATACCTGGCATGGCTTGAAAAACACAGGTAACTCAAATATCAGTGCAAACATGTTTATTGTCTTCAAAACGTCTGTATCTGCATGTTACAGCGCGATCTCTTGTTAGCTTTGTGTGTATCAGTGACGTCCTGGAATGTCACATGGTCATGGCTCTTCTTCATGTTCCATATATGGACTATTATTGTGCATGTAGCGCCCTCAGGCTATTGGTATGAATTAAAAAACACAGTATCGGAATACCAAACGCTCATAAAGATTACATCGACGCATTTGGGTATAAATTCAATAAATATTATTCCTGTCTATAGAAATATGATGTAAATCTATGAGAATCTATCAATATTTCTCCAAATCTGCACATTTTTGAGCTAAAGCCCTGAGGGACGTTGTTTTGTGTATCGCTGTCATGACGACAGCACGGAGTTTTTTATGAATGAAAGCGGCTGACGCTCATAATAGACCCTTTGCAAACACGTGACCACAACCACGTGATGACGCCATGCTGGACGGCAAATCACTGGACGCACAGGCTTAACAGTAGTAGACGAGCGGGAAATTTGATTCGTTTTAAACAGTTTAAAATAGATACCACTAAACTTCATGGCTTCTTCTATTGAAGAAGTTGTAGTGCCGTTATCGGTCGAGGTAGGGCATCTGGTAGGTGATCATAAAGAGCGGTATTTGGAGAAGTTGGAGATAGCAGGTTTGGATACCGACCGTTACCTTCTTCCTCCCTCAGTTTTCACGGACCTCATTAAATCGCCGAGTCTGCCCAACTTCAGCCCACACGATTTGTACCACTATGTGGTAAACGGGGTATCCACATACACTGGTGCTGATCTCAAAGCTTTTAAAAGTCTGGATGCTTACCAGTTCTTTGTAGCTGGCTGGGTTACAGGTAGCTACGCGATGCTACGCTAACGGCGGGTGGAGGTACTTCATAATGGAAAAGGTAAGAAAGACATCAATCTATGGTTTATTTTGTATTAACATCTTTTCTTTACTTAAGTCAAGATTTATATAACACGTAGCCTATGATTTTAGAGGAAATGGTCGACCGTGGCTTTTTAATGGATGCCTGGACGCATCCCAGCTCTGAGAAGTGCATTCATTAATTATCGATCACACGTTAATCCATGCAGTAAATCACGGAGTGTCTGTGATCAGTAGTAACCACATATAATTGTAACATCTAGCCATCTTATCTGTGATTATATTCGCTGTAGCCTATGTTAAGATGTATTAAGATGTTAAGATGTATTCACAAGGTGCATTTATGGTGTCACTGCAGCATTAAACAATAACATCACAATAACATTCATGTAAAAATAATGTATTTATGCCACTTTCTGTATTTGTAGGTGCATCATAGCCAGTGAACCAACCTAATTAGGCAGATCTGTTACCCTGACCTATGCAGATTTTCAACAGTTACAACCAGGCACGTATGACACAAACATACAGTTTCTGTTTTTAATTTCACAATAGTGTAAGTGAGTAAAGAAATTAAATGTGCTTTGAACTGTTTTGTTTCAACTATGGAAATGTATGCAATACATGTTGTGTTCTAATGTAGAGGACCCCTGCTTTCTTTAAAAAAAAAACATCAAAGAAACAAACACAAGACAAAGAAATGCATTTATCATTGAAATATTTATTACAGTCAGTATTACAAATTATCAACATTAAATTACAAACATGATGACAGATTACATCCCTCAATCTCTTTGAGTGCCCTTATCTATTTTTAATCCCAGGTGTATGTCCTTTTATTCCCTTTGCCTATTTATTCCTAATGTTCCTTTTAAATGGTTCCTGTTATATTTCATTTACACCTTTTTAAAGGGATAGTCCAATTTTGGTATGATCCAAGATCTAGGTGTCTTTGTTTCCGCAGTAGTTTTAATTTTGATATTTTTAGGTCAAATCGTTCTTGTCTCTAAGTAATATTATGCAGGTCTATGGTCACTGTCTCAAAATTAAATTAAAACAATTCCCCATCGTCCAAATTAAACAACTCATCGTAAGTACACATTGATGGCCTAAGACACGAAACGAGCGGTTTCCAACTGAGGGCGCGCGCGCATCCAGGTGTGTGACGTGTACGCAGACTGGTGCATAGATATATACACTAGATGTCGCCTTAAAGACATTCGTTCCAATGAACTGCCGTAGACAAGGCGACATCAACGGCTTGAGGGTAAGTAAATCATGGGTTTAATATCATTTTTGGGCGAACTATCCCTTTAAGATTAGGCCAATTTTGGGAACTGACATCTATAGTACTTACAATTCATAGGGAAATGAGAGAACAAATCCAATGAAAAGGGCACTCGAGCTATGACGACTTAATAACATTTTTCTAATTTTCAGATGGGGATGTGAACATAAACAAAAAGTCAGAGAGACGTATGAGGCTTACACTGCACAACAGCATCAGGAACTAAGTGTTTGTGATGCCGGTCTCCGCATTGATTCCTCCCGTCCCTACCTTGGAGCATCTCCCGATGCCTTGCTGTCCTGCTCCTGCTGTGGCGATGGTATTTTGGAAATCAAGTGCCCACACTGTGCCAAAGACACCAGAGTCCTCAGTGCCACTGAAAAGAAACATTTTTGCATTTAGAACACAGATGTACACATGCACTTAACAGAGATCATCAATACCACTACCAGGTGCCAGCCCAGTTGTTTGTGACGAGGCGGAAGTTTTGTGACTTCATGGTGTGGTCTACATCCAATTTTTTCGTACAGAGAATTTTGCCTGATGCTGACTTCTTTACAGAAGCATTGCAGACTCTCAAGAATTGGAGAAGTGGGGCGTTGTTCAAAACATGAAGTGAATTATAGAGTGTGGTCTAGACCTACTCTATTTGTAAAGTGTCTTGAACTCTTGTTATGATTTGATACTATAAATAAAATTGAATTATTTAGTAAAATTTGCAAGTGCATAATTCTACATCCATTTAATATCCTTTTATAAAGGACAACAGCACGGTCAAAAGTTTGAGGGCTGGTTTATTTTACAAAAATATCTTTCAACATGTTTATAAAAGAGCCAACCTAAATTACATAATGTACACTCATGTACAACTACTTAACGTTTGTCCTGCATGTTTCAATTAAATACAAAGTGTGAATGTGTTGAGGAACTGACACATGACAATTTTAAGAGAACCATGGTCCCAGCCTATAACTCTCCTGACACATTATCCATTTCCTATTTGTAAAGTAAATTCCTGTTAAATGACAAAAACAACCTCTGGATGGGAAAAGGGTAATTTACAATCACTTTGAATGCAGCGCATGAGGTCTGCTCTGTGTTGTTTTTCCGACAATGGCAGAGGAATCCTCTACATTAAAACGCATACAAACTTGTACACAGTTTACCTGTCAGCATTTTAACCATTTTTATCCAGCTGCTAGCTAACGTTACCTGCTGTCAAGTGTAGTGTTAAATAGCCTCCCATGCAGCAATGTTTACGTTGCCTCTAACGTAAGTTAATGAGCATCAGGGAGAAGCATAGACATTTAAGTGGCACCAAAATTTGCGTTGTTCTTTGTGTCAGATACAGACGACTCTGTTAGAGACGGCCGGGTGATCAGTGTATTCCTGACATTTAAGCTAGTTAACGTTACGTTTGTGAATGGGTAACGTTAGACTGCACAGCCCTATCACGCTAGCTGGTACTTGCTCATTACATAACATTAGGTTACTCATGTTACAAATTACAATTTGACTGGGTCTTTATCTGGACATGGATGACGGTATGGTATTACACAAATGAAGTACACGTAACTGGGAAATACATGACTCTTACCTTGTAAAAAATGCTCGCTGCAAATCCTGGAGTACTTGGAGGGCTGATAGCAGCAACCCATCGCTGCCTTCTCTCCCCCATCAAATGGTATTCGATAAAAAATATATATTGGCTTTGCCCTGTCTATAAGCACAGCCCACGGCACAACACAAAATAACATTTTATTACGATTTTTTTATTTTTTTATTACGAGAACGAACACAAACACGTACTCGTTTGGCTTGCCGTCCGCCTATAGAATAGCACTTCCGCCGTCCGTCATGGCGTTCAGAATTCGCGTGACTAAAGCGTGACGTCACGTGCAAAGGGTCTATACATATTAAAGGTATCGCCTTAGTTTTTCATTTCATAACTCCTGACACAAATTAAGACATAACTGTCACTATGAGTTTCTCAGAATACAATAGTGGTCAAATACTGAAACTTGAGTATTATATCTTTTTAATTATGTATAGTTTGTCAAGGTATAACATTAAATCTGATAGTAATTTTGAATTAAATAAATAAAAAACGCTTCAGTGCGCGGGCGCACTGGCAACGGTTAACAGGTTTTAAGGTGATGGGCATTCAGGATTGCTGTCATTCAAGAAGTTATTATTGACCACATCTCCCACCCCATTGAGGCAGTGAGCTACAAAATACCAGAAGAAAATGGCACTTATCCTGGAGTTCATATGAAAACTTTTTATAGAGCATGTTGTTGTGTTACTGTTTATATAATTGAAAATAATGAAACATATTATAAGGTATAGTTGAGCAGACAAGCTAACATGATATGCAATTGGAGTCCACTGGAAACAGAAGTCTTAGCATTTTATTCATGAATTTGAAAGAATTAGGGATGGCAGCTGATAATTTAACGAACGTAAAATACTGTACAATTGTTTTTCAACCTCAGCCTGGTCTGCATGATACTTTGTAGTTCAATTTCCTTTATTTAATTTCTTGTGTAGCTAAAAACATAATTATTTTTCTTCATATCCAACTTTCCTGTGCAGAAATCCTGAACGAAGGTCGAAAAGGCTGAGATGAAGGAAACCAAACGTCTACACATTCCTCCAAGACTGCTGAAGTTCCTGTATGAACAACTGAAAACCCATGTAAAGTTTAAGCTTTTGTCAAATCTCTTAATGGACCTTTAACTGAACATACCGAAGAAGGAAAGTTTTTCACGCAAGTTGTTCACTCCAAAATGAAAATAATGTCATTAATTACTCACCCTCCTGATGTTCCAAATTAATTACTCACCCTCCTGATGTTCCAAACCTGCAAGACTTTAGTTCATCTTCAGAACAAAAATGAAGATCTTTTTAATGAAATCTGAGAGCTTTCTCTTCCTCTGTTGACAGCTTACGCAACTACCACTTTCAAGCTCCAGAAAGGTGGAAATTACTTCATAGATTTGAGGTTAAACCACTGGAGTCACATGGATTACATTTATGTCTGTATACCTTTCTGAACCTTGAAATTTACGCTAGTTGCGTAAGATGCCAATGGAGGGACAGAAATCTCTCAGATTTCCACAAAAAGATCTTAATTTTTGTTCTGAAGACGAATGGAAGTCTTGTGGGGTGTGGAACAACATGAGCGTGAGTAATTAATGACAATTAAACATTTTGGGTGAACTAACCCTTTAAGGAATATGGTGTTCTCTTACAGAAAAATGACGTCAACACTAACATTTCACTCTACTATTGACTGTCTAAAGCTATTTTTAATGATAAAAGCAGCAGACCTGTATTCGTATTCCATTTGTTTTTGTTTGTTTCTTTCTGTATTGTATTTGTATTGTATTGCATTTGAAAATGTTTTGAATCTTGACTTTCACAGTTTATGAAGATTTTTTCAAAGAATTTTGTGAGCTATTTGGTGCAACACCAATATTGTGCAAGTACCTTCTCATGTTTTCTTTTTTTAATTCTGTCTCTTGTTTGTTTAATGTCTAAAAACTTATTCCACAATACAAGCACTTTTTAATGGTGCTTTGTACATGGTTTCATTTGTCATATATCTTTACCCACTGAATGTATTTAAGAATGTTTACATGAAAATTTGTACAAAAATAAACCATGTTCAATTTGTATATATGGTTCTTGAATTATTTGCCACCAAAATATATGCTATAAAATTTCTATAAATGTAGAAATTTCCGTATAAGGATTATCCGTTAATAGTACAGAAAATGTAATGTTAATATACAGAATTTTCCGTTTCAGAGGTGAAGGAACTGTCTGTAATTTAACGTGGTATTATATTTCAACTGTATATTAAAAAAATGGTGCTTCTTATGTTGTCCTTCCCCTTGTTGACGATACTCTGTCAACCAATCAATGTCCTGCAGTGAGTCTAGCTCCACCCTTTAGTACCGTACCACTGTGTACTGGTACCCCAAAGGAAGGGTACCGGAAAAATTGTACGGTACGGTACATTTTGGTATCATTCACAACTTTTGACAGTGGAAACAGAAATAATTGCGTACCGTACCGTAACGCTCAGTGGAAACGAGCCATAACTTTAAACAGAACGAGTACATCTTTCTTGAAGTGCACATTGTAGATCATAACAGAAATTAGCACAGACAAAACTGATGAATGATTGAAACCTCTTCCAGCAGCGGTCGGGACGAGTAGAGCGCAGTCTGGACGGTTTAGAAGTTGCAGATGTCCTGATCAGGCCAGTGTGCACATGATGATGGACAGGAGTCATAGTCCCATACTCCATTTCAATGAAGTCATTCAACTGTGCTCTCAGAGTTACAGTTATATTCATAAAGAGCCTTCGAGACCCACCAGGTGTAATCCACGTTTAGAGAGTTGGGTCACTCTCCCACTCTTTACTGTAGATACAACTGTATATTTATGACACTTTGACACACTGATCACTCGAATATACAGCTACAAATGATCTCACTAAAAACCCGTCAGTCATGAATGATCACGTCTGATTGCTGATCTCTGATTGGCTGAATCAGATCTGCAGTGGGCCGGTGTATTTACACATCATGATGACTGATTTTATGGACTACATGCACACTTGAGTTTTGTTTATTAACCAATTAGTCTATAAAATGTAGGTGTTTGAAAACCGCCAAACCAATTTTTACCAGAACAATCAAACTCAAAACTGCCCAAATCTGGCAGCACTGGCTTCATGTCATCACTGTTCCCTTTCGAAAGCTACAATCGATGCTGCGCTGCTCAGCGCATTGGGAACATATTTTATCGTGACCAGCTGTGAATAGTGTGTATAACACGTCGATGGAATTGACCCGGAGGTAATATAGCCTCGGTCGGTGACGTCATCGGCGCGCCCCCGCGACACAAGGCTATAAGTAGATGAGCCACAGCTGCATCGTCAGGTCTTTTGTCTTCAGACCATTACTGTGCAGTGTGTGCGTTGAAACTCTCTCTACCTTCGTTCTGATACAGATCTGTTGCTAGGAGTTAGTTTACTACAGGCAGTGTGCAGAATTTTCATCTCTCTCATTTCAAAAATCTTTTTCTCTCTCGCTACATCATAGAGTTTAAAAAGTAAAAAAAGAAGTGAAATGAGTCAACAAAGCAATAAGCGCTGTGTTCCTCCATGCTCCCGCCCCATGTCTGAGCTGGATACACACGATTATTGCTTTGTTTGTTTGGGGGAAGAGCACGCGGTACTGGCGATAGAGAAGGGCGGGTGCGAGCATTGTGATCAGCTCACAGTTAAGATGCTCCGCTCCCGTCTGAACTATTTCCAGTCCGCACCCGCATTACCATCGTGGGGCTCTCGTATGGATCTGCATGACGAGCAAGAGACGGGTCCGTCCCTTTGGCTTGCTGCGTCACCAGATCCTAACATCCCTTCCCGTGATCTCGAAGCGCGCTCCGGTGCTTCTTCGGTTCACGAGGGGGATGATATATCTCTTGGTTCGTCAGATCATAACGAGCAGCCAGCCTCTGAGCATTCCTCCCGTGAAAAAAGATCTGTCGAGGAATTGCTAGAGGTGGTGACTCGCGTGGTGGCCAGGTTACAGCTTGACTGGCCACGCGACCAAGAGACCCCCAAACCCAGTAAGCTTGAGGATAGGTTTCTGTCCGGTGGCAGGGGGGAGAGAACATTACATCAGTCTCTCCCCTTTTTCGAGGACCTCCATGACGAGCTGTCTAAGTCATGGAGTAAACCATATACTTCTCGCGTTTTTGTGCCCTCGACGTCGACTTTTTCGACTATCGTGGGTGCGAAGGCGCGAGGGTATACGGAGATGCCTCGGGTTGAAGAGACGCTCGCGGGCTATCTCTCACCCGAGTCGGCATCTTCGATAAAGAAACCTACCCTCCCCACTAAACCCTGTCGTATAACATCATCATTAGTGGGGAAAGCTTATCAAGCTGCAGGTCAGGCTGGTGCTGCGCTGCACACTATGGCAGTGTTACAGGCGTACCAGGCTGACCTGTTGAAGGATTTGAGTGTGGGCAGTACGATCGACGAGGAAGCGTTCACAGAGCTTCGTCGTGCCACAGATCTGTCTCTCCGTGCGACCAAGCAGACGGCCCGTGCCATCGGCCGTTCTATGTCTGCTTTAGTCAGCACGGAGAGGCATCTGTGGCTTAATCTGACAGGGATTAAGGAAAAGGATCGTTTGTTTCTTATTGACTCTCCCGTATCTCCATCTGGGCTGTTTGGTGACGCGGTTAACACCGTTGTCACACGCTTTAAGGAAGTCAAGAAACACGAGGAAGCGTTCGTGCAGTTTCTTCCTCGCCGCACTCAAGGGGAGGGGCCGTCTGCCACCCAGCCCCGCCCCGGTCCTTCAAAAGTCAGGGAGGTGAAAAAGCAGAGCGTGGCGAGTCGCGCTCCCCCTCAGAGAGACTGGAGGCAGACTCGCCAGGCTCAGCAACCTCCCAAGCCAGACCTCAGGACTATCATCAATAGAAAGAGGAAGTCCTGATGGTCTGGCGCCCAATCTAGTGGGGGTAGTCCCCCGCGGGATGGGGCGCGCTCAAAATCTATTCATCCCTTCCCGCTACCCTCACAAAACCTCTCCATCCCCGCCACCTCTCGTGCTTCGGGGGGCAGCGGTTTCCAGCGAAATATTAGATGTTCCGTTGTTTCCGGCTGTCATTCCGGACACGGAACATCTAATATCCCCTCAAAAGGAAGTATTAAAATTAATACCACTCTCAGAAAGTCTGGCAGCGTGGGAACTTCTGCCGGGCGTTTCTGCGTGGGTATTAAGCACAGTACAGTTAGGATACAGAATCCAATTTATTCGTCGTCCTCCGCGTTTCAACGGCGTGATTTTCACTACCGTGAAACCGGAGCAGATGCATGTACTGTCGCAAGAGCTGCAAACTCTTCTGAGCAAAGAGGCCATAGAACGTGTTCCTCTTCCAGAGAGGGAGTCAGGTTATTACAGCAGATACTTCCTGGTACCCAAAAAGGATGGGGGGTTGCGTCCAATCTTAGATCTTCGAGGCTTAAACCGCACAGTCAAAGCACTCAAGTTCAAGATGTTAACCGTCAAGACGGTCGTGTCGCAAATACAACATCACGATTGGTTCGTCACGATCGATCTGAAGGACGCATATTTTCACATAGAAATATTGCCACAACACAGGAAATTCCTGAGGTTCGCTTTCGGGGGCGAAGCGTACCAATTTCGGGTTCTTCCATTCGGTCTAGCACTGTCACCCCGCACATACACAAAATGCATGGATGCAGCACTGGCTCCATTACGACTCCAGGGCATTCGCATTTTGAATTACATAGACGATTGGTTAATACTGGCACAATCACGAGAGATGGCGCTCCAACACAGAGACATCGTGTTAGCTCATCTAGTTTCTCTAGGGCTGAAACTCAACACCAAGAAAAGTGTTCTTTCTCCTGCTCAGAGAACAAATTATCTCGGGATCGTTTGGGATTCGGTTACGATGCGGGCACAAATGTCTCCCGCTCGAATCGAGACCATTCGGCAGACCATGACCAAAGTCAAGCTAGGCCAAGATCGTACTGTTCGACAGTATCAAAGAATGTTAGGTCTCATGGCATCAGCCTCCACGGTGATTCCTCTGGGGCTGTTGCACATGAGACCGTTTCAGTTGTGGCTAAAAGCCAGAGGTTTTCATCCAAGAGCCAATCCTCAAAGGCTAATAAAAGTGACGCGCCGCGGGCTTCGTACACTATCTCTGTGGCTCAGACCCCGGTTCCTCGCCTTGGGTCCCACATTAGGGGCGCCGTGTCGTCGCAAACTGCTAACGACGGACGCCTCCCTGACGGGCTGGGGAGCGGTCTTGGATGGCCGTCCAGCTCAAGGGGAATGGGAGGGTCATCAGCTCGATTGGCACATCAATTGCCTCGAGCTGATGGCCATATTTCTGGCTCTGAAATATTTTCTCCATCAATTGAGGGGCTGTCATGTCCTAGTGCGGGTGGACAACACAGCAGCAGTCTCGTATATAAATCACCAGGGAGGTCTGCGCTCACGCAATCTGAACAGAATAGCGAGGCAGATTTTTCTCTGGGCCCAGGGCAAGTTCCTGTCACTCAGGGCAGTATACATCCCAGGGCATTTGAATGTGGGAGCAGATCTATTGTCCAGACAGACACTACCGACGGGGGAGTGGAAGCTCCACCCAGAAGTAGTGAAACAGATTTGGACCAAATTTTACGAAGCGGAGGTGGACCTCTTCGCCTCACAACAGACAGCGCAATGTCCCCTTTACTTCTCTCTGAGTCACCCGGCTCCTCTGGGTCTGGATGCGATGGCGCACACATGGCCCAAAATGCGCCTGTATGCGTTTCCTCCAGTTTCTCTGCTCCCGGGAGTTTTAGCCAGAGTTCGCCAACAAGGGTCTTGCCTCTTGCTGATAGCGCCACGTTGGCCGAACAGAGTGTGGTTCTCGGAGATAATAGCTCTCCTCGACGGCTCGCCGTGGGCGATTCCGGAGAGGAGGGACCTTCTGTCTCAGGCGGAGGGCACGATATTCCATCCCAGGCCCGACCTGTGGAATCTTTATGTTTGGCCCCTGATGGGAACTAATTGAGAGACACTGGGCTTTCATCGGATGTTATTGAGACCATTCTGAGTGCTAGGGCTTCCTCTACTAGAAGAAGTTATGCTATTAAATGGGGTGTTTTTGAAAGGTGGTGCGTTGAACACAATGTAGATCCAGTTAACTGCCAGATTGCTTCAGTGCTGGACTTCATGCAAGAGAAATTATCAACAGGCACATGTCCTGCCACTCTTAAGGTTTACGTGGCCGCTCTTTCGGCTTGCCACGCCTTAGTTGACGGGGCGCCACTTGGGAGACACCCTCTGCTCTCACGCTTCCTTCGGGGAGCCAGGCGACTGAGGCCTCCAGTAAGAACCAAGGTCCCTTCATGGGATTTAGCTATAGTTCTTGAGGGTCTGGTTGACACCCCCTTTGAACCAATAGAATCAGCGTCTGATAAACTTCTGACTCTAAAAATGTTTTTTCTGATGGCAATAACTTCCTTGAAGAGAATTGGGGATATGCAGGCTCTGTCTATCTCGCCATCCTGCTTAGACTTTGCCCCAGGTATGGTGAAAGTGATTTTGCATCCACATCCTGATTACCTGCCTAAGGTTCCATTTTCGGCTGTACATCCTGTCATTCTTGAGGCTTTCTGCTCCCCGCCGTTCTCAACGCCGGAGCAGGAGAGATCTCATAGGCTGTGTCCAGTCCGTGCTCTTCAGGCTTACGTCCACCGCACTAGCCAGTGGCGTAAGTCGGAGCAATTGTTCGTCTGTTATGGGGGCAGCAACAGAGGAGGAGCTGCTACCAAGCAGACTATGTCTCATTGGGTCAGGGATGCTATCGCTCTTGCTTATGAGGCGCGTGGGCAAACTTCGCCTATAGGTCTTAGAGCTCACTCCACCAGGGGGGTCGCCTCTTCTAGTGCTCTGGCAAGGGGGGCCCCTTTGCAACATGTTTGTGATGCGGCAGGTTGGTCCTCTCCGCACACATTCATAAGATTTTATAGTTTGGATGTTCATTCCACTCCGGGCTCTCATGTCCTTGAGTCAACATCGCAAGCTAATGTCTAGGCCTTCTTACGTTCTTGTGAAACACACCTGCACAACCGTGGGAGTCCAGACATGTTCAAGCACGGCGGCGTGGGTATTCTCGTTCCCAATGCGCTGAGCAGCGCAGCATCGATTGTAGCTTTCGAAAGGGAACGTCTCCGGTTACTTATTGTAACCTTGTTCCCTGAGAAAGCGGAACGAGATGCTGCGCTACTTTGCCGTGCTGAAGATGTCCCGGGACTGCTCTTCAGACAAAATATCCTGACGATGCAGCTGTGGCTCATCTACTTATAGCCTCGTGTCGCGGGGGCGCGCCGATGACGTCACCGACCGAGGCTATATTACCTCCGGGTCAATTCCATCGACGTGTTATACACACTATTCACAGCTGGTCACGATAAAATATGTTCCCAATGCGCTGAGCAGCGCAGCATCTCGTTCCGCTTTCTCAGGGAACAAGGTTACAATAAGTAACCGGAGACGTTTCCAAATGTCACTGGTTCGTCACTAGGGGGCGATGATCTCTGTGAACCCATGAACCACTGTCTATTTCATTTTACCTGATCTCAGATCAGTTTTTTAAATATTAATATTTATTGAGTTGTAGTTAAAAGTGTCTAATTGGTCTGATTACCAAGCTCTCCATAAAACAAACAAAACAAGCCCTTCAATTTAATAAACTAACACATATTATAAAGACATTTCATATTTACTGGTATTAGATGATTTGGTAATTGCATTGAATAGATTAGACTTTAAATAAAAGCATTTGCATTTGGTGTGTAAAAGGTGTTTTTATGCTGAGTTTCCGCTGTTCTGACCAGCGTGTGGCGTTTCCAGAGCTTCAATACAGTGAATCATTATGCAAATCAATCGGTTCAATGGTTTCTAAAAGCTTTGTTTCTCCATCACTAGAGCAACATGATTTTGGTTCACTCTTGAGTTGATAACAGCAGGCCAGAGAGCAAACTTTGCCTGGCCCACCTCCACTTCTGGCTGGGTCCCCGGCCCAAAACTGGCCCAACACACTGAACATGGACACACAGAGCTTCCTCTGGCCCAGATGTGGCCCACACCCTGTAAAGCGACTCTTATTGACTGATATGGCCCAGGTCTGGCCCAGGCACTGTAAGACAGATCTGGCTGAGAGTCGGCTGGGCAGAAACTGGCAGTGAAACACACATTCAACCAAGGGTTTTTATTATAAAATTAACAAATACACTTTAATATAAACATGTATGAACAATGAACAAATACACTATGATATTAACATTTATTAACAACACACTGATTCTTCATTTGTGATCATGTATTAGTTATGATTTCCATAACTTTTCATACAGTATTTACACCATTGACTATAAATGTAATGATTATGAAACATTAGTGTCAGAACGGCTGATTCTTGATCTTGATCTTTTTTATGATATTTTTATAAAGTTTTTAATCTCCTATAAATGATCAGTTTGTCTGCGCTGCTTCACTAAAGCAGAAGTGAAAGTGTTCCAGTCCAGATCATGTAACCAATCAAAGAGTGAGACTGAAAAGCCCATTTGCATTGTCAGGGTGGAGTGATTGTGATCCTCTCAGAATAGAGCAGCTCTGTCTCCAGAGACCATGTTCAAACCCCAAGAGCTTTATTTGACATTTACTGCTACATCAACCTTCTGAAAAGCACCTGCATCTTCATCTGTTAGTTGAATGATGTTGTCAGACACAAAGTGAACTTGTTGAGAAGCTTTATTGAATGTTGCAGCAAACACAGCAGATTGAAAGATCACACACACACACACACACACACACACACACACACACACACACACACACACACACACACACACACACTCAGTTTCAGTATTGAGTTGTAAATCACTACAGCTGCAGCACTAGACTCATGTGAATCCTGCCTGACACAGGACACTCAGATACGGCTCATCTTCAGGAGAGAAACATCAGCACTCAGAGCTCTTGTGGAACGAGACCTCATGAGGAGCTCCATCATGTGTTACTCTGCAGACGTACAGCTCTCCCTCTTCCCAGCGTGCTTTGCTGAGGGTCAGGACGCTACTGCGGCTGTAGCGGCCGTCCTGCTGGCTCTCTGCGCTGGTCAGAACCCCCTCGGTGACCTCTGACCCGTCCAGTGTCCAGCTCACCAGCGCCCCCTGTGGAGAGTAAGAGCTGAGCAGGCAGAGCAGTGCGGCTGAGTCTCCAGAGATCTGCAGAGAAGAGGGCGGCAGCAGAGACACTGAGGGCTTCACTGTGGGACCAGCTGCAGGAGACAAACACAACACATTCACACACACAACACACGCACACTGCACTGCACTGCACATTCACTGCATAGGAATAATGCTGCTCTAGTTTTAGATTCAATCATTAGAAAACAATATCAGTAACGCAGTATTTAAAGCTTTCATACATATTGCATTATAAAAGTATTTTAATGCATTAATTATGCACTGCTATATACATTAAAATGCATGTATGATCTAATCAATAAGTGTAACAGCAGTTATAACACATATTATCTATTATCAGGCCGATCTGACTGCTTTAATTCCAGCAATTATTCACTCTGAACATTAATATCTTAAATTTTGAGATATTCACCTGAACTGAAAATGTAACTCAATTTCAAACAGAGTTAAAACACAATTGAATCACACAGAATGAACAAAACACTGAATTATAAGCACAACATGAGCAAAAGAGATTCAGTATTATTGACTGAACTACAGAAAGCAGCAACATTTACATTCTGATGTCAAATCTCTTTTTTCCATGTATGATTTCTACAATAAAAGATGAACTAAATATGAAATGAAGGAAAACAAACCTGTAATAAACTGATTAAACTCATAGTGAGACACAGTGTGGAAATATGTTTAGAATTAATTTTTTGTTGAAAACAACAATATCAGTAACACTTTATTTAAAGCCTTCATACATATTGCATTATAAAAGTCTATGCATGTATGATCTAATGAATACATTATAATATTATCTATTCATTGTTACACCTTTAGAAATTATAATACATTAAAACTCATTACAAACAACCAATTCTAGATGTAACAAGGATGTGGAAATATTATAAAACATTTTACCTTTGGCTACAATAATTTATGAAAATATAGGCAATTTAATCTTCATTATTATATTATTTATAATGCATTATACATAAAGGCGTCAAATACAGTTTCACCACAATATCTAATAATCGTTATTATTAATAAATGTTGTTCTTGTTTCCACTGTAAAACACTTTCTGAAATCTAAATTGTATTTTTTTATTAGGTGATTAACCCTCTGGAGTCTGAGCTGTTTTCTGGGCCCTGGAGGTGTTCTGACATGCTCTGACATTTGTGCTTTTTTCAGTTATTTATAAACATGTTAATGGCAAAGGTGTAAATTCACTCTATATAGCACAAACAGGGCTACCAAAATATCTGATCAACATGCATGTATATGTTTGAATTTTTAAGAGAATAATGTTTATGCGTGGTTATTGGAAAAAATAAAAATGAAAGTTGCAGAAATAAGGCCACAAAACACATACTAAATATGTGGCAATAAGACTTTTGACTAAAGGATATCATCGCCTATAGTTTTTTCTTCAAAATTATGTGAAAATAGTCTTGCTTTATCGTTCACATAAAACCATACATTGATTTAAATTGATGTAAAACAGGTTTTGCTTGGAAAGCCAATATGCGAGGGGGGCGTGAACGAGGAGTGGTTTACACCCACTCTGCATAATGAGCCATTCACTCAGGTGTGACAACTGACTGAGCCACAATGCAAGGACCATTTAAGATTTTGCTTACATCTATCTTGTAAATATTTTTTGCTATTTTATTAAAAAGGTTACAATTACAACAATAATTACAATTTCAACAATATTTCAAGTGTACTCTTTCTTTGTAAAAAAAAGATTATAGGCCTACATTTTATCTGTATTCATTACTTTGAATATAGCCAACATTGGAACAGCTAACATCTTAGTTGATGACTTTATTTTTGACAAAAATAGTAGGCTATTTTATATATAGAAATTGCTAAACAAAAGCTTATTTGACGAGGCAGTATATTCTACAGTAAAAACTGTACCCAAATCTACTAAACAAAATGTTGTCTTTCATATTTCACCTGACTGTAACGTTGTTTTCATGAAATACGCTTACACACGCTTAAAATGATGATAATTAAGTGTAAAGATAGGTATTACTGAAAATATTTGGTGTTTGGGGTGAGGATTGGGGTTGATCCATTTATAAAGTAGCTGTTTTTTATTTATTTTTCTGATGTGCACAAATAAGCGACAGGTATCATAAGATTTTCTTCTCCATGTTCCTTTTTTTCTATTCTTTTATTCGTTCATGCATGTAATAATGAATGAATGAATGAATGAATGAATTTATGTATGACTTGTGCAATAAATAAATAAAAAAAAAAAAAAAAATACGATAGGCTATTGACTCGCGATCTTCGCAGTAGGCTAGTGAACCACCGGAGAAACGCACATTTATTAGGCTACATAGTTTTTTTGTTTTGGATGGTTTTGTTTAGAACCAGCTGTAAATGTAAATATATTTCACATTTTTTAGACATGTGAGGCGAGTAGGCTACGGTCTGGTTGATGATCTCCAGTTCAAGCACCTTATGTTGTGATTGCTAGCCTATAATTACTTTAAATCCAGGAAATTTGTTAATGAAAAAATTATTAAAATTAAGATACAATTGATACAAAACGAAATTCGTTTTAAAGAAAGGATTTGTACTTTCTGTTTTGAGGTATCTGTGAATGTTTGAAAGTCAACTGTCACGTAATATTGTTTTTTGCCAGCTGTGGTAAACAGCGCGCATCTATGCCTTCATTCATTCATAAACAGAAACCAGAGAAGGAAAAACTTACTATTATTCCTCAGCTTGTATTCCTCGTATTCGTCATTATTCCTCACAGCGCTGCGTTGTAAACAAGTAATGTTCTGAATAAACTGGTGTTTTGGTTTTCTCGAGCTGATGGGGGGGCGTTCACAGGATTGCGTGGATTACCTCAGCCATTTGCGTTTGAATAGCACGCGCTCTCCGTGGGCGGAGTCACATTACATTTGAATTAGCTCTAATGAGGTCGACTGGAATCGCTCTCTTTTAATACAGATTTCACAAGATGAGAATATTTGTTTTTTATATAAATTACTTCATTAAAAAGAAGAGAATTCAAGCTTCATGCCTGTGTGTCTGAATGCCTGTTTGACTGAGTATTCGCTAAGCTACAGTTCATTTTCGGACACGTTTCAGAATGGACTACACAGACAGAGAGAAGGCAGAACTCGCTTCGTGTTTATTTTTCTTTATTTGGCAAAAAGCACAACACTTTGTTTTTATTGTGAGTATACACAAAAATAATACACATTTAACAGAATCGATTGATGTATGAAACTTGTTTTGTAAAATCAAAGTCAAAAGAGAATTTCGGGTCTCAATCAACTCATAAGGAAAAAAATCGAGCAGATCACGCCGGCGTGATCTCAGACCCCTGAGGGTTAAATAGACAGACTTACCGATCACCAGTTTAGTTCCTCCACCGAATGTGTACCACAGTGATACAATCTAATGAAACGCTCGTACAAAAACCTCTATTCCACTCGAGTGAACACACACTCCAGCAGAGAGAGAGAAACAACACTTCAACACACTGATATTAGAAGATCCTCAGCTCTTCTCAACACTCACTCATTCAGATTTGACTAAATGCTTTCTGATATAACACTGTTTAAAGAAATATATTTGATGAGCTGTGACCTCTGAGGTGACCTTTGACCTCTTTGATCATGGATGATGTTGTGGAGTTTCTCATAATGATGCTTAACGTTTCTCTCTCTGGGTCAACGGTAGCGCCAACACAGATTTGAATGTTGCGATATGATTTTGTCAAAGTTTAATAGACAGACGAATTGAAAGGTCTCGATGACCGAGATCACAGTCTTTGAAGATGAATCGTGCAGCTCTATTGTCTAATCTCTCTCTCAGCATATCTCAGTGCAAAGGCTTTTCAGTGCGTTCAGTCTCATGTCTCTTATACGCGTCCATTCTGGATATTACGCCACTTCAACACTTTGGAATCTAAGTGCAAGATGACATAAAACTTTGTTCACACACAGTGAATCGATACAAATATACTTAACACTTAATATACTTGTACACTTAAAATTGGGATCTGTGTATGTCTAGTGCTGGGATCTTACCGAGCATGATGAGCCTAGGAGTGCTTGGCAGGGAAATCTGGGCCTCAACGTCTGCTTGGGTGGAAGATTCCTGTAACACAAAATAAACAGAAAAAAAAAACTTTTAAAAATCACAAGTACAATAAATGGTAAATAAATTAACTAGTAAGACCTCGAAAAATCTTAATACAATGCCAGTATATTATTATGCTTTTATTATTATTACGAGTCATGAATAAAACTTTCGAATCGGCCTGCTTAAATGTCTGATTCTTCAGGCGGCGACGTTAGCATTAGCAAGCATGAAAAAAAACCCCCAAAAAACGAGTGAGATTATTCAAACAGCTACCGCGCCAACACATACATCAAATACACAATTACAAATTAATTTTATTCAACAATGCTACACGTTACCCTTTAATCAAATCATAGACGTTATAAATGTAAGTTAATGTTGCCAGATAAGACAAATCTTAATACAGTATAGGCCTGTGCTCCCTACATTTGAAGGAATGGCACATCAAATTAGGCTAACAATCTCGTTTCTGCAGTTTGACCTGCGATGAAGTTCAGAAAAATCATGATCCTATGAAAAATGTGTTAAGTCTTACCTCTAGCTGCGTTTTCTGTCGAGTCGGCTGGCTTCACTGCTTCACGCGCACGCAGTGTCGTCGGCGGTGTCAGTTGACTTCAGCAGGCAAGAGAAAAATCCAAGTGTACGGGATCATATTTCCGGCTAGCGCACTAACAAATACATCACATACACATACACAATTCCAATTAAATTTTTATTCATTATGACGTTATCGAATGTTGCCAGATTAGAAAATCTATCGAAATTATGTGCAAATATATATAGATATATTTATTTTTTTATTTTTTATAAATGCACACGAGATACGAGTTTACTAGGAAGTGTGCCGCTCGTTTACTTGGTGCACTCTTAAAGTTGAACAAATAGGTAACTTTACAAGAGTAGACTGTGGAAATAAATCAGCAAAGTTACCTTTCTGAAGTTAAAATTCCGATAAAAGTGTGGAATCTCGTAGCTTTTCAGCTTACCATGGCAAAGAAATTGCTGTATTGTGATTCACAGAAAAAATATTTTTACTGTAAAATTTACCCGCCATTGAAAATTGACCATGATGCTTTGCAGATCTACAGTAACATGCTGTATACAGGTTCTACAGTAAGCATTTGCTCATTTTACAGTAATAATGCTGTGAAAACTACAGAAATTTGTTACAGTGTGAATATGGACACAGAGATGGACGTTCATCTGCACATCCTCAGTGTCTCAGGAGTCACAATAAAAATACTAAATAAAGTCATGATTCTGTAACTCTAGTGTATATGAGTTTGTTCTCAGCACAAGCTGTTGTAAATCCTGCCCACTTCTTTGCATTGTCAACACATGCTTCAGTGCTCTGAGAGTGTTTATAGTGCTGTGAGTTTAACACTTCATGACTGAGAGCAGAACAGAACACACTCTTCATCATCACACAAGACTAAACTACAGCAATGAACACAATCAACATCTTCATCTGGACCATTGCCCTGTTTATTCAAGGTTTGTGTAATACAGCTTTTATAATGATTAGTAAATATCTTAATATGTGAAATAAACATATATATGTTTATCATATATATATATGTTTATATATATGTTTATTCCTGTTTTCTTTCAGAGTGTAGAGGACAGATCACTGTAACTCAGAGTCCATCAATACCAGCAGTTCAACCAGGAGAAGAAGTCAGAATAAACTGTAAAACCAGCAGTAGAGTGTGGAATGGTGATTTCTTAGCCTGGTACTCACAGAAACCTGGAGAAGCTCCTAAACTCCTCATATATGCAGCAACAACCCGTAATACTGGAACTCCATCTAGATTCAGTGGCAGTGGATCTGGCAGTGATTTTACTCTGACCATCAGTGGAGTCCAGACTGAAGATACAGGAGATTATTACTGTCAGAGTTTACACTGTCCTAGTAGCTGTGATGTGTTCACACAGTGATAAAGAGTCGTACAAAAACCTCTGTCAGTCAGACGTCACAGTGACTGCACTGATACAGCTGAGAGAAACTGCAGCTGCTGATGGAGGATCACAAAGTCAAGTCACTTTTATTTATATTAGCGCTTTTTACAATAGTTTCAAAGCAGCTTTACAGTGATAACAGGAAAATAATGCAACAAAGTTTGTTTCTGCTGTACAGCAGATCTAGAAGAAAATGTCGTCCTAGTCCAGCTGAAGTAAGTTCAGTGGTGGTTAACTTCTGTTGTAAAAACATTATTAATATTGTTCATTTATATACAGTGCTGAGCATAAGTGAACACACCCAAGCTAAAGGTGACTAAAAACAGGACTAAAAAATCATCTTGTGACACCAATTTTCTTTGTGAATGAATAATGTATCGTAAATAAATGAATGTTCTTTCTTAACAGGGTGCATAAGTCAGGACACCCCTATGTTACATTCTCATAGAGACAGGAAGATTTTTATTTTTAAAGGCCAGTTACTTCATGGATCCAGGATAATATGCATCCTGATAAAGTTCCCTTGGCCTTTGGGATTAAAATAGCCTCACATCATCACATAGCCTTCACCATACCTAGAGATTGGCATGGCTTTATTTCAGTTAGCCTAATAACTGGGTTGATTTGCATTGAGAGATGATCTTATGGAAACTAAGAAAGATGAAAAATCAGCACAACACCTTCAAACATTTAAAGACAACTTCAGCAAGGACATGTAACCCTAATAAAAACATGGTGGTGTTTATTTGATTACAGTTTTTTTTTTTTTAATTGCTAACAAGCATTGTTTAATACTGAAGCCACATTTTCAAAACTCTTCATTCAGTCTGCATTACCAACATGAATCTTGGCCAAAGAGTTAATCTCACTCAGACCAACAAAACACTTCATATACGTCTCAAAATAAGCTCATTCCTCCATAACACTGGCAACAATTCACATTCAGAAAACACACGTCATTCATAACACACTGAACTAAAAAACACCAACAACAGGAGCATTACACAAATGATGAACCTTTATCTTTAAATTCTGAATGATTTTTTTTTTTCACATTAAGATTCATTATATGATAAGAATATGATTTTTTTTACTGACTGTATTACAGTATAAAGAATGAATGAGAAATGCATCAATTTTAAACAATACTAAAAAATAAAAATAATAATCCACCAAACATGTCTATTATATGGAAGCCCTTTCCCTCCACATGAGAAAAAAAGTGAGTGCACGGCTCGAGCGCTCGTAAGACGAGACAAAAACCGAGAGTGTCAGAGCTCTGTCACAAAATCAAGAATTTGAAGACAGGAGTGACAGAACCCTGACAATATAACTATATAAAACCATAACTATAACAAAAGCAGTGTCGGGAGTGTGTGCATCTTTCCATCAAGTAAATTTCTCCCGTGTCAGCCCAAGGATTGGTATGTGATGTCACCGTCCGGAGCAGAAAGTGGCGCTAATGCAACAAAAAGCTGCTTGTAGGGCCCTATGAAATCAGTTTTATTTTTCCCCACTTTCCAAATTCATTATTATTATTTTTTTTTTTCGTTTAGATTTTTATGTATTCTGTTTTTTTCCGTTTACATTTTTTTGGACTCCCATTTTAATGGTTCAATGAAATGTAAATGCTAGTATTAAAGCATGTCTAATTACAGTTTTCTTTTTTCAATTGCTTACACACAAAATCCTTGCTTGTCACCCAAGTTTAATTTCTGAAACCTGACACACACACACCAAAATCTGGGTACACTAATTCTCAGCCTTCGACTTCGAAGTTTTCAATTCTGAAATAAACACATAAAACACTTTTTGCAAACCACAACACACAATTCTCTATGTAACAAAAAACTAACAGGAAATATCTTGATTTCCTTTTTTCAAACACAACCTATCAAAATGCCTTTTTTCAAACACAACCTATCAAAATGCCACAGTAATTCATCAGTGTCTCACACACACTCCTCACACACACTCCTCACATGTGCAAACACTCATTGCTTTACTGAACAACAATCATGGCTTTAGAATAGGCCTATAAACAGGCCAAAGGTCAAGTTATAGTTTTTTCGGACTGTGTAATACCGTATTCACAACCACAAATGCTTACATAAAAAAAAAAAATAGTTTGGTTTCAATCTTGCTTTCGTGTTTACCGTGAATTTTTCTACATCTCTCTGCCAATTATTTTTAATCTTGTACAGAAATGTACATAGGAGCGCATGAAAGAAGAGCTTTAGGTTTTGAATAACCGTGTGTATGATGTATCCAAAAATATAATATTATGGCAAAGGTGTTTGCAACGTGAGACAGATGTCACGGTGTGACAAAAATTAGATAAAAGACTAAAGTCCTTGTGAAAGCAGTGTTGTTGTGGAGACCTCCAGTGGACACCCGTCTCTATTGCACTGCGAATCTGTTGCCGTGGCAGCAAGGCCAATTGCCCGATTGACAGCAGGTGTGGAGTAATTACGGAGAGTGTTGTAAGAGGGACACGTATTCAGATGGGGCTTTAAAAATAGAGCGGAAGCAGACTGCCGGGTGGTTCTCCTCCCGTGAGTTACTGTGTTTGTCGGCGGGTTGTTTGTATTTGAGGCTGGGCTGTGAAGCGGGCGAAGATTGAAGCTGAGAAGTGGAAAGAAGAGAGTGAAGTATTTATCAACGAAAACCCAAGGGATATCGTCAGCAGTGGGGAAGACGTAAAGTGATGAGTATCGGATTCGTTGTTTATATGCACTAACACTGAAGTCGTGTTGAGAGTTTGGAAAGCGTGTGGCACGAGTGAACTAGTACACCGAGTGAATTGTTGATCTGTCTCCAACTTTTGTCCGCTCCTCGCTGAATGTGACGATTGCTGCACCCGTCCTGCTGTCTCTGGAGAGAAGTTGAGCCCTTGTGAGAGACTAGAGTCGATCTGGTGGGAGAAAGACCGGTGGGTGAGTGCTGGCCCGAACGCACGGTGTGCGAGTGGAATGCAGTGCCTGAAGTGACGATTCCCACGGTTTGTGTTATGGAGTGAAGTTTATCGTGTGGAGAAGTAATAGTAGTCTGCTGTGCACTCTCTCCTTACAGTCTTTCACTCGCCGTCTCCAAGGAAGGTTTTGATATATCGAACGCCCAACTTACCATTTTGAGAGAGCCCGACTCTGTCAATGCTAAATGTTTTATATGCTGTTGAACTGTTAAATCCTGCTACATTGTTACAGTGTACAGCTGAAGTGGAGTGTCTCGCTTAAAGCATCCTCCTTGCCTGGTGGTCTCCACACGCTCCTATCGAAAGTCGCTGCCCTGTTCAGAATGAGAGAAGGTATTGCAGCTGAATGTTTCATCTACTGTTGAATGGTTAAATCCTGTTGCATTGTTACAGTGTACAGCTGAAGTGGAGTGACTCGCTTAAAGCATCCTTCTTGCCTGGTGGTCTCCACACGCTCCTATTGGAAGCCGCTGCCCTTTTCAGAATGAGAGAAGGTATTGCAGCTGAATGTTTCATATGCTGTTGAATAGTTAAACCCTGCTACCTGGTTATAGCGCACAGCCGAGGTGGAGTGTCTCGCTCAAAGTGTCCTCCCCGCCTGGTGGTCTCCACATGCCCCATTGAAGGCCTCCGCCCTGTTCAGAAAGAGAGAAGGTATTTCAACTGAATGTTTATTGTGCTGTTGAACAGTTAAACCCTGCTACCTGGTTACAGCGCACAGCCGAAGTGGAGTGTCTCGCTCAAAGTGTCCTCCCCGCCTGGTGGTCGCCACATGCCCCATTGAAGGCCTCCGCCCTGTTCAGAAAGAGAGAAGGTATCACTGTTGAGCGCTAGTATACCGCTGAACCGTTGAACTCTGTTGTATTGTTGCAGTACACAGCCGAAGGGGAGCATCTCGCTCAAAGTGTTCTTCTGCCTGGTGGCCCTCCATGCCTACGTTGCAAGCCGCTGCCCCTGTTGAGAAGGAAAAGGAATAGCTGCGGCACGTGCCTCGATCGAAGTGTCTTCATGTTGTCCAAGTTTCCCTCACGTCTCGGCTAAAGGCCCCCGTTCTAACTGGTTTGGCATAAAGGACACTTACCGGGATATACTCACCTGTTTCCCCTCCTGGCCCGGTCCGCTCGCCACCGGTGTCCCTGTGCTTCGTCCGAGTCTGAGGCAACCGCTCCCTGGGTACTTGCCTCTGGGGCAGCATCCGGGACTTGTTCCACTCCCGCCCATGAGTACTTACCTGGTTCCAGTCCGAATGGGGTCCGTATAGTCACGACTTCCTCTTGAGTCCTGTAAAGAGTACTTACCCAGTGACCTACCTAGACTGTGTGAGTTTCCTCCTGATCCCTCTCCAACGAGCTGCAGGACTGCCACGATCGTTCTCCCCTCTCGATGACCCCCTGGAACGTAATTCCCTCTGGTGACAAGAAAGATTTTAATTAGGATTCTTCAAATTACTGTTCTTAACTTAATAAAGAAAACTGTTATTCCTTTATTCCCTTGTCTGTCTGGTCCTTGACACGTTCCTCGAGGTGGTACCCGGTCTCCAGGGGTGGGTGCAGTCTGGCTTGGCCCACCCCGACCTGTGACACAGATGTTTGCTTTTGTGATATTCTGAATGCAGTGCTTCATTTTGCAAGAGATGTGTGAGGCATTTTGCATTTTGTGTGTGCCATTCTTGGATTTGTGTCAAGTTTTGAAAAAAAAGAGGCAAAGTTTTGAAAATGTGTGGAAGCAGTTGAAAAAAAAACTTTAATTTTAAATCATGAAACTTATACAATTTAACAATAACTTAAAATTAAAAATTGTAAATAAATTACATGTTTAGGGTACTATGAAATATATATATATATAATTTTTTTTTTACCAAATTATCTTTTTTTTTCTCTTGATTCCATTTTAATGGTTTAATTAAATTTTAATAACCAATGATTTAAAGTATTGTTGTAATGATTTAAGTGTAACCCTGTCTAAATGTATTCATTAATATAAGATACAAGTTTGAATAAATTATTTCATAGTTTAATAAATTGAATTTAAGGTTAAAAAGTTCAGATTCATTGACCAGCAATGAAGTTATGTCTTTGCTCAATGAGAGAAATGCATATTGGGTAATGTTCATGTTTTACTGAATACAGCATTTAAAATGTTAAATATTTGTTGTGTAATAATATGTGAAAATGCTTCAAAAATGCCTGTAAGAATAGGAAGAAAGAGTTAAATGTTTTGTGAATTTATTTTATTTCAGAAAGTTTTGTGAATGAACCAATCACATTTGAGTTCAAAGGACAAGGAAGTGAGCGGAGCGAGAGCAAATGTGAAGACAACGATTGAAACGGAAAAGTAGGGAGGGAGAGCGACGAACGAGTAAGAGGGGAAAAGAGTGTTGTCTACTGAAAGAGACACTGTTAATGTTAATGTAATGCACCAGTTACGGAATGATAGTTCTGTCTGTTTGAGTGGACTACTCAGCACAAGAAGACTATGGGCCCTATTTTAACGATCTGAAACGCAAGTGTCAAAGCGCAAGTAACTTTGTGGGCGGGTCTCGGTGCTGTTGCTATTTTCCCGGCGGGATAAATGACTCTTGCGCCAGGCGCAAATCTTAAATGGGTTGGTCTGAAGTAGCTTCATTATTCATAGGTGTGGTTTGGGCGTAACGTGAAATAAACCAATCAGAGCGTCATCTCACATTCCCTTTAAGAGCAGGCGCGCTTGTTCCATGGCGTATTGCTATTATAATGGCGGATTTGCCAGGCGCGCACCAGGAGCGGTTGACAGCTGAGGAGAGCAATGCTCTCATCACGGCCGTAAAAGAGAGAGAAGTGACATTGGGGATGGAGAAACCCACCCAAATTAACTTCGGTTAAACAGGTATATAATAATGTGGGTAAATGTGTAAGCTAGATGTATGCTTTTATAATAAATTATCTATCTATCTATCTATCTATCTATCTATCTATCTATCTATCTATCTATCTATCGTTTGTAATAATATGATTTGCAAAAATGAAAACTGCTGCTTTTTGTAGATTAGAGAATCAAAGTGTATGCGCGTTTTGCACGCTATATGGTCAAGCATGCACCCTTAAAATAGCATAATGAACAACGCGCAACGCGCCACTGACTTTAGACTAGGTTTTTTCTGGCCAATGGCGCAATTGTTTTATGGAACAGTAAAATAGCACCAGGGATTGTTTGCGCTGGAACACGCCTCCTTTTTTGCGCTGAACCGCCCAGGGAGCGCAAGTTCATTCCCTAGTTTAGCGACGTGCTTCTGTGGAGGGAAAAGATTGATTCCACATCAAGTTTTAAAAAACATGTAAAAAGAATATCGAGTACAGTAAAAATTTTATTTTGTCCTTCCATATTTGTAATATTTTACAAAAGCATAATCTATTAAGCCTAGAGAATTTTAAACATTTTAAATATGCCTGTTTTGTTTATAAAGTGTTAAATGGATTAGCCCACCTCCCATGTCGGACTTCTTTAAACCAAAGACTTACAGTGGAGCCAGGACACAGGCCTCCGCTAGAGGTGACTGTGAGGTGCCTTTCAGAAGAACAGCCTTTGGACAAAATGCTCTGTCTGTGAAGGCCTGTAAGTTATGGAGCAGTATCCCCATCACTGTCAGGGAATGTCCCACATTTCCTATATTTAAAACCAAACTCAAAGTGTGGCTTAGAGCAAACCAGTCTTGTGACCATTAAGTGACTCTTCTTTTACTTTGCTTGTACTTATTCATTTTTGTTATTTTGTATGTTATAATCTTTGTATTTCTGTAATTTGTCTAGGGACTACAGATGTAAATTAGCCCTGTGGCTATAATCTGGCATGTTTACGTCTGTTTTTGTTGTTTCAATGCAGATGTTCATTAATGTGCATTGTCCCTATCAAATAAATAAATAAATAAAATAAATAAGACAGTTTAAGTTAGCTGCTGACTTAGTGGCTAATGCTTTTGCATGGACTTTGCTAACAAGTTAGCGGCCAGCGACCTCGATTAGTTAAGCCTGTGTGGAACTGCGAGACCGACGATGAACAAAGACCCTGACGGAGCCGGATAGCGTTACCAAATCCTCCGGTAACAAATCCTGTTCAAATAGGCTATATGGGACATTCTACAGAATTGGTTCATAGTTAGAGTTGGAAACATCTTGGAAAAAAATGTTTATTTTTCCAACAAAAAATGTATACACGCAAATTGTATTATATCCAAGGTAAACATTTCTAGTAATTGTGCAGTTAATTCTCAAACTGTATTTTCAGAAAGTTTGGGAATATATCATCTCCCCAAATGTGTCACTAATAAAAAAACAATAATAAATAATTTAATGAGAAGGCTTATTTTGACCTATTAAGATTTCTTTACATCTACCTTGTAAATGTATGTTTTGCTATTTTATTAAAAAGTGTTCACATGTAAATCAACAACACAGCAAAAACTCCAGTGTTAAATTAACTGTCCTGGGAGTTTATTTGGCTCCACAATCAAGAGTGTTAAAGTGTTAAAATATGAGTGTTAAATTAACACTCAAGAGTGTTAAAGTTAATGAGCTAATTAAGTGATTCGTTGAGTGATGATTGATCAGTACTGAAGACACCTGATGTTAACAAGCAGAATCACCAAAGGATAAAATAGTTTTTTTAAGCCACCATTATGGTGATCAGTGTTTGCTTTAGTTGGGCTCTTGACCCTTAAAGTTTTAACTTTAGATTTTGTTTGGCTGCTGTAACTGTGTTATAACTGCCAGATTAACAAAGAGAAAAAGTGATGAAAGACTCATCACCAGCAGCCGTCTACCTGCTGATGTGATTATTCATCCCATGGTTGTGCCCAGCAGGGCATTGGATGTCAACAGCTTGAGAATACTATTCAAGAATGAATCTTCAAGAGAAACTTCCATACCCGTGGAAACAGTGACTGGATGTCTGTACCACATTGATTCAGTTGTGACGATTCCCCCTAAGGAGACTGCTTCCTCTGACTTTGATGAGAGCATGATCAACTTTGGAGACTCTCCTAACTCAGAACAATGGAAGAACAGATTATGTAAGAAACTGGCTCAAAAGTCTCATGTCTTCTCAATGCACAAGTCGGACGCAGGATTAGCAAGAGGAGTCGAGCACAGAGTCCGACTTTCTGATTCCCAGCCTTTCCGTCAACGATCACGCCAGCTGGCCCCTGCAGATATCGAAGACGTGAGAAAGCACTTACAAGAACTGCTGCAGGCAGGGATCATAACAGAGACACGAAGCCCCTCTGCATCCCCAATAGTTGTAGTCGGAAAGAAGACTGGGGCTATTAGGATGTGCATAGATTACAGACTGTTGAATAGCCGAACCATACCTGACCAGTATACAACACCATGCATTGAAGATGCACTGAATGCCTTAACAGCGAGTCTGGGGTTCCCTGTACTGGATTTGCGTTCAGACTACTACCAGATAGCTATGGCCGAAGAGGACAAAGAGAAAACGGCATTCATTTGCCCGTTAGGATTTTTCCAGTTCGAACGAATGCCTCAAGGCATTACCGGGGCTCCAGCAACCTATCAAAAGTTAATGGAAAAGGCTGTTGGTGAAAAGTGCTAGTGTACCTTGGCGACGTGATAGTGTTTGGAAAAACTCTCGAGGAACACAAAGAGAGACTGCTCAAGGTCCTAGATCGTCTGGGTGAAGTTGGGCTGAAACTCTCAGTTGACAAGTGCCAGATCTGTCTGCCAAGGGCCCAGTACCTGGGGCACATCGTGTCTGCAGATGGCGTCGCCCCAGATCCAAACAAGATTGAGGCCTTCACTACATGGCCAGTGCCAACAAACCTTTCCTAGGATTTTGCGGTTATTACCACCGATTCATTCAGAACTATTCTGCAATCGTTGTCCAGGTTTGAGTAATGATTTATGTTTGTATTTTCCACCATCAGTGGAGTCCAGACTGAAGATACAGGAGATTATTACTGTCAGAATTTACACTACATCAACAGTAAATATGTGTTCACACAGTGTTAAAGAGTCATACAAAAATCTGTTTATGAAGAGAGTGAGTCAGTGTTTCAATATGATCATCATGTTTTAGGTGTAATATATGATCCTGTCAATCAAACTGAACAGACTACTTTCAGTCACTTCTGCTGTCTGGACGTGATGCTTTCCATTTGAGCCTCAGAAACTTTTACATTCATACACAATTACTGTCACAATGGCTGATTCTTGATTTGTGATCATGTTTTTTTATGATTTATGATGCCATTTTAATATATAAGTTAATTATCTCATAAAAAAATGAAATGATCAGTTTGTCTGCGCCGGTTCACTAAAGCAGAAGTGAAAGTGTTCCAGTCCAGATCATGTAACCAATCAAAGAGTGAGACTGAAAAGCCCATTTGCATTGTCAGGGTGGAGTGATTGTGATCCTCTCAGAATAGAGCAGCTCTGTCTCCAGAGACCATGTTCAAACCCCAAGAGCTTTATTTGACATTTACTGCTACATCAACCTTCTGAAAAGCACCTGCATCTTCATCTGTTAGTTGAATGATGTTGTCAGACACAAAGTGAACTTGTTGAGAAGCTTTATTGAATGTTGCAGCAAACACAGCAGATTGAAAGATCACACACACACACACACACACTCAGTTTCAGTATTGAGTTGTAAATCACTCCAGCTGCAGCACTAGACTCATGTGAATCCTGCCTGACACAGGACACTCAGATACGGCTCATCTTCAGGAGAGAAACATCAGCACTCAGAGCTCTTGTGGAACGAGACCTCATGAGGAGCTCCATCATGTGTTACTCTGCAGACGTACAGCTCTCCCTCTTCCCAGCGTGCTTTGCTGAGGGTCAGGACGCTACTGCGGCTGTAGCGGCCGTCCTGCTGGCTCTCTGCGCTGGTCAGAACCCCCTCGGTGACCTCTGACCCGTCCAGTGTCCAGCTCACCAGCGCCCCCTGTGGAGAGTAAGAGCTGAGCAGGCAGAGCAGTGCGGCTGAGTCTCCAGAGATCTGCAGAGAAGAGGGCGGCAGCAGAGACACTGAGGGCTTCACTGTGGGACCAGCTGCAGGAGACAAACACAACACATTCACACACACACACACACAACACACTGCACTGTATAGTAAAGTATTTTTAATGCATTAATTATGCACTGCTATATACATTAAAATGCATGTATGATCTCATCAATAAGTGTAACAGCAGTTATAACACATATTATCTATTATCAGGCCGATCTGACTGCTTTAATTCCAGCAATTATTCACTCTGAACATAAATATCTTAAATTTTGAGATATTCACCTGAACTGAAAATGTAACTCAATTTCAAACAGAGTTAAAACACAATTGAATCACACAGAATGAACAAAACACTGAATTATAAGCACAACATGAGCAAAAGAGATTCAGTATCATTGACTGAACTACAGAAAGTAGCAACATTTACATTCTGATGTCAAATCTCTTTTTTCCATGTATGATTTCTACAATAAAAGATGAACTAAATATGAACTCAGTGTAGAAATAAATGAAGGAAAAACAAACCTGTAATAAACTGATTAAACTCATAGTGAGACACAGTGTGGAAATATGTTTAGAATTTTCTTTGTTGAAAGGAATAATGTTATTTTTATAATAATATCATTGTTTTAGATTAAATAAGTATACAAAAATATCAGTAACACTTTAATTAAAGCCTTTATACATATTGCATTATAACGTTTAATGCATTAATTATATATTGTTTTACACATTATGATGCATGTATGATCTCATCAATAATTGTAACCAAGGTTATAACACATTATAATATTATCTATTCATTGTTACACCTCCAAAAAATTATAATACACCAAAACTCATGACAAACAACCAATTCTAGACGTAACAAGGAATTTGCAAATATTATAAAACATTTTAACTTTGGTTACAGTTATTTATGAAAACATATATGACATTATAACATACGCTATTGATACCTTTATAATGTATTATACATAAAGGCTTTAATTTATTATTAATAAATGTTGTTCTTGTTTCAACTATAAAACACTTTCTGAAATTAAAATTATATTATTTTTTAAAATATGTAATTAAATAGACTTACCGATCATATAATGCATGTATAATCTCATCAATAATTGTAACCAAGGTTTCAACACATTATAATATTATCTATTCATTGTTACACCTCCAAAAAATTATAATACTTTAAAACTCATGACAAACAATTTCAGATGTAACAAGGAATTTGCAAATAGTATAATGTATTTTAACTTTAACTACTATTAGTTTAGTTTTTTACTTTAGTTATACTTTAGTTATACTTACTTTTTCAAAGATGTAAGGCAATGTAATGTAATGTAATCTACATTATAAAGGCTTCAAGTAAGGTGTTACAACAATATCTAATAATCGTTATTATTAATAAATATTGTTCTTGTTTCAACTGTAAAACACTTTATGATCTAAATCTAAATTGTTGTTTTTTTAAAATATATAATTAAATAGACTTACATTTGATCACCAGTTTAGTTCCTCCACCGAAAGTCCACCACAGTGATACAATCTAATGAAACGCTCGTACAAAAACCTCTATTCCACTCGAGTGAACACACACTCCAGCAGAGAGAGAGAAACAACACTTCAACACACTGATATTAGAAGATCCTCAGCTCTTCTCAACACTCACTCATTCAGATTTGACTAAATGCTTTCTGATATAACACTGTTTAAAGAAATATATTTGATGAGCTGTGACCTCTGAGGTGACCTTTGACCTCTTTGATCATGGATGATGTTGTGGAGTTTCTCATAATGATGCTTCTGTTCTTCATATGCAGATCAATCATCATGATTCACAGAAAAACCTGCAGCTTCAAATAAATTAATCAATAATTCTGAACATTTCAGATGCACATTGTTTAATATATAATGACCTGATTATGAGTCCTGATGAACTTCATGCATGTGGAAAATGTGGGAAAATAGACATAATGAAAATATTTCCCAGAGAGCAACATGTCAACATTGATTCCAAAGACCATAATGGACTTTTTATTATGACTCTAAATATAGTAAAACTGATTAATTTAGTTCTTGATTTCTCATTGTTAACATGCTTGTAAAGGTGTAGCACAGAACTGAACTCAGAGAAACTGCTGCGTATGACATATGTTTAAAATGATCTACATTCATGATTCTCCAGACAAAACCTAGTGTCTTATCAGCCTGACAAACACAAACAAAAATATTTCACAATTAATAAATATGTACAATTAATCACTAAATGGTTCAATAACATTATTCTGAAAGTAAAATCTTCTATGTAGAGTTTATGAGTTTGTTATCAGCACAAGCTGTTGTAAATCCTGCCCACTTCTTTGCATTGTCAGCACATGCTTCAGTGCTCTGAGAGTGTTTATAGTGCTGTGAGTTTAACACTTCATGACTGAGAGCAGAACAGAACACACTCTTCATCATCACACAAGACTAAACTACAGCAATGAACACAATCAACATCTTCATCTGGACTCTCACACTGTTTATTCAAGGTTTGTTTTTATAATGATTATTAATTCTCTTAATATGTGAAATATATTTATCATATACTGTATATCATCATATATATCATTTTAATTTTTGTTTCTGTTTTCTTTCAGAGTGTAGAGGACAGTATACTGTAACTCAGAGTCCATCAATAACAGCAGTTCAACCAGGAGAAGAAGTCAGAATAAACTGTAAAACCAGCAGTAATGTGCATGTGTGGAGTGTTTATCATTACTTACACTGGTACTCACAGAAACCTGGAGAAGCTCCTAAACTCCTGATTTATAGATAAACAGCCGTTACACTGGAACTCCATCTAGATTCAGTGGCAGTGGATCTGGCAGTGATTTTACTCTGACCATCAGTGGAGTCCAGACTGAAGATACAGGAGATTATTACTGTCAGAGTTTACACAGTATCAGTGGCTGGGTGTACACACAGTGATAAAGAGTCGTACAAAAACCTCTGTCAGTCAGACGTCACAGTGACTGCACTGATACAGCTGAGAGAAACTGCAGCTGCTGATGGAGGATCACAAACTACACAATATCAATGTTTAGTTCAAAGTTTCTAAAGACTAATGAATTCATTGAGTAAATATACATTTATCTGTAGTAATATATTTGATATGAAATAAGAGTTAGTGCTGATATTGATTATGGCACTGGGATGTTTTATTGTCAGTGTTTCAGATCACAGTATGAGAGCGATGCGGAGTGAAGCAGAAACACCAGCTGTTTTTAATGTGTTTTCTCACTCCAGGATTGATCTCAGTGGTTTCTTTCATCAGTGGTCGTGGAAATAATATACATACTAACTAATCAGATTTGGTCTGAAAGGAAAGTTAGAAAGTTATTGCTTATAGAACTGTTATATAAAGTAATATCACCTTCACAGTCGTGCTGCTCTTCATGTCTATGGTAGAATCACAGGCGTGCTGATATTCAGTATAACTGCACTCTTGATCATGTGACACAGCTTAAATGTGGCAGGAGGAAAGATAAAACAGCACAACACCTTCACACACTTAAAGAAAACTTCAGCAAGGGCATTTAACCCTAATATAAATATGGTAGTGTTTATTTGATCACAGTTTTTTTTTTCAATTGCTAACAAGCATTGTTTAATACTGAAGCCTCATTTTCAAAACTCTTCATTCAGTCTGCATTACCAACATGAATCTTGGCCAAAGATTGAGACAACCTCATCTAACCTCCTCCCAGTAAGACTGAGATGGGCAACCCGTACCCATCACTCTCACGCCTTGGTGGACTCAGGAGCAGAAGGTAATTTTATGGACCAACACTTTGCTCACAAATTCCACGTTCCCATCACGCCACACTAAGTAGTGTAATATATGAATAAAATAGTAGATAATGAATAATAATTGTCTAAAGTGACATTTTGAAAAATCGTTTTTTAGTACAAGTTTTGTCTGTGACTCTACCCTCACCAAATGTTAGAGGGACTGAGATAAAATAGGACTAAAATAACTTCCTACTACATATCAAGCTTTATGGGATGTGTGCAAATGAAAAAGTAGCATTACAACAGGTCTTTCTTTCAAGCAAAACGTTTACTTTGTGAAAAAAGCTCACTACTAACAATATTCACAAAATGTTAAAATTTTCATGTTTTCTTGTCAACTTTTCAACATTTTTTTTTTCAAACCAAAGCTGAACTATATATTAGATATTAGAAATAGTGCTGGTTGATGCTGGGGGGGTACGGGACCTCTTGGCTGGCCGGGTTGGTGATGATGGTTGCTATGTAAGGGCTGGTGGTGACCTGGTGACTGGTGGCAGGCACAGGTGAGGCTGCCTGTGTTACACTGGGCCCTGCTGTGAATCCTCTCTGAAAAAACACAAAAACAAATAAGTTAGGACTTGCATTATCAATTTGGCCAAAACATATTGATTCATCACTACAAGAGATAATGTTATTCAAATTGTGAATTGAGGTGAAGAAATATTACATTAGTTATCAAAAGTAGACCACCAAAAACAGCCTACATGCCTACAACGTTACTATTTGTAAGTGTACGTTACCTCAGTTTTAATCAAGAAAATAACTTTTACATAAAGTAAACACTTTGCTAAAGGCACAGTCAATTTGTCAAAGTTCAGATACACAAAGCAGTACAGCGCAGCTTATTTTAGCCAAGATGGTCACAGTTAGTCTAGCACAAAGTGCACCATGCGAACAAGGTTTTTATAAAATAAATATGCTTACCCGTCTTCAACTGGATCTCTTCTGTGATCATAATCCTCATCATCTAAAGTTACATCAGAAGAAAATCCATCAGGCTCGGAAACTCGTTCATCCTCGTCGCTGCTCTCCAAAACCGCCGCAAGTACGTCTTTCAATACCAATGTCTTCGCCATTATCTCTCATCGTCTTCTTCTTACTTTTCCTCTTCTTTATATATGTTTTTGCCATGTTTTTTTCACGGTCTTTTTCTTTCGCGGACTTTTCTACTCTTTCTCTCTCCATGTCAGCTTTGTATTTTCATCACTGTGAGGAGATGGGAGGGTACTTAGGGATTTCAACCGCATCTATTGGTTAGTTTCACACAAAATGCAGACAGGCATGCTAGCCCACCAATCACGCAAGGTGAACGGTCAATTTATTTTTTATTTTTTTGGTGAACGGTCATCTTGTCTTCCCTCTTGCTCCCTGTGTGAGTCACGTACGATTTCGCAAGAATAAGGACGTTGAAGCTGAGAATCTATCGATTACGGCAAAATCAGAACCATTTATGTGTGCTGCACAATCGCGGAGATATTAATAGAAACATTTAGTAAACATCGAGTTGACGCGCCCGCGCGTCACCCGACCTCAGGGGGTTAAGGACCAGATTTCCGTCAACGCACTCAATGGACAAAGACTTCCCAACATTTCTTTCACTACTGGTCCCATCACACTCATCACCTCTGGCAATCACACTGAAATAACTACATCTTTTCTCATGGACTCCCCCTTGCACCCATAGTTCTGGGTCATCCCTGGTTAACCAAGCACAACCCCAGAGTGGACTGGGGACAGAACTCCATTTTAGCATGGAGTGATCATTGTCATGAGTCTTGTCTTGTGTCTGCCTGTCCGTCTGTGTCTGGTTCTGTGTTTCAGGAGGAGGCAGTGGATTTGTCTAACGTGCCCGTTGAGTACCTCGACCTGAAGGAGGTGTTTAGTAAGTCCTGTGCTGCTTCTCTTCCTCCGCATCGACCCTATGACTGTGCTATAGATTTACTGCCAGGTAAGTCTCCGCCTAAGAGCAAACTATACTCGCTTTCTTTCCTGAAAGGGAGGCCATGGAGAAATATATTTCTGATTTTCTAGCGGCTAGCTTCATCCGCCCTTCCTCTTCTCCAGCGGGGGCGGGGTTATTTTTTTGTGGGGAAGAAGGATGGTTCTCTGCGACCGTGTATTGATTACCGAGGGTTATATCCAGCATCATATTTATAAGCTGTAAATTCATATTTTACCTGTTCTCCCATCTTGATTCTAATTTACCTTCTTTATTACAGATTTCAAACCTATCTGCAGCAGTCCACAGAATAGACGCTGCCAGCAAACCCATAACTGCTTTTGGAGATGAATGCGAACTCAAAACATGCACCATAGCAGACAACACAGGAAATATTGAAATGTCCTTGTGGGACAAACACATTCATCTAGTTGAAGTAAACCGCTCATACAATTTCACAAACCTTTCAACCCGTATCTTCAACAGTACCCTAAACTTGACAACAACTTCACAAACCACCATAACTCTGTTACAAACCCCGATTGCATCCATTTCTCCACACACCAGTCAACAACCTCCACTACTACAGATCACAGGAGAGATTGAAGGGGCTGTGATAAACCAATCAAACAAATACCCAAAATGCAATACTCCTCAACAGGTAACCTTGAAACAAACTTTCCACCGCTGCAAAGTATGCAAAGTAAACCGAAAAGCAACCACCTACATCAGCACATGCAGCGGACTACTGACTTTAACACACCCACTGAAGCAGTAGAGCTGACCATAACCACCTCTGTCCTGAGACAGTTTTTTAAAAACCTAAAGGACATAAATGCAATGGATGCAGTTGACATTGAAGAATATTTACTGACTGCCGGGCCTCTGACAGTTACATATACTGCTGAAAAACATATTACAGACCTCACTGAAACCAAACACGACCTCTCCGCCAAATCAACCCCTACATTGCCACAAAGCCAATCTGCAACAACCAGTGACCAACCTAACGTAACCCAGTCCACTACAACCAGTGACCAACCTAACTTCACCCAGTCCACTACAACCAGTGACCAACCTAACGTAACCCAGTCCACTACAACCAGTGACCAAACTAACTTCACCCAGTCCACTACAACCAGTGACCAACCTAACGTAACCCAGTCCACTACAACCAGTGACCAAACTAACAAGTCAACAACATCCTGGAACGACCAACCTTCAACCTCTGACCCACCTGCATTTCCTCCTGACCCAAAACCCACAACTCCACAAAAACGTCCTAAAAGTAAAAAAAACCCGACTGAAACCCGAAGAGTCCTTACTATGACCGATGACAACGAACCTGCTCTAGAAGACATCACACAGATGTTTGTGGAAAATTAAACACTCCACCACAATATACATGACACATATATCACACATATACAAAGATACTTCACAACTAATAAATATGTGCAATAGGTGGTTTGCAGTCACGTGATTGTGATGACATATAACATATAATCTTATATCCCTTACTAAAATGGACCAACATTTTTTAGAAAATGTGAGTGGTGCTTGTCCCTGTAAAATTTTCCACTTCAATGTAATCTAACTGTAGGAAAGTCAGTCACTTTAATTGCATTTATGAGCTGTTAAGTCATTATTATGAGAAAATGTCTCATTATTATGACTTAAAGAATCATATTTTTTTACTCAACCATGGCGGAAACGTGCTTCAATACTTCACAGTAGATACAACTTACTGTATATTCATGTCACTTTAACATAGCGATCACATGAATATACAGCTACAAATGATCTCACTAAAAACCCGTCAGTCATGAATGATCACGTCTGATTGCTGATCTCTGATTGGCTAAAAGTGTGTTCTCGTCAGCGATGTCATCACCAACACCAGTCGACTCTGCAGTGGGCCGGTGTATTTACACATCATGATGACTGATTTTATTGACTACATGCACATTTGAGTTTTGTTTATTAACCAGTTAATCTATAAAATGTAGGTGTTTGAAAACCGCCAAACCAATTTTTACCAGAACAATCAAACTCAATATTCAGAAACTTGCCAAATCTGGCAGCACTGGCTTCATTACGTCACTAGGGGGCGATGATCTCTGTGAACCCATGAACCACTGTCTATTTCATTTTACCTGATCTCAGATCAGTTTTTTAAATATTAATGTTTTTTGACACATTTTTATAATAAAAAAGGAGTTGTAGTTAAAAGTGTCTAATTGGTCTGATTACCAAGCTCTCCATAAAACAAACAAAACAAGCCCTTCAATTTAATAAACTAACACATATTATAAAGACATTTCATATTTACTGGTATTAGATGATTTGGTATTGCATTGGATAAAAACTGATAAAATAAAAATTTGAACTTTCAATAAAAACTGTTTTCATGCTGAGTTTTCGCTGTTCTGACCAGCGTGTGAGAGCCTCGAAACAGTGAATCATTTTGCAAAGCAATTTGTTCAATGGTTTCTAAAAGCTTTGTTTTAGAAACAGGAAAGTTATCAATGACGCAAACAGAGTTCAATTTGGCTGTAAAGCTGCTCTAAAAAGAAAAGTGTCATTGTTCAGCTGAATTCAGTTCAGTGTTGATTCAGTTCTGTTCAATAACTGTATAAAGTATATCAATTATAAAAATAGTTCATTTTCATTATTAAGCAGCTCTGCAGAAAACCGTGATGTCATCGTCCAGCTCAGTTCAGTTCTCATATAATGGTGTCAATGCAGGAGATCAAGAATATTAAGAAGAAGTGTCCTCAACTAAGCAAGCCAGAGGCGACAGTGGCAAGAACCCAAACTCCACCAGAGACAGAATGAAGAAAGAAAAACAGGCTCCGTCGGGGTCAGTTCTCCTCTGGGCAAACAACGAGCATGGTGTGTGTTAGGACTCCAGGCCGCTTCACAAGTCAGACTGTGGACTGATATCATTCAGAGTATTTTATTCAGCTCCTGCTTGAAGATTGGAAAAGATTACATGAAGGTAAAAGAGTAGCAAAACTCGAGAGCATGTAGATGTGAATTTGAGAACTTGTAAAATAAATATTTGTTCTTGAAAACCTGTTGAATGTTGAGATTTGCATTCGCAGGCAATAGTCACAAACCTGTATTCTGAATTTGAAACTGCAGACAAAGTCACAAATGTTAAAATACCATTCACAGAAATACAATGATATACACAAACTTGTATTATTTCATTCACATCGCAGGACAACCTCGATTAGGCATTTGCAACTTCTCAAATCTGCCATTGCAATTTCAAATTGCTCCTGCTTTCTCTCTCACCGCCACTCAGTTTACAAGTGCACAAGTTAGTCACGCATCTCATATATCGCGAAAATAGTTGCAAAGTCAATGCGTGAAGATTTTAAATTGCAAAGGCAGATTTGAGAAGTTGCAAATGCGTAATATTGAGGTTATACTGCAAATGTGAATGAAAGAATACAAGTTTGTGTATGTCATTGTATTCCTGTGGAACAAAATGGAATATAACTCAATATCATTTCATTAGCCCACATTACATTGCACTGGATACAGCTCAGCAGTTTTTATAATGAAAAACAAACAAACAAAAAAACACAATCCTAAAAAGAGACCGTATTATAGGCCGTCTCATCAACACTCGTACCTCCGCGACCGAATGGGTATTCTGACGTTACGTAATTATCATCACAATATCTAGATATTAAAAAAGTATTTTTATCTTGACAATTAATCAAAGAACACTAGAACAATAAATTAATTGAATTACTTACACGTTTTTCAACGCATTTTCTGACGCATTTCAGCCGGAGTCAGCCCAGCTGTGCTTGCTATCTGCAACATTGTTTAGTGTTTTGGACTGATAAAAGACCGTTCAGTTATCTTAGGCCTGGGACACACAAGACAATTTTCAAATCTTAATTTAAAACGGCAGGAGATCACAGACATAAGGGCAGTTTCAGCCGATTTTGATCATTATAATCATAGGCAGAGCGCGTGTTAGGCTGGGCCATCCCTGGCCACAGCCACTGGTCAAAAAACAACGGGGGATTGGGTCAAAAATGCACCTGCACATTTAAACTAAATCTAGTAGTAAATTGAAAATTAAATAAAGTCTTGATTGTGTGCTTGCGGCATTACATTTAGATCTGCTTATGTTGAATCATACTTTTTACCTGTTTTACAGGTGTAGCGGGACATTGAGAGGGAAAGCAACCTCTAAAGATGTAGCTGACTACGCCACCCTGTTAACCAGGGAAATATCAATACTCATGAGTTTAACAAAGGACTCACAGGAGCGTGGTTCTCGAAAGGAGGGCCTGAGACGTGGATACTAAAGATACAAAAGCTTTATTTCAATCAAGCAATAATCTTAAAAACATTAAAAGACTGTAGGACCAGGTTAACATATACAAACATTGAAGACACTAATAAAAAAGGCAGAGGCTTACCAATGGCAGGGAAACTAGTTTAAAAATGATAAATTGATCATTAATAAATTATGAAAATACAATTGTTAAACACATTATAGATATGCTTATAAATCAAGAATAAAGCATTTATAGCCGTATTTATAAACTGCTTATTAATTTCTATAAATTATGAATTAACTGTTTACTAATTAATGATTAATAGCGTACAGTTATTATAAAGTGTTACCGAACTGCATGCGGGAGAGCAGGTGCCACACAAAACACATGAACCTGACGAGCGAGTTTGTCACGGGAGAAACCAGGACTGTTACGTGCCTCCCCGGTCTAGGGGGTCAGGGAGGCAGTAACATGGAAATTACTAAAGAGTTGGCAACCAAGAACTCTCATCTCCTGTCCCACCACTCTACAAAGAAAAATCACACTGATTTTTGTAACACTCAAGAATGACTTTATTCAGTCCAAAGTACAAAAAAGAGGGGAAAGCATCAATAGGCTTCAGGAGGGGGACAAGGCCAAAACAACAAACATAAAGTTCTAACCTTTTTTGTATGGGGTATACTTTCTTAACCTTTCAAAGCAAGATTCAAAATAAATGACAAAGTTCTTACCTTACTCCCTCTCTAACCAAACACAGGAGAAAACATGGACATGAACAAAAATGGCATCCACCTCCCTACGGCTTCCCAAATTATCTAGATCAATTTTATAAAATTAAAATCAAAAGTCATAAATGTTTTAAACTCAAGGCTCTTTCAGTAGTCAAATGAAGTTAAGGAAACTTAGCTCAACTGCAGTCCAAGTCTGCTTAGGTCAACAACAACAAGTAACCAACAAGTAACCAACAAGTAACCAACAAGTAACCAACAAGTAACCAACAAGTAACCAACAAGTAACCAACAAGTAACCAACAAGTAACCAACAAGTAACCAACAAGTAACCAACAAGTAACCAACAAGTTAGAATCAACAATGAGAACTTTAGCACACATGCTAAAACCGTGAGGCAGGAGAAGACGGTCTTGGCAGCCTGGAGTCAAAAAGGAGTTCAGCAAACTGGGTTTTCCTCTCCAGTTTTATCCACAAGCCTTCTCAACCAAGAGCCAATCGGTCACAACCAGGAGATGATTGTAATTGGTGTCAGCTGGTCTTCATTTGCACTTAGGATAGACAAAGCAGCAGCATCAAATAGTGTTGCCCCGCAGACTTCACTGAACGCACGGTATCCCAGAACACAGACTATTCCTCCTAAAATTTAAACATAAAATTACTTACAACATAACTATAAATGAACGCTGCACAATAGCGGTAGTTCCATGTACCTTCATTTCATAGCCAGTCGCAAATCCAGGTCTCACACACACACACACACACACACACACACACACACACACACACACACACAGAAGGGTGTCACCATGTCAACAAAGCACGGGACTGCGGGAGGAACATGTGGAGGGAAAATGGCAGCCACCAACAACCCACCGCAATAAAGCTATAAACCAAAATAACTGTTACATAAAATCATGCATCTATGTGCTAACTAGTTAGCCAAACAACACATACCTCAAAGCGGAAGGGATGAAAACAAAGAGAATGGGCGGTCCCCGAATCCCCTTTTATACGCTCCCTCACAGTATACGATTGGACACTAAATTACCCAAGGGCATTAGGTTAATTAGAAACGAAACTCTGTACGTCCCACCACACAGGGTTTCACAGCATTGCACACTATAACCAATCACACATGATCTGTTGAGATGCAATGGCCAATCAGAGGCATCAAGATTAGTAATCGCTGAAACACCAGAGTTTTGTTATAAGACAAAAAGACTGTTATATCATTAAAAGACTGTAGGACCAGGTTAACATATACAAACATTGAAGACGCTAATAAAAAAGGCAGAGGCTTACCAATGGCAGGGAAACTAGTTTAATGAGCACAAGACTCCTATATCACAATCTTACCACCCTGTGCACAGGTCTCACCACAACACACACACAAGGGCAGGTCAGGACTGGACAGGACCAGCGATGAAGAGGGCTCTGAGCTGGACAGGACCAGCGGCGAAGAGGGCTCTGAGCTGGGCAGGACCAGCGGCGAAGAGGGCTCTGAGCTGGGCAGGACCAGCGGCGAAGAGGGCTTAGTGCTGGACGAGACCAGCAGTGAAGGCTCTAGCTTGGCGGGCATGTCGCTTGCTGTCTCAGGCGCGGCGGGCATGACGCTCTCAGTCTCAGGGGTGGCAGGCATGACGCATACTGCCTTGGCTTCGGCAGATTTGGCGTGAAGTGCGGGCTTGGCTGGACTGGCGTGAAGTGCGGGCTCGGCTGGGAAGATGACTGGCTCTGGCTCGACTGGGCAGACGACTTCTTTACCATATAGTAGACTTTGAACTTGACTTGAATCAAACTTGACTAGGCTGGTGGGATGTGGAGCATAACGGCGAGTTCCCCGGACGGATATCAAAGGGGGGTCGATCAACTTGGATGCCAGATCAGCACTGTTGGAAACCAGCTTGCGTGCTCTGGGCCAGACAATCCCCGCATCAGATCCCAGGCGGATACTGAGCTCCTGCTCGGTGGGTTTAACTGGTTTGACGAGATGAGTGATGTTGGTGGAAAACGCACACTCAGGGAAAAAGCTGTCCCAGCAGACAGATATCGCCTCCCTCCAGTTTAGCCCTGAAAGATCGGGGAGCGGTCGTGGGTCAACGTACTGGGCCCCGATCTGGTAACAGGTGATGATGATTTGATCGCTCAGACCACAGTCAACCGCCAGAGAACAAAATCCAGTTGTGAATTCGAACAGATCGCGGCTGTCCTGAGCCAGCGCCGCGATCAGATCCCAACACATCCTGAGCACTTAAGCTGAATCTTACTACGGGTGTGGCCGGGTATTCTCTTACATAAACCCTGCTGCTGGATTCATGGTCTTGGTGAGTTGTTCTGTTACAATCACGGCTGAAGCAGATGCAGAAGCAGGATCCAAGTGCAGCAGGTTTATTAAACAAACTCAAAAGATAACAAAATAACAGTTACTCAGGACACAAGAACAGCCCACATACAACATTAACAACTCACAAAGACTGAAACAAGACACAGGGCTTAAATACACAGACAGACAAGCTAAACAAGATAACAAGGGGGTGTGGTTAATAGAAAACACCTGGGAAGACTAATCAACATAACGGGGAACTCCAAAACATGGGACAGGACAGAGGAACACAGACATAAATCATAACACTCGCGAATACTCTCATCATAAACCCATAGGGGAGAGTGGGGTGATTTGTGCCAGGGGGGGAAGTAGTTCCACCCTAGTTTCTGGAAAACCATAGAAGAAATTGGTCATGTGACCACATCATTTTGAAAAGCAATCACTTTTACTCGTCCACCAAAGAAGAGAGACAAATGGCATGAGAGTTAAGCATATTTTAGTGCAAAAAACTGTTTTTTCCCTTTCAAAGTAAAATTTCTATGATTAAGGTTTTTTGATTGTAGTGTCTGAACAATTATAGACAAGTTTGAAAACATTTCACACATGTTTTAGTGCTTTAGTAGGCTACACAATGAGTCTATACAGTTAGCATGATGTTAGCTCTTAACTGCTGGATCATGCTAGTTTTTCAAACTTGTGGGCCCGGGGTGATTTGTGCCAAAGGGCCTGGGTTAAGTTGTGCCAGATCCAGACCACCTAGACCAACATTCTCATGTTATTAAAGAGAAGTTTTATTCCGTTTTTAAGTGGCCTATGTCACAATAGGATGTTTAGAAATTAACCTAGTCACTTTATTCTTATATGTTACATAATTGACAGACAGCGCTATGTCAACAGGCATCTATTGCCAAAGCCTTTTTGCCTGAAATGATTCACAAATATCATATATTGTGTTGCTATGGTGCTCTAAATGGTTGCTAGGGCGTAGCTTCATAGCTTCACAATGATCCTGAGAGACTTATTGGTCGTCTGAGTAAAATGAGCCTGCCCCCTTGTCTCTATGACACTGTGATCCAGAGTTATGTTCAATACAAAATCCCTATGCAATTGACCATAGTAGGAAAAACGCATGCTATGGTATTCCAGGGTGACAATATCTAAATAAACCTTAAATTAGTAATTTTGTATTGAATTTATCTTGCTTTCATATAGCAGTATGGTTCATAACATTAAAATGTTCTGTTTTACTTCAGAAATCACTGGCACAATTTACCCCCAATGTATTCCCCCAAAGGCACAACTTCCCCCGCACCAGGGGCAAGTTGTGCCATGAGACCACTTTTTTTCCAAGAGCTAAATTTCTGAAACAATTTATTTCAGATCCAAAGTTATTGTTCTCAGGGATGCACCACATCCTGAAATATATGTACATCCTTAAGTTGAAGGCATTACTGCCATGGCCTCACTTTAAAGTCACTTTGAGTAAAAACTGGCACAACTCACCCCACTCTCCCCTAAACAGGTTTGGTGATCGTGCTCTTGAGAGCGTCGAAACTAATATAAATAGGTTTTTCTATTTACAACGTATTTTTGCTGCGTTGAGCAATGTAGCCAATCACAAACATATCTGATTTCTTAAACGCAATGGCCAATCAGACGTGTTTAAGTTAGAATAAAAAACGCCAGAGTTTTTGTCCAGTGCTGAGATCTGCACACTCAAATCCTCTCGTTATAGTTTAACTTGTAACAAAAAAGTGTAGACATTATGTAGGCTAAACAAGATATTCATTGTACAGTCAGCTTAATCGATTAGCAGAACTTTGTGAGATCGCGATGAATTAAGATGAGTGACAGCTTAGTGCTTATAAGGGAGCGCTTTTATGTAAGCAATAAGGTACAAGCGAGACCACACACACCTGTTCAACATTTTCACAGTGAGACAAGGGGCCCTATCTTGCACCCAGCGCAATTGACTTTGTACACCGACGCATGTTTCATTACTATTTTGCACCTGCGCAAAGCACACTTTTCCCTCCACAGAAGCACGTCGCTAAACTAGGGAATGAACTTGCGCTCCCTGGGCGGTTCAGCGCAAAAAAGGAGACGTGTTCCGGCGCAAACAATCGCTGTTCCATAAAACAATTGCGCCACTGGCCAGAAAAAACCTAGTCGAAAGTCATTGGCGCGTTGCGCATGTTATTCATATGCTATTGTGGCATAAGGGAGAGCCGACCTACGAGGAGTCACTATAGGGGGTTTTACACAATTTCACACTCCGACTACGCCACCTTGGGAATTTCACCCAAAGAATTAATATTAGCCCCTACGAAAAGGCACACACAGGTTCGGATCACCAACATGAGTCAGAGACATGGGTCAACATATCAATAATATACTTTATTGACAATTCTTAAAAGAGAAATCTCATAAAATGGTTATGGAACACTCAACAGACTACTAGGGATTTAGGACAACATCAGGGCCAGGAACGAGGCTTACCAGGAGGCAGAAAGTCAAGCCACGCACAAATGGAGATCACTGCAGTTCAAGGTGTGCGCACACACACGCACACACACACACACACACACACACACACACACACGTGTTAATATGAAGCACAGCACACGGTGAGGAAGATACCACCACCCAAAGCCAGTCCTCTGCCCCCGGTGCTCGAATCCTGCCAACACAGAAGAATGTACATAAAATGCAATCACTTTAAGGCCAGGTGCATATACTCAATCCACTTTAGTCAAAGCAAAATAAACAAAGATATGTTGCCACTAATAAATAAAAACAAAATAAATAACCAAGTTTTTAAAGCAAACAGATGGCAACAAAATACCAGCAATTACGTTCAAAAAGAAATCAATAAAGAAAAACAACCAAATGACATATCGAAAAAACAAATCTAATGCAATGAAAAAAAGAGTAAAATAAATAAAATAAAACCACAAAGGAAAATGATTAAACAAAAAAACAATAGACAATTCAGATATTTAGGAACAATCCTAAAAGTCAGAGAGTTCACCACAAAAAAATAAATTAGAAACAAAAACATAATGAAAACCCAAATTATTTTGGAAACAGAACAGCACTGCGGCCGCGAATGAACACGAAGCACCCGGACTGAAATGCAGATATGGGCCTTCACAAACCTAAAAGCAAAATGAGATTATGACTCTGCCAGATTAATTCTCAACCTAACACATGTAAACATAAAACTAATACGTACCGACCGTCGAGAAAATTAGTCAATGCTTTATCAAGAGACAGTGAAACCGTAGCTTTCTCTGACAAGGAACAACGCAGAGATACAACAGTAGTCCAACCACTGTATCAGGCTCTCTACAGCTGAGAGAGGGAATAGATTAGATCACGCTCAAATACAAACCAGCGCCCCGAGAACACGCACTTCATACTATTGAGAACAATTACGAGAGATCACCAACTTCTCCCTACCGACTCCAGGGTCCACGTCCAGTGCGTGCAAACAGTGATAACACTGTACCAGTCTTGTACAGCGGAGGACAGAAACGCGTTCTCCAACACAGATCAGTGTCTCTAAAACATACATTAGACAGAACTCATATGCATAACGCATAACGAATACGCTTCAAAACATACAAACAACTAGCATTCTTCTTACCAGCTCGGGTGATCGCATATGGTTCCCAGGAAGTGACGACAGAAGCGCATTGACGACGCAGTTCACAAAAGGTGACGCATAACAGACGGCACATGCGCTACTCCTTTTATAGCCCAGAGGGCGCAGATAATAGGCTGGGATACAAACGATGACGAAAACAAAAATCACCCATACCGCCACACTATTTTAAGGGCGCATTGGCCATAATCAGTGTAGCATGTGCACAACGCGCATACTTTGATTCTCTCATCTACACAGAAGCAGCAGTTTTCATTTTTGCAAATAATACATTATTACAAACGATAGATAGATATATATAACTTTTATTGCAGACACAGGTCCATATAACACAACATACAGCATAAAAAAGGAGATACAAAAATACATAAAAATTCCATAATAGCCTATAGAATATACAGGCTATTACACCAATGTCGTCTAAGCCTCGAAGAATATCTATAACAGCTTTTCAGAGGATTGACTAGGGCTTCAATTATATGGTTCACTGAATTGTCCAGTCGACACATAAAACCAAACATCAGTTGCCTTAAGAGTGCCTCACAGGTTCTCACTCTATTAGCCACAAACAAATGACTGGCACTATGCCACCTAGGGACACGGAGCAGCAACCTCATTGCATCATTGTATGCTACCTTTAGCCGCTGCATACTCTTTTTCTTATAGTTAGACCACAATTGAGCAGTATATAGCGGTGTCAGGCCCGTCGCGACAAGACAGGCAAACCAAGCAATTGCTTGGGGCCCCGAGCTGGCCTGGGGCCCCAAGACAACGACTGGTTAAGAATAAAATGCAACGACAAACTGTGTGAGTGCCCCTTTGATAGTCAATGCAGTAAAGTGCAATGACACTATTATCGGGATCCCCCTCAAGGGGGCCCCCCTCGCTGACAGCAGCCAGCCAACCACGCGATCTCTGCTGCCGGCAAAATAAACCTCCTCGGCAGTTAACATGAAGCGAATTATGCTTCAGGAAGACAGAAAAGAAAGAAGTTAAAGGTAAAAAAATATAGTGATAAGTGATAAATTACACTGGATAAAATAGCTCTACTTGTCTTGTACAAATGGTGTACTTTTGCAGCAGGTAGGCTAGCAAAAATATGTTTATGTTAGCTATCTGCCTGACGGCAAATGCTGCTTGTAACGAACAGTTAGTGCAACTTTTTTTAGCGCAATTTTCCACCGGACAAAATTGCGATTGTTAACTCATGATTTCTGTTCTGTCTGTGCGCACCAATCTTGCACTTCTATCTACTCCTCAACCAGACCACCTAGAGACTTCGGGTTTTCGGCATTATGTTAAGGAAGGTCTAATCTCGGGAACGCACAAAAAAAAAAATCCAGGAAAAGATTTACTATCTCTTAGTGTTGTGATCCCATGACGTCAGAAAATTGCGCTAAAACACTCACTGAGTTTTTATTACTTGTTTCATAGCTTATCTTAATGTGCTAGTGTCGGGATATAGGCTTCTGTAGTGACAGTTTATGCAAATATGACATTATTTTTAAGTTATCAATGGATATTGAACAGTTACTTCAAGGTTACTGCAAATGTTCAATTGTTGAAAATGTTCAAAATTTTATGCACAGTATATGCAACTGCAGTATTTGCACTGTAAACATTTTTTATTTATATAAAGTGTGGGTGAACTATGGCTAAGCTGCGGGGGGGGGGGGGGGGGGGGGGTATTGGGGGGGCCTCCATGTCCATTTTGCTTGGGGCCCCCAAATTCCTTCAAACGGCCCTGAGCGGTGTGATATAGGTTCTAAACAGAGAGCACTTCACAGAGTCAGAACACATATAAAACTTCCTTATGAGCATATTTGCTTGAGCATAAATTTTACAGCGCTGACGATATAGGTCTTTGTCATCTGTCCAGTCATTAGATATAACATGACCTAAATATTTGACTACCTCACACACAGCAAGAGGGCTGTCTGACAAATAAAAAGTCGGAAAAATTGATTTATTGTCCTCATTGCTTCTAACTACCATTATGTGGCTTTTCTTAGTATTATATTTAATATCATAATCTAAGCCATATTGCGAGCAGACTTTCAGCATCTGCTGCAGCCCAACGCTGTATGGACAGAGCAGGACAAGATCGTCTGCATGCATTAGATGATTAACAACAATGTTGCCCACAAGACAGCCAGTTTTTAACCTATTTAACTGGTCTGACAGATCATCCATATAAACATTAAATAAAATAGGAGACATAATTCCTCCTTGTCTCACTCCATTACTGACATGAAACGGAGCAGATACAACATTATCCCATTTAACCTGAAATGTTTGATGGGCATACCAAAACACTAAAATTCTCACAAAAAATGTAGGAGCACCTCTATCAAGCAATTTTACAAACAGTTCATGATTGATTCTATCAAATGCCTTTGACGCATCAATAAAACATAAAAACATGGACGAATTCAGGCTGTTATACCTGGACACAATCTCTTTAAGAGCATAGATACACAAATCGGTTCCATGCTTTCTTTTAAACCCAAACTGATTGTCAGTAGTAAGAACATACATTTCTAACTTTGTTAGCAGTATTCTCTCCAGTACTTTAGACAAGATACTGGCTAATGCAATTGGTCGATAATTGTCAATACTGTTGAGCTTACCAGCCTTGTCTTTAAGCACAGGTAGTAACAAAACAGACATAATAGCATTGGGCAGGACACCATGAACCAAACAACCATTAAAACACATGGAAAGCAAAGGACAGAGCTTATGGCTGGCATATTTTAGATGTTCAGCATTAATGTAGTCCATACCGCAGGCTTTATTGTTCTCCAACATATTAATGGCATCATAGATATCTGCTACCCTAACCATCATATCTGCTGAGAAATCAGTATGTTCATGATTGATTCTAACTGAGTTACTTTTGACACAATTAAATAGGTCACAGTAATGCTCTCGCCAGAGCTCAGCTATTTTTTCTGGGCTACTAATACCTTCAATAACAGCCGGTAAGGAAATTTTATTGTTATTCATAATTTTGACCTCTTGCCAAAAATCAGTAGGGTTGTTTTTCTGTAACTTTCTGGCTAGTGAGTCTGCTCTCATTGTATTTTCATTTTTCTTAATAAAACGTAGTGCATACTTAACTCTAGCATTTGTCATTTTTTTTCTATCTAACAATTCCCCATGTCTAGACCAGAGTCTAAAGGCCTCTCTTGCCTCAGCATACTGCTCAGCCACAAACTCATTCCACCCAGGTCTAATGTTAAGCACCTTACATTTTCTTTTACAGAATGGTTCACTGGAAACATTAAGACATTTCACAATACCATCATACATGGCACAGAGTTTTTCAACATGTAGCACATCCTTACAATTAATATCTGAGCACATTAGGGCATCATAAGGCAGAGGAATATTATTTAGAAAACTTTCAGTTCGCAATGAGTATTCAGCCACCTCCTCTTTACTCAGCTTTGACCAGTCCAGTTTACTTGAAGCTGCATTATTATTCCTGGACAACAGGGGAAGTTTTTCAACATCTAACAAAGCAGCAATAGGTATATGATCTGAGGTGGCAAGTTCATAGCAGATCTCCACATTTATCAGTGAGGCATGAGCATCAGCAGTGGTCACAATATGGTCTAACCAAGATGCTGTGTTCCACGCATCACTAACATAGGTAAAACTTGAGTCAGGCAACAAAGCAATACTCGATAGAATTAAGTTAGACTCATTACAGAACTGCTGTAAGTGTGTTGCAAATAAAGATTTGCTATCTGACATGTCAGCATTAAAATCACCCATAACATAGACACAAGATGAACTATTCTCTTCTATAAATGACTGAATAAACGCTAACCTGTTCAAAAATTCATCCTCATGCTCATATGATTCATACGGTGTATAAACATTTAAAACAATACATTTATTTTCATTAAAATTACACTCTAGCCCTATGGCCCAGTCAACATTTAGTCGCACCACATTCACCATTGAGTCATATTTGATGTTCCACAATATTGCTACACCACCAGCTATCCTACCTCGAACCAGCTTTGTACTGAGGTCAGTAGTGGACTCTCCAGCCCCATGAACGTTTATGTGTATAGTGTTCAGCTTATCCAGATCTTGTTTCGCCAGCCAAGTTTCTTGCAAGTACAGAATGTCACACTCATCCAGCAATGTATCCACAACCAGACGTTTTAATATATCAGTAGCAGTATGACCTACTCGCAGCCCGCGGGTATTATATGAGACAACACGCATTTTACAATGTTTTGTCATTTCCAGCCGAGCAGCTGGCCTTCATCCCGTCCTCACCCACAACTACAGCAGGCACACTAGCATCATTAACATGCAACAGCCCCTCATCTCGAGAGCGGGGGGCATCCTCTGGCCCGGACAGACCTCCGTCTGCTCCCCTAGGGCGACGAGGCTCATAGTAGCGTCGGACAAAAGTCCCAGCGGGCCAAAGCTGCGGATCGTATAGCTCGGCCACATCATTACATTCAGCAGAAATACAGAAGGAGCTAAATCTGCTCTGTGACGCCTCTATTTTTCTGCATGTCACTTCCCGATTCAGCTTCATCTTTAAGTAGTCACTGAGAGTATCTGCACCAACACTGAGATCAAACTTCATTGCAAATACCTTTACCATCTTTGTTTTAACAGCCAGTATATTACTAACCACACCAGTCCCAATTATGCCAGTTTTCTTTCTCACATACCTCGCTGGAGTTTTTACAGTGCGAGGTGTGGGGCTTCGATGAACAGGGTTCTCAGATACCTGCTTCAGCCGTACCTGCTTCAGTCTGCGCCCATCCTTAACCACCATACTCCATGGGGGAGTCACAGACTGAACCGGTCTTCCGCCATCAGTCTCACCACGCGCCGCTGTCGAGCATTCATCAGCCGCAGAGGGAGGGCAGGAGACAGGACCAGGGCCCATTGGCCTCTTCAACACAGCCGAGGGAAGACCTGTCACGCTGGGCGCAAGACTCGGTTGTGTCTCCACGGCAGAGAGGCAGACAGCGTCCGGGTCACAGTGCCCCTCCACAGCTGTCAGCCGGCCGTCAAGTTTCTCAGAAACCTCCCGCAACATTTCACAGGCAGCTACTTGAGCTCCCATAGTTCTTTTTAGGTAATCAATGTCAGTATTAATTTGCTGCATTTACCCAAGGAGCACAGACACGTCGATATGTTTAAATGAGACGGGGGGTAGTTCATCCAGGAAATGCGATACAAATCTTGGGATCTCTTCACCGCATTCATTAAGCGCTTGCAGACACATTTTGACATTATTAACATCCTTCTTTTGTCCCCTATGGGAGATCCATCGTTTATGATGTGGAAGGAGCTCTGCCAAAACTGCCTTTGAGTTCTCAATCCGCTCAGAGCTGAAACTGCTCGTTACAATCGTCACAATATCATCATGGCTTAGTGTTCGCATTTTAATCACAATAAAGTTCAACAACTCATCTTCGACTACGACTCTACCGTCTCCAGTATGGTAAATCTCTGGTTTGATTCGAGAAAACTCTTGTGTGCACACTCCTGCAGCACGCCGTGCTGCTGCTGTTGTACCAGCCGCCATCATGTCTTAGATATATATATAGATAGATAGATAGACAATTTATTATAAAAGCATACATCTAGCTTACACATTTACCCAAATTATTATATGCCTGTTTAACCGAAGCTAATTTGGGTGTGTTTCTCCATCCCCAATGTCACTTCTCTCTCTTTTACGGCCATGACGAGAGCGTTGCTCTCCACGGCTGTGAACCGCTCCTGGCGTGCGCCTGGCAAATCCGCCGTTACAATAGCAATCCGCCAAGGAAAAAGCGCGTCTGCTCTTAAAGGGAATGTGAGATGACGCTCTGATTGGTTTATTTCACGTTACGCCCAAACCACACCTATGAATAATGAAGCTACTTCAGACCAACCCCTTTTAGATTTGCGCCGGGCGCAAGAGTCATTTATCCCGCCGGGAAAATAGCAACAGCGCCGAGACCCGCCCACAAAGTTACTTGCGCTTTGCGCTTTGACACTTGCGTTTCAGATCGTTAAAATAGGGCCCAAGATCTCACAGAGACTCACGAGATCCAACGTGACTTGAGAAGAAAAACAAATGGGCAGAGATGGGAAGTACAAATACTTTGTTACTGTACTCAAGTAGATTTGTCAGGTATTTTTTACTTTACTTTACTATTTATTTTTGTGCCGACTTTTTCCTTTTACTCCTTACATTTTTAACATGAATATCAGTACTTTCTACTCCTTAGATTTTACAAAATTGGCTCGTTACTTTAGTTTCAAATCATTTCAGTGGAGTTACCGCTATTATTTTTCGCGTCATCAATACCGAATTCAATCTAATTGGATGGGAATATACGTTGCACTTGACGCACCAAGACGACTCGACAGATTCGGTGGCATTCATTCGCGGCAAAATCAATGCGGCTTGATGGCGGTAATGTTAGCACATAGTAGTATGGACGGCGACATTACTGAAAATGAAGAAAACGGAGATCCCAGAGATGTGGCACACAAGCAGTAAGACATTCCCAGTCATCCTCGGCCTTATCAGAGAGAGATGTTTGAGATAGTAGGCATCAAGTATGACTCCTGGTGAATGTGCTGCAAATTGTGCCAACCGAAACACCACGAACTGCTGGCTTTCAAGAATTCACCATCGAATTTGAAAAAAACACATAGAATTAAAATCATCAAAAGCTATTTGTTGTTTGTTTCAGTAACTTTGTTAAGTTTACGTTAATGGTCAGTTACATTTGTTCTCCTGCTAGCAATGATGATGCCTTGGTTCGCTAGCATTTAGTTAAGTAACCCAAGTAACGTTAAGGTTAGCGAGCGTTCAGTTTATTTGAAAATAATCTAATACAGCTGATACAATATCTGCATGTATAGTTTAATATTAAAAACCAATTCAGTAACTTGATTTAGTGTAACAGTGCTGTTGTAACGTTACTCAAGGCCGTTCTTTTTTTCGAGATCACTTACGTTAACGTTAATGTTACTTGGTCTTGTCTCAAATCCTATCTACTTTATTTTGGGTTAATGTTAATGTCTCAAACCTCTCAGACGTAAGTTAGAGGACTCATGTTTTTTATCTCAAGGTTTTTTTTATTATTATTATAATCAAGACCACTTTACGTGTTTTAAGGTTAAGGGATGTGGGGAGCACAAGCTAAGACCGTTAACAAATCTAGTGGTTGTTAGTTGTAACTCTAAAGTATGGGGAACTTTTTAATTAATGTCTATTTAGTAATTAATATTTGATCCTTTATTTTCTTTCCAGAAGCCATATTTGAGCACACACACACACACACATACATGTAGATTCCTTTAAATGTTAAGGGGAAGATTAAATAAGAGAAACTGGATCTGTCAATTCTCACAGAATCACAATTGAATTCATATCTTGCTACTCAGTCAGAATCGTATTAACATGGAGTCAGTCTCTGTCACAATAATCATATATGTGATGTTTTAGGCCTATTGGCAGACATCCATTTAAAATGTAGGCAATGGCATATAAAGAGCCTTTTTTCCAAATCCACTTCAGTTTCTCAGCTTGCACTCTAGTAACATTTGTGTGGTCCAGGTAGCTTTGCATAAAAAATGGTTGTCATTCGCAAGGCTACTTTTAATTTTATACTTTAAGTAAATTTCCAAGCCTGTACTTTGTTACTTTTACTTGAGTAAATAAGTTAAATTAGTACTTCTTCTTTTACCAAAGTATTTTTTAACAAGTATCTGTACTTCTACTTGAGTACGGGAAGTGAGTACTTTTGCCATCTCTGCAAATGGGGGACAATCGACTTCGTCAGCTGGTTCTTCTGGTGTGAGTTTTGTTTTAGGGGAGAAAAAACAAAGGAGAAACAAAGATTATGGGTGATCTTCTTTCTCAATATTCCACTTTCGTGTCTGCCAAGTTTCAGCTACAGAAGCACATATCATCCGGTTGGAGAAGCTTGCTCGCTTTCATTGGCTATCATGGGTGACACATCAGAGGCAGCCCTAACAAGAGAAGGAAATATTAAACATTTGATATGTATGATTTGGGATTGAGTGGGCTCTGACGCGATCAGGCAGTAAAATAACCGTAATGACACACAATTGAGGAGTTTTTGGACAAAAAATTATTTGCGACAAGAAGTGAATTGGGACACAACCTCGACCGCTTGGGGGTGCAAATCTAATTTTCAAGTGTGTGGCCAGCCTAATTTCAGAGGAACTAGACTACAGCAAACTCTGAACCAGACTATTTAAACGTTGAGCAAGGAATCAAACACACCGGATTCAACTCATCAGATCATCAGTAGAGACTCAAGACCTGAAATGTTTGTGCCAGATTAGAGACGTTGTAGGGGAACCATTGATCTAGAGTTTAGTGACTGAACTCAATATATATATATTTTTAACTGTGTGTATTTAAGTGTAAATGTGTATGTCAGTATATTTAATGTTACTGTGCTTCAGCCATTCAAAGCCGTTCGTTTAACCCTGTCAGTAAAGCTGTTTGACTCTGATGAGTCTGAGGTGAGTCTGTATCTCATCCTGATCTCTCTTTGGTCTCGTCGTGAGCTCACAGTCTACAGCAGCTTTTGCATTCAGAGGGTGTTCCCCATCGAGGAACTCGCGATGCGTCGATGACGCTTTGGGAACGCTCCTGCGTGATTGCGTCTGAAGCATCTATGTCAGCTAGTCCAATGGCGGGCGTGAGCGTCACAGGCAGGTGACGTCATGACCAGGAAAGGATAAAAGCATCATCCGGTGCAACCGGCACTAGCTTCTGTTGCCTCAGCAAGCGATCTGTGTCAAACCTGTCTGTCATATATACTGTTGTCTGTCGTACAAAGTTTATATTATGGCGAAACAAATCTTCAAGTCCTGTGTTCCTCCCTGCCCGCGTTATTTAAAGGAGTCATAACCTGCAATTTTCACTTTTCCACGAGAATCAATGTATGTTATGATCGACTAACGATTATACACTGGCCGGGAAGCCGATATTTAAAAGTGAAGCGTTTGTTTACCTCAGGGTAAATAAACCAGCGCGCGTGCACGCGCACTCAAATACGAGATTTTGATTTCAGCTCCCTCTTGACGTCATGAGGTAGTAGGATATACCATATATGGACACCGCAGCAGGAAGCCCGCCCTTCCCCTCTCCCCCTCATATTCAGTTCAGTCGAGAAAGATGGAGAAACCGAGTGCACACCGGACTTGCTCTGTGGTTGATTGCCATAAAAAACATGTAAATGTGTTTTATCTCCCAAAATCGGACGAAACTATCAGGGACCAGTGGATGAAATTCATTTTTGAGTCCGGCTCAAACATGTAGGGTTGAATCCCGTAGGTCGCGGCCGGGTCGGGTTCATTCACCACTTGCGCCATGATGTCAGTTTGTAATGATGCTGAAGTTACCTGCGTGTCAACCCCCCTCCTTCCTTCAACCAATCAACGCGCCCCTCATTTGCATTATTAAAATGAGCGTCCACGACAGCCAAAACATCGCATTGATCTCGCGAGACAATAATGCCTTCAGAAATAAGGGTAAAAGTAGGTCTGTGTTTATTTTTTTTCCACTTTTCTTTTTTAGAAGGGCCTGAATACAGCAGTAGGTATCCAATGTAATACTAGGTTATGACTCCTTTAACGGGTGGGGATACACACGAGCTTTGTGTGATTTGTTTGGGAGTGGAGCATGCGGTATCAGCTTTTAAAGGGGCTGATTGCCAGCATTGCAAGAAGCTGCCGCTTCGCACGCTCCGCTCCCGTCTGTCACTTTTCGAGGAACGTGGTGAGGCTCGCGAGCCTCAGGGTGCTGGACCCGCTTCTGCTGAGGCAGAGCGGAGAAGGCATTCCTGGGGATCGCAAATGGATCTCTCAGCGGGGTTGGAGACGGATCCGAGGACCCTTTCTCCTCCCTTACCTGGGAGATCCATCGCTCAATCTCCGGTGTCGGAAGCCCGCCCTGCGGCTTCTTCCGCCCGGAGAGAGAGCCCAATGCTGCAGTACTCTTCCTCCGAGGAAGTGGATGTGCTCACTATTGAAGGTGACACAAACAGGGGGGAAGAGGAATCGCCATCTCTTTCCCCAGCACATGAGGAGTTGATGGATGTGTTATCTAGAGCTGTTGAAAAGTTACACATATCATGGCCACTAGAGAAACAGGGCGCTCGTCCCAAAAGTAAATTAGACGAGCCTTTCCTGCCGTCTAATATTTCACCTCCATCACGGAGCCTGCCTTTCTTTCCCGATCTGCACAGTGAGCTGTCTAGATCGTGGAACAAACCATACTCTTCACGTTTGTTCAGCCCTCAAGTTCACATATATTTAAATATACAAAGGGTATGAACAAGTATGGTTATAGATCAATGCTGAACAGACGCTCGCGAGCTATCTGTCGCCCGGTTCAACATCATCTATGAAGGCTCCAGTTTTGCCCACTAAACCATTAAAAACAACTTCCACGTTATTGGGTAAAGCTTATACGGCAGCAGGTCAGGCTGGAGCGTGACTTCACACTATGGCACTGCTTCAGGCATATCAGGCTGACCTGCTGGGGGATTTAGATAGGAGTGAGGGAGTTAATAGTGACGATATTCGAGAACTTCGTCGCGCTACTGATTTGTCACTCAGAGCTACCAAAGAGACCGCCAGAGCAATTGGGCGGTCTATGGCGGCGCTGGTGGCTACTGAAAGGTATCTTTGGTTAAATCTTTCTGAGATCAAAGACAAAGATAGATCTTTTCTTTTTGATGCTCCGTTAAACCCCGATTGTCTGTTTGGTGTAGCAGTGAATGAAGTGGTTGAAAGATTTCAGGAGACTAAAAAACATTCGGAGGCATTCAAAAAATTTCTCCCTCACAGATCTAATCCCCCTGGGGCTGCTGGGAGTGAGCAGCCCCAGCCAGCATGATCCTCATATCGTGCGCAACAAAAGGAGAGTGTCGCGTCCCGCACCCCCCCACAGAAATCATGGGGGCCGGGGCGACAGTCTCAGCCGAAGCAATCTAAGCAGAAGGTCGATCAGAGGACTGTTCTTGCGAAGAAAGCTTCGGCTCAAAAGAGGTCCTGACGCCATTTGTGTCGGACCTATGAGAGCAGCCCCAATCGATGTACACCTCAGTACACGGGGTCCATTCCATCTCGGTACTCTCAAGAGGTCGTTCTGCCAACCCCGCCACTCTTGGTGCTTTGGGGCGCAGCGGTCTCCAGCGGGTCTCTGGCGCAGTGTCACCTCGACGCTGCGTCAGGCTCGCACCCTCTGAGGGGGGTTCTAATTACACCAGAGGCCAGCCTCGAGAGGCTCATTCCCTTAGTAGAATTTCTGGCAGAATGGAAGAATCTGCCGAATATATCTCTATGGGTCCTGCAGTTAGTAGAAAGGGGTTACAGAATCCAATTTGGTTCTCGTCCACCATGCTACAACGGGGTGTTACTCACAGTAGTACAGCCCGAGCAGGCTCTGGTAATGGAGCAAGAAGTAGAAGCTCTGTTAGCGAAGGAGGCTATAGAGCAGGTGTACTCACCCGACAGAGAATCGGGTTTTTACAGCCGTTATTTCATTGTTCCAAAAAAGGATGGAGGGTTGCGGCCCATACTAGATCTTCGTCGTTTGAATCGTACAGTTCAGAAATTCAAGTTCAAAATGCTGACACTCAAACAGATCGTGACTCAAATCAGGTCCGAGGACTGGTTTGTCACGATAGATCTAAAAGACGCTTACTTCCATGTCTCCATCCTCCCTCAGCACAGGAAGTTCCTAAGGTTTTCTTTCGGGGGCAAAGAATACCAGTATCGGGTGCTTCCTTTCGGTCTAGCTCTATCACCCTGCACATTCACAAAGTGCATAGATGCAGCTCTGGCCCCGCTCAGGCTGCAGGGCATAAGCATTCTGAATTATATAGATGACTGGCTGATTTTAGCGGAATCAGAACAGTTGGCGGTTCGGCATCGAGATGTCGTCCTCGCCCATATGCAGAAATTGGGGTTGAGGCTCAATGCCAAGAAGAGTGTGCTATCTCCAGTACAGAGGACCGCTTTTCTTGGAGTGGTCTGGGATTCGGTCACGATGCGAGCCGCTCTTTCGCCCGCTCGTGTAGCCGCTATCCTCACAGCCACGAAAGAGCTAAAGTTAGGCCAGTCACACACTGTGAAACAGTTCGAGAGACTGTTGGGCCTCATGGCAGCGGCGTCCAATGTGATACCATTTGGCCTGCTGTACATGAGACCTTTGCAGTGGTGGCTCAGGACCAGAGGGTTCTCCCCGAGGGGAAACCCACTTCATACATTCAAGATCACGCGGCGGTGTCTCCGCTCCTTGACTATATGGAGGGAGCACTGGTTCCTGTCCCAGGGTCCGGTACTGGGAGCTCTTTGCCATCGAGTTGCTATCTCGACAGATGCTTCCCTTACCGGCTGGGGAGCGGTAATGGAAGGCCGCTCAGCTCAGGGTCTATGGGAAAGTCATCATCTCTCTTGGCATATAAATTGCCTGGAGATGATGGCTGTCTTCAGTGCGTTGAGGAACTTCCTCCCAGACCTAAGGGGCCATCATGTGCTTGTCCGTTCAGACAATACATCGGTGGTCTCTTACATCAACCGTCAGGGGGGTCTGCGTTCGCGTCCACTATACAAACTGGCGCACCAGATCCTTCTGTGGTCTCTGGGGAAATTACGCTCTCTGAGGGCAGTATATATACCAGGGATTCAGAATATAGGAGCAGACACCCTGTCGAGGCAGGGGCTGAGGCCATGGGAATGGAGACTCCATCCCGAGGCGGTGGAGATCATTTGGGAGTTTTACGGCCAGGCAGAGATGGATCGCAAACGACACACTGTCCACTTTGGTTTTCCCTTACACATCCAGCCCCCCATGGTGCAGACATGGCCAAGGCTACGTCTGTACGCTTTTCCCCCTGTTGCTCTGCTACCAGGAGTTCTGGAGAGAATCCGCCAGGATGGAGTAAGCCTACTGCTAGTAGCACCACGCTGGCCGAGTCGATTCTGGTTTGCGGACCTGATTCATCTCCTCGACGGCCCTCCCTTAGAGATCTCGATCAGGAGATACCTTCGATCAGGAGATATTTCACCCCCGGCCAGAGATTTGGAAGTTGTGGGTGTGGCCCCTGAGGGGGCACAACTCTTAGAGAGTGGTCTCTCATCCGAGGTTGTGGAGACCATTCTTAGCTCCAGAGCTCCAGCTACGAGGAAACTTTATTTACTCAAATGGAATGTCTTTACTTGGCGTCACCAGCAGCAGTGTGACCCAGTCCACTGTTCTGTTGGGTCATTACTTGTTTTTACAGGACCGCTTCTCATCAGGTCTATGTCCTTCCACCTATTGCGGCTTTCCACGCCCCGGTGGGGGTTACATCCCTGGGTAGAGACCCACTCATTACTCATTTTCTTCGTGGCACGTTGACGTTGAGACCTGCAACACGCACTAGGGTGCTGGCCTGGGACCTTGCAATAGTATTAGAAGGCCTTTCTAGGGCTCCATTTGAACCTCTAGACTCAGTCTCAGAGAAGTTTCTCACATTTAAGACTATATTTCTTCTTGCTATTTCATTCCTTTTAAAGAGTCAGAGACCTTCAGGCCCTCTCGGTTTCTCCCACCTGCCTTGAATTTGCACCTGGGATGGTCAAAGCTTTTCTCTTCCCTAAGCAGGGATACGTCCCTAAGGTACCGACCAATATTCCGAGGCCTATTGTGCTACAGGCTTTCTGTCCTCTTCCATTTACATCTTTGGACCAGGAAAAGTTTAACTTTTTGTGTCCAGTGCGAGCATTGGATACTTATGTTCATCGGACTTCTTCCTGGAGGAAGTCCGACCAATTATTTGTCTGTTTCGGATCACCTAGGTTAGGTCTTCCTGCTTCTAAGCAGACTATGAGCAAATGGATAGTTGAGGCTATCTCTCTTGCCTATGAGTCATCTGACCTTCCGTGTCCTTTGGAGGTTAGAGCTCATTCTACTAGGAGTATGGCGACCTCTAAAGCCTTGTTATCTGGGGCCTCTTTTCAAGACGTCTGTGATGCGGCAGGCTGATCCTCACCGCTCACATTTGTCAGATTTTATAGCCTAGATCTGGACGCTACTCCAGGGTCTCAGGTTCTTAATGCTTGATGTATTAGTTCTGATCAGGCTGACACTCAGGTTCTTGAAATTATGGCGATTTGGGTATTCTCATTCCCAAAGCGTCATCGACGCATTGCGAGTTCCTCGATGGGGAACGTCTCGGTTACGACTGTAACCTTAGTTCCCCGAGAAGGGAACGAGACGATGCGTCGATGACGCTTTGGGAACGCCTCCTGCATGATTGCGTCTGAAGCATCTATGTCAACTAGTCCAATGGCAGGCGTGAGCGTCACAGGCAGGTGACATCATGACCAGGAAGGGATAAAAGCTAGTTTCGAAGCTAGTGCCGGTTGCACTGGATGTGCTTTTATTCTTTCCTGGTCATGACGTCACCTGCCTGTGACGCTCACGCCCGCCATTGGACTAGTTGACATAGATGCTTCAGACGCAATCACGCAGGAGGTGTTCCCAAAGCATCATCAACGCATCGTCTCGTTCCCTTCTCGGGGAACTAAGGTTACACTCGTAACCGAGATGTTTTATATGATCAGCACATGCTTCACTCTGCATGTGTTTATAGCTCTATGAACTGAACATGACATGATCAAGAGCTCTTCTTTATCAACCAACAAACATGACTTTCAGCATCATCTTCCTCTTGACTCTGGCAGCGTTTAGTTCAGGTTTGAATAATGATTTATGATTGTATTTCCCACCATCAGTGGAGTCCAGACTGAAGATACAGGAGATTATTACTGTCAGAGTTTACACTACATCAACAGTAAATATGTGTTCACACAGTGATAAAAAGTTGTACAAAAATCTGTTTATAAAGAGAATGAGTCAGTGTTTTAATATGATCATCATGTTTTAGTTGTAATATATGATTTCTGTCAATCAAACTGAACAGACTGCATTCAGTCACTTCTGCTGTCTGGACGTGATGCTTTCCATTTGAGACACAGGACCTTTTATAAATTAATTATGTATTAATTTTGATTTTCATAACATATTCATATATATTTACACCATAAATGTAATGATTATGTAACAATTAGTGTCAGAACAACTGATTCTTGATCTTGATCTTTTTTAGGATATTTTTATATAATAAAGTTTTTAATCCCCTATAAATGTAATGATCAGTTTGTCTGCGCTGCTTCACTAAAGCAGAAGTGAAAGTGTTCCAGTCCAGATCATGTAACCAATCAAAGAGTGAGACTGAAAAGCCCATTTGCATTGTCAGGGTGGAGTGATTGTGATCCTCTCAGAATAGAGCAGCTCTGTCTCCAGAGACCATGTTCAAACCCCAAGAGCTTTATTTGACATTTACTGCTACATCAACCTTCTGAAAAGCACCTGCATCTTCATCTGTTAGTTGAATGATGTTGTCAGACACAAAGTGAACTTGTTGAGAAGCTTTATTGAATGTTGCAGCAAACACAGCAGATTGAAAGATCACACACACACACACACACACACACACACACACACACACACACTCACACTCTCTTTCAGTATTGAGTTGTAAATCACTCCAGCTGCAGCACTAGACTCATGTGAATCCTGCCTGACACAGGACACTCAGATACGGCTCATCTTCAGGAGAGAAACATCAGCACTCAGAGCTCTTGTGGAACGAGACCTCATGAGGAGCTCCATCATGTGTTACTCTGCAGACGTACAGCTCTCCCTCTTCCCAGCGTGCTTTGCTGAGGGTCAGGACGCTACTGCGGCTGTAGCGGCCGTCCTGCTGGCTCTCTGCGCTGGTCAGAACCCCCTCGGTGACCTCTGACCCGTCCAGTGTCCAGCTCACCAGCGCCCCCTGTGGAGAGTAAGAGCTGAGCAGGCAGAGCAGTGCGGCTGAGTCTCCAGAGATCTGCAGAGAAGAGGGCGGCAGCAGAGACACTGAGGGCTTCACTGTGGGACCAGCTGCAGGAGACAAACACAACACATTCACACACACACAACACACTTTGTTTAAAGCTTTCATACATATTGCATTAGTATTTTTAATGCATTAATTATGCACTGATATATACATTAAAATGCATGTATGATCTCATAAATAAGTGTAACAGCAGTTATAACACATATTATCTATTATCAGGCCGATCTGACTGCTTTAATTCCAGCAATTATTCACTCTGAACATAAATATCTTACATTTTGAGATATTCACCTGAACTGAAAATGTAACTCAATTTCAAACAGAGTTAAAACACAATTGAATCATACAGAATGAACAAAACACTGAATTATAAGCACAACATGAGCAAAAGAGATTCAGTATCATTGACTGAACTACAGAAAGCAGCAACATTTACATTCTGATGTCAAATCTCTTTTTCCATGTATGATTTCTACAATAAAAGATTAACTAAATATGAACTTAGTGTAGAAATAAATGAAGGAAAAACAAACCTGTAATAAAGTGATTAAACTCATAGTGAGACAGTGTGGAAATATGTTTAGAGTTTTATTATTTTTTGTTGTTGAAAGGAATAATGCTATTCTTATAATAATATCATTGTTTTAGATTAAATAATTCTACAAAAATATCAGTAACACTTTATTAAAAGCCTTTATACATATTGCATTATAAAAGTATATGCATGTGTGATCTAAGGAATACATTGTAATATTATCTATTCATTGTTACACCTTTAGAAATTATAATACATTAAAACTCATGACAAACAACCAATTTCAGATGTAACAAGGAATTTGTAAATATTATAATACATTTTAACTTTGGTTACAATAAACTTTGGTTATGGTTATTTACTAAAATATAAAAGGCATTATGATCTACATTTGTGATACCTTTATAATGCATTATACATAAAGACTTTAAGTAAAGTATCACCACAATATCTAATAATCATTATTATTAATAATTGTTGTTCTTGTTTCAACTGTAAAACACTTTCTGAAATCAAAATTATATTTGTATTTAATATATAATTAAATAGACTTACATTTGATCACCAGTTTAGTTCCTCCACCGAATGTGTACCACAGTGATACAATCTAATGAAACGCTCGTACAAAAACCTCTATTCCACTCGAGTGAACACACACTCCAGCAGAGAGAGAGAAACAACACTTCAACACACTGATATTAGAAGATCCTCAGCTCTTCTCAACACTCACTCATTCAGATTTGACTAAATGCTTTCTGATATAACACTGTTTAAAGAAATATATTTGATGAGCTGTGACCTCTGAGGTGACCTTTGACCTCTTTGATCATGGATGATGTTGTGGAGTTTCTCATAATGATGCTTCTGTTCTTCATATGCAGATCAATCATCATGATTCACAGAAAAACCTGCAGCTTCAAATAAATGAATCAATAATTCTGAACATTTCAGATGCACATTGTTTAATATATAATGACCTGATTATGAGTCCTGATGAACTTCATGCATGTGGAAAATGTGGGAAAAAATAGACATCATGAAAATATTTCCCAGAGAGCAACATGTCAACATTGATTCAACTTTATTACTCTAAATATAGTAAAACTGATTTATTTAGTCAAGTCAAGTCAAGTCAAGTCAAGTCATCTTCATTTATATAGCGCTTTTAACAACGTAGATTGTTTCAAAGCAGCTTCACAGAGATAAGCGTATAATTTAAGGTATCAGAGATTGTTTTGGCTTTATAGCAGAGTTAAGTTATTTTCCATCTAAAGTTAGTTTTGATTGATTTGCTTCCGTCGCAACGATCATTTGTTATTAAATTAGGGGCCGCTAAGATGACACCATTCTCTCTACACAGACTTTAAACGCGAACCTGTGAGAAACGCTGATGGCGTTCACATGCGCATTTAGAACTGGTTCTATAGTTATGTGCATTTGAAAATACACAGGTTTGGAATTCCCTACAAGCCAAGCCTAAACAAAGTACTTGTCTTTCCTTATAAATTTTGATAAAGAATTTTATTTTATTTTGTTGCTTTGGGGTAGGAACGCGAAACAAATTTTCCCGACAACGCCTTATCTGTATAGTGGTAGAGGGATCCTCCATAGGGAGAGACTAGTTGGCACTTCAGCACTGCGTTGTCATCGGTCCAGGCGAAGGTCCTTCGTCAGATCTGGATACGGCCTGGATCCGGCAGGCTGCAGGAAAACCTCGGGATAAACACAGACACTAAAATTAGCGTAGATGCCATTCTTCTCATGATGTAACGAGTACATCAGGAGTTATGGGAAGTGTTCCCGGTTCCGGCTGACCTAATCTATGAAGCCTAACATTAAATTATAGAAGTCTATAATGTATTATGTGAAAGCTAGGTCAAAGAGATGTGTTTTTAGTCTAGCTTTGAACTGACAGAGTGTGTCTGCTTCCCGGACAATGGTAGGAAGACTGTTCCAAAGTTTTGGTGCTAAATAGGAAAAGGATCTACCGCCAGCAGTCGATTTTGATATTCTAGGTATTAGTATCTGGCCGGAATTTTGAGATCGCAATAAACGTGATGGACTATAATGCGTTAAGAGCTCGCTCAAGTACTCCGGAGCTAAACCATTTAGTGCTTTGTAAGTAATCAGCAATATTTTAAAATTGATGCGATGTTTAATAGGGAGCCAATGCAGTTTTGACAGAACTGGGCTAATATGGTCATACTTCCTGGTTCTGGTAAGAACTCGAGTTGCTGCGTTTTGAACCAGCTGTAGTTTGTTTATTAAGCGTGCAGGGCAACCACCCAGTAGAGCATTACAATAATCTAGCCTTGAGGTCATGAACGCATGAACTAATTGTTCAGCATTTGTCAATGAGAGCATATGGCGTAATTTAGATATATTTTTAAGATGGAAAAATGCGGTTTTACAGATACTAGACACGTGACTTTCAAATGAAAGATTGGTATCAAAGAGCACACCCAGGTTCCTAACCGACGACGAAGACTTAACAGAGCAGCCATCAAGTGTTAGACAGTATTCTAGGTTATTACGTGAGGAAGTTTTTTGTCCAATAATTAGAAACTCTGTTTTTTCAGAGTTAAGAAGTAGGAAATTACGAGTCATCCAATTTTTTATATCCGCTATGCATTCCGTTAATTTTGTGAATTGATAAGTTTCATTAGGTTTTGAAGAAATATACAGCTGAGTATCGTCAGCATAACAATGGAAGTTAATTCCATGCTTCCTAATGATATCTCCTAATGGTAGCATGTACAGAGTGAACAGCAGCGGTCCTAGTACTGAGCCTTGTGGTACGCCATACTGAACTTGTGATCGATGAGACATCTCATCATTTACTGCTACAAACTGATAACGGTCAGATAAGTATGATTTAAACCAGTGGTGCCCAATAGGTCGATCGCGATCTACCAGTCGATCGCAAAGACCATGCTGGTAGATCGCACATAATTTTAAAATATGCTTTTGTTAAATTTGTATAAAAATAAATATAGCATTGTCCTTCCTTCTTTTAGTGTTTGTATAACTTGCACTTGACGAATGAATTTTTACCAGGCGCGATTTTTGTTTATTTGGTTGTCATGACAACTAGCCTGCTTCTGCTTTCCAGCTCAAAAGCTTCGGAGAACAGAGCAGGAAAGCAGAAGCAGGCTAGTTGTCATGACAACCGAATAAACAAAAATCGCGCCTGGTAAAAAATTCATTCGTCAAAAATTCATTGGAATTTATGAATGAATGTCATTCATTCATTCATAAATTCCAACCATTTGAATATAAGCTGTTTGAAAATGATCAAAACACCGGTCCACCATGACTGATGACAATGTGGAGACCTGTTTGAGACTAGCTATCAGCAGCTTCTGCCCGGATTATATAAAACTGTCTGATTCCAGTCAGTGCAAGTCATCAGAATAAGGCAAAATGTTGTAGGTATTTTGAGTTTAGTGTTAAAATTGAATATCAACAATGAACATTTATTAATTTTTTTTTTCTTCTTAATTACAAGATTACATGCAGTACTACTACTGTAGTAGCAACAAGCATTTGAAGTGTTGGTTTTTTTTGTTTGTTTGTTTTGTTTTTATTAAACTGTGTTTTTTAGTTGGTAGTTGGTAGATCTCATTGTGTTGATCATTTTAAAAGTAGATCATCAAGCAAAAAAGTGTGGGCACCCCTGATTTAAACCATGCTAGTGCATTTCCCGTAATGCCAACATAATGTTCTAATCTATTTAAAATCTATGACCTGTCATGGCCGCCCATGTTGATGAGCGACAGCTGCAGCGGATAACTAAGCGGCTATTGGAGCGCGTGTTGAGAACGGGGATTTAAAAAGCGGCGTGTTGAAGAGGAGATCGGTGAAGCGGAGGGGCAGAACGGAGGCAGCGGGCAGCAGGCGAGAGAGAGGCCGAAGCGGAGGAGAGTGGCACTGTGAGAAAAAGTTCAGTGTGTGTGGCGGTCTGGTGTTCAGAGTGTGTGGCCGTTGGAGAAGAGAGAAGCGGCAGTTTGAAGAGGAGAGGTGCAGACAAGCAAGGCGGACTTGACCAAAATCGAGGTACGAGAAGACGAGAGGCAGAGGCGGCAGTTTGAAGACACGAGTGTGCTCTGAATTACGGATTATTGATCGAATTTGGTGTCTCCTTTTGAAAGTATCATCATAGTGGATCTGCCGGCCCGACGAGCTGAAGTGAAGGTACACTTTTCACTGTTAAGCGGTGTGTCATTGCAGTGTCTGACGATTGAAGTGAGCACGTGTGAAGATTTAAAGTGGTTTGATACATGCACGAGTATTTGAAAGCTTGATGTTACCAGCACTCTGAAGGCTCAGTCGGAGTTCGTCCAGCCCGGTAGGGAACCAAGAATTAATGTGAACATAGAGGACCTGAGATCCGCCACTGCATTCTGCCATTGCTGACCTGTGGGAAGAAGACTCAGTTGTTAACTGCTGGATTCTATACTCACCACTGTTGTTCTGTGAACATAGAGAAACTGCTATTCGCCACTGCATTCTGCCATTGCTGACCTGTGGGAAGAAAACTCAGTTGTTGACTGTTGGATTCTGAACTCACTATCGTTGTTCTGTGAACATAGAGAAGCTGCTAATTGCCACTGCTGCCTGTCATCGCTGTTCTGTGATAAGAAGGCTCAGTTGGTGACCGTGGGATTCTGTGCTTACCGCTGCTGTTTTGTGAATACAGAGAACCTGTTACCTGCCACTGCATTCTACCATCATTGCTCTGTGAGGGATCCCATTATCCGTCGCTGCATCCTAATTGCCGCGGTTCTGTGAAAGAGAGGTGACACTCAGTTTCTGATGCTGTCCTGTGAGAAGAGAAACCCCACCGTCCGCTGATCCCTGCCTGTGGCCTCCTGCGTCCTGCCCATTACTTACGTAGGCCTGCTGTCTGTCATCTGCAGGTCCTGGCCCCTGGACGAATCCGTCCCCCGTCCCTTCCTTCCTCCTTCTATTGTGGTCCTGTGAGCAGAGTTACCCAGCCCCCGCTATTCAAGGGCGTAACTTTGGGTCTACCATTGGGGGGGTTAAACTCGCGGCATATTTATTAATTAATTTATTTATTGAATAATTTTCTTGTGTAAAAGGTAACATGCTAATTTGCCGTTCCTGTATTAGAAATACATTGTGATACTTTTACTGATTTATGCTACTTAATGTAAATGCAGCTGTTCACTTGACTATGTATGCCATAATGACACAGTAGTTAAATTAAGTGTTTCTCAAACTTTCTCTGCCATTCCCCACTTCGGAGGTAGGAAAGGGTTCCGAGCCCCACCTGTCCCCAATCACCCCAACAAAATGTTAATAAAATAGGCTTTAAGTTTAACTCTTAAAATGTATTTTATTAACATCACATTTTAAAAACTTTCAAATAGAGAAAATGAAAGTGCAATTATATTATCACTTTGCATGAAATAAGACTCAAAAGTAGATAAAAAAAAAATGTGTGTTTGCATTTAGCCTCTGATAACATCAAATTCAGAAACTGAGAAAATACAAGTGTGGACTAACGTTAGCAGCTAACTTAGTTGTGCTTTGATTCATTTTGTCACTTTGCAAACTCCATGCAAAAAGAACAAAATAATAATAATAATAATAAAATTAAATAATAATAATATCAAATTGAGCCGGAGGTGGTAAATTCCTAATAATGTACGTATTTTTTTTTTAGGTATTTTAATAAGATAACGTTACCTAAAATACGCTGCGCATACAGCTCAACTAACGCGATCGTTATAAAGGTGTTTGAACAACAAAACACATCCACTTGCACATATTTGACAATCGGAATATCATATATATCCTGCTATAGCTAACAAATTTGTGAAATGTTGAATAAAAAAGGAAATAAAAGCAGATCATCAGTCATTCAGCGCTATTGTGGCTGCGGTGTGACAAGCAATGAATGACGCGTCTCCATGGTAACCATAAAGTGATACTACGATCAATAACGGTCGCCTTGAAAAACTTTTAAACTTACGTGTGTAAAGGTTAAGTAAGGCTTACATTTAAACGTGTCTTTGTTTTGTTTTGAGTGTATGGTCAATAAATAAAGGAATTAAAAAGTTGGGCACAAATCCTGTTTGTCGCGCCCCACTTGTCATGTCTCTATTCCCCACCAGTGGGCCGCGCCCGCGCCCCACACTTTGAGAAACGCTGAGCTAATATAGGGGTACCTCCGTTTGGTCAGGATTTTTCCTCTTTTTGTCTGGTGTTGACCAACAATGAAAAATCGTTGTCTGGCTGCCTTTCAGTGTCCTTTTCATCTTTCCATCCGTTAGCATGCTTCTCCAACCATTCATCCCAGCGACTGCGCAAAATAGTTAACAAACTTGGTAGAGAAAGCGGGTTGGGTAATACCAAGTAGTCGGTGCGGTGGGCGGGGGTACATTACAGATTTTTTTTAAATATGATACTATCTTTCTTGCTGGCAAATGCAATTAATAAAGAAAACGAACAAAAGTATTAATTCGGAATATTTCATATTTATTTTAATCTGAATGATGTGATGATATTGGGGGGGTTATATTAGCTGGATCTGATTTTTGAGGGGGTCATGATGACCCCCGTAACCCCCGTGCAAATTACGCGCATGCCGCTATTGCTTAAACGAAGGCATCCGTCCTTTAGTAAGTTAAACATTTGGTCACTGCTGAGTCAAATATCCAAATGTCAGTTTTATATATTATATTTCTGTTAGATAAACTATCCTGTGGTGCCAATAACGGTCTCCTCCAGCGGGCGTACAGTTCTCAGAGTAATGAGACATGTGACGCTCTGTCTCAACTGCCTGTATCCACTTTTATGTCCTAAACACTATTTCTGTTTTTTTTTAGCTTGTTTGCTGTACACCTTGTCACACAGCAGCTTTTAGGCATTTTTCTGTCTTTTGTTAGAAGCAAAGAAATGACAAGGAGGCGGCCTCTCGCAATGCAAAGTCAATGGAGACGTTTTGATTGTTTTCCTCCCGGGTGTGGGCGTGGCCTAAATACGCTCTGTCTCTATAGAGCTGGCAAGTCCCGCCCCTTCCGCTAACCCCGCTGGACCTCAAAGTTGAAAAATCGTCAATTCAAGTGAATGGGAGAAAATATTTATTTTCTGGACCCGTTTGAATTTTGCCATGAATGTGAACATATGTTGTCTGTGAATTTTTTATATAATCTTTCGTGTGAAGAATGCTACAATTTAGCGGGTAGAAGTTTGATACGGTTAGACTTTGTGTGAGAGCACTTTGTGGACTACAACTCTTCGCTGCTTTCGACACGTTTGAAACGTCACCACCACTCGCACATGGACACTAGCTCACGGATCCCGCTAAACATGGCTGTGTCTTTGGTGCACTTCATCGCCTTCTTTCAGGGAGAGAACAAAATCGTTGAGGTTGGCGAAACCACGGGTAAGTCAACTTTATGGGGTGACGTCACATAGGCGACATGTAGTCTTTCTCGTTATGTCTTTTCCACAACTGCTAGCCGAAGAATCATACCATATACTGTCAAACTCGTAACATTTAAGATTATATAAAAAATTCACAGACAACATATGTTCACATTCATGGCACAATTCAAACAGGACCAGAAAATAATTATTTTCTCCCATTCACTTGCATTGACGATTTTTCAACCTAGAGGTCCAGCGGGGTTTTACGGAAGGGGCGGGACTTACCAGCTCTTTCTCATCTCTTTCACTCTGCAGTCAGTCTCAGTGTCAGTGCTGTGGGGGAAGGGCGCGCGCGCGATCACAGTCAGTGCTGCTGTGGGGGAAGGGCACGCGCGCTCAAATCCGGCAATATCCAGGCATGGTAAACTCCTGTGTAATTTGATGTGTGCCGGATGTATGTGGGAGAAAGCGGTTCAGAGTAACACGGAACAGTATATTTCCAGACAAACCCGGAAACCTCACACATGCGGACATATACAGGAATCCGTGAAATTTCACGGACATATAGCAGTTCCGCATCACAATCCGTACACTAAATCTCGCTTCCGGGCATGTAAAAACGTCAGAGCAACCGTTAAGGGATTAGACCAATGAACTTTTGATGTGTCATTTACTAGGGGAGGGTCTTATCTTCGTTTCTTAGCTTTGATTGGTTTATTTTTGGTTTATTTTTGGCCTATGAAATGCTCGTAAATGGCGATTTGCTTGAGGCGGCGCTGTGTGGGGAACTATGTTACGCGTCACAAGATTCCGTACAGTCATGTTGGGAGCGTAACATGAAACCGTACAACGGGGCGTCATGATTTCGACGACGTGAAGGTATCGTTTCTATATAAATTTATGTGAATTACCTTAAAGGTCCCATGACATGAAATTGTCACTTTCTGAGGTTTTTTAACATTAATATGAGTTCCCCTAGCCTGTATATGGTCCCCAAGTTTCTAGAAATTTCAGTCGGTGTAAATCGAGCTTTTGCTATCTTTCTCTGCCTTTGAGAAAATGGAAGCTCAATCGCGCTGATCTTGAATCTCCTCTTTATGACGTCATAAGGAGAAAATGTTAACTCCCCTGTCTCTGCTTTGCCCGCCTAGAGAATATTTTTCGCCCATGAGAATATGCGCTAGGAAGTAGGAACGCGCGCGCGCGCGATTTTAGTTTGTCCACGAGAGATATCATGGCTTTTGAGCGAGCGAAGCATAATAATTGCTCAATAATTGGATGTAACTTACAAATGAACACCGAAGGGTCAATACAGAGCTGGGCTTGCTGAACGTCTGAAACTAATGTCTGGATCACTCTCTTTGGCTCAGCTACACACCTCGGACAAGTAAGTCAACTAATGATATAAGTGTGTTGCTTTACTGTTTATGGTTAACTAGATTGTTACACGTAGAATGTGGCTGTAACATTAGCTATGCAGCTATGCAGTTTATGTGTGTGCATACACACACTGTAACGCGAGTGTTGTACACTTCTCTGTTATGTGGATAACCGTTTTCCTGTTGGTTATATGGCGCGCGCGATATCCGCATTTCAAGATCGCAGAGCTTGATGTAATTGTAATAAGATAAATAAAGACGTTACAGATCTCTCATGAAAAGGCAACAGTAGGTTAGCGTTAGCTACATGATAATAACTGTAAACCATCCGAATAAAGTACCGTATCCAGACATAATATTTTAAACTAACCATTCGGAAACGTCCTGCTGGAGCCGCTGAGTTGCAACTTCTTCATCCGTTGCTTCTCCATCCGGATCAGATTCTGGGTCAAACTGAAATGCTCGAAAGACTGCGTGTCTTCGTGCCATTGCTATAACAGTTATCCAACGTAAACATGCATGGTACCGTTGCGCAAGATGGTCAAGGCCACACCCACCCTCCACCTTGCGCCGCCTTTCTCCTCCTCATTATCATTTAAAGCTACAGACACCGAAACGGCCTGTCTGAAGGAAGCTCATTCTGGGACTGGCTTGTAGTGGCTATAATTCTGCACCAAGGCTAAATTTTTGGAAAGGGATTTCAGATACAGTACTAGGGACCACTAAGGCCTATATTAAAGCCTACAAAAAGTAGCATGTCATGGGACCTTTAACTTTTGCTTACCGGTCAAATGTCGTCTTCAAAGGGCGTGGACTTCAACGATGCGTGAAGAAGATTAAAGAGGACAAAAACAGTTTCCAGAGGTATATATAACTTTATTTGACCTGGAAGTGATTCATTGTACATTTGATTCAAAGCGTCACTGTACGGATTCAGGTTACGGAAGAGCCGCTGTACGGATTGTGATGCGGAACTGCTACAGCTGAAACACTGCTGGGTGTGAGAGCCGCAAATGTGGAACTTCATCGCTGAGGAACCACGCAGATAACTGTGGTAACAAACCAAGCAGTTCTGTCGAACAGTACTTTTTCAAATTTAACACTGTTAAGTATGTGTATTTTTTTTTAATATAATAAACGGGCAGACAAGGACAATGCTATGATCAAAGATGCTCGTGTTTGTAGTGTTACTGTGTTATATGACAGTTATTGTGACAACAACGGTATAAGTTAGTTAAGCCCTGGTAAGTAAACAAATGTTTTCTGTAAACTGTAGACTAGTTTAATAGTTAGGTGAAGTTCGATATCTGGCATTAATTGTGACCTGTGTCATGCTACTTAGCAGACAGCAGTATCTATCTGAACCATAGACTGTAAAAAAAAAATAGATCTGAACAGATGTCGTCTATTTTTATTTTTTTTTAACGGATGAGATTCTGCAGGAATCCTGAAAAATTTGACTCCACAACTGGTGTGATTTTCACAGTCCACGACGCAACAAGTAGGCATTTTTTCTTGACGAGAAATTCTCTGGTTAACACACAATTCAATGGGATGGAATTAACTTTCTGACCCTGACATGCGAACTCACCGCACTGTAAACTTAGAATTTTCCTGTGACGTCAACCGTGAAGGGGTCTATAGCCTAAGTATAATAACAAAACATTTTGTACAGGAAGTAGCAGTAGCAGTTTTTGCAGAAAATGATGTCCTCATGTGAGGACAGTGGGTCTATGTGTCACGGTTCATAAATTCATTGTTTCCTTCGTGTCTCGTGTAACTGTTGTTCTGTGTGTGTGTGTGTGTGTGTGTGTGTGAGTGGGCGTGGCACTCATTCCGGAGGATCAGCGATCCAGCTGATCCCATTCATCACCCCAGCTGCAGCTCATTCAGTCTCCTATAAAACCTCACCGCATTCTCCTCTCATTGTCAGATCGTTGGTTGATGTCTCCCGTTTGTGATCCCAGTATTGTCGGCGTTCCTGTTTCCTGTTCCAGTTCCTGTTCTCTGTTCTTTGGATATCGTCTTCACTTGGGTTTCACGGTTACGGCACTTCACCACGGACCTCGCTGACCATCCAGTCCCTGTGTCACCAGCATCTCTCTCATCATCGGACTTTCACCTGTCACCTCATCGGACTTTCACTTGTTATATCTTCAATAAACCTGAGTTACTTGCATTCTGCTTCTGTCGTCTTGATTCACCATGACAGAACGATCTGACCACGCTATGGAAGCAGCAAGTAATCCTTCATCTCTGGAGACCTTTGTCAGCACCAGTATACATTGCATGGATCACCAAGAGAAAAACCTCAACGACACAGCTCGGGCAGTTCAAGCGCTGGTGACACAGGTGTCCGAGCTCACCCAGCAACTTCAGACCTTGCGTAATCCCACTGCGCCACCCACACCGCCCGTTCCCCCCACACCACCGGAGAACACCTCCCAGTCGGAGCCGCGCCTTCCTATACCTGAGGCCTATGCAGGTGAGCCAAGCTTTTGCAGAGCGTTTTTGACTCGCTGTTCGATGCATTTTTCCCTGCAGCCGAGAACCTTCGCCAATGAGTCAGCCAAGGTGGCTTTCGTTTTGACTCTCCTGACTGGGAAGGCAGCACTCTGGGGAACGGCGGTGTGGGAGAATCAAGACCCATGCTGCACCTCGTTCCAGACACTCTCCGCCGAAATGAAGAGGGTCTTCGACCGCGCCAGCACCGGGAGAGAGGCGGCTCGCATCCTAGCTGAGCTAAGACAAGGAGAGAGGTCAGTTTCTGACTATTCTATTGAGTTTCGTACATTGGCGGTAGAGTGTCATTGGAACGAGGAGGCGCAGTGGGACATGTTCCTGCATGGGCTGGCTGACCGCATCCAAAGGGAGATCTACGCCCTGGACCTGCCCACGTCTCTAAACGGACTTATAGAACTGGCACTTCGAGTAGACGCTCGGTTATCCCGTGTGGAGCGGAGAAGATTGCCTGGTCGAATGGCGGAAGGAGTAGAGCTTCCACGGTCCAGCGGCGGGGATGCGGTCAGCCCCGTCTACGATCACGAGCCCATGCAGGTGGGGCGGGCTCGGCTTACTCGGGAGGAGAAGGAAAGGCGGAGGTCCCAAGGACTTGGTCTTTACTGTGGAGCAGCTGGTCACCTTGCGTTCGGTTGTCCGGTAAAAGGGCAAGCCCGGCAGTAATTCTGAGGCTACTGTCGGGTGGGATCTCCGCCGAGAAGACCTCACCAACATCTACGCTCCTCCCAGTAAGACTGAGGTGGTCAGCTCACGAGCACGACGGACAAGCACTGGTGGATTCAGGGGCAGAAGGTAATTTTATGGACTGCACGTTTGCACATAAGTTTCAAGTCCCCTTATTACCACTCAACCGCAAGATAGAAGTCCGCGCACTCAATGGTCAAGATCTACCCAACATTTCACACACCACCGGACCCGTCACGCTCATCACATCTGGCAACCACATTGAGACCCTGTCATTTTACATTCTGGACTCCCCTCTTGCACCCATAGTTTTAGGACATCCCTGGCTCATCAAACATAATCCCAAGATAGACTGGCAGCAGCGCACGGTGTTGGAATGGAGTACTAAGTGTCATGAGTCTTGTCTTGTCTCTGCTTGTCCGTCTGTTTCTGTCTCTGTGTTTCAGGAGGAGGCAGGGGATTTATCTAACGTGCCCACGGAGTACCTGGACCTGAAGGAAGTGTTCAGTAAGTCTCGGGCTGCTTCTCTTCCTCCGCATCGTCCCTATGACTGTGCAATAGACTTACTGCCAGGTAAAGCTCCGCCTAAGGGCAAGTTATATTCGCTTTCTGTTCCGGAGAGGGGGGCCATGGAGAAATATATTTCTGATTCTCTGGCATCCGGGTTCATCCAGCCTTCCTCATCTCCAGCGGGGGCGGGGTTCTTTTTTGTGGGGAAGAAAGACGGTTCTCTGCGACCTTGTATTGATTACCGAGGGCTGAACAACATCACGGTAAAGAATACTTATCCTTTGCCGTTGATGTCTTCAGCCTTCGAGAGGTTGCAGGGAGCGTCCGTCTTCACTAAATTGGACTTACGTAATGCTTATCATTTGGTCCGCATCAGGAAGGGGGATGAGTGGAAGACTGCTTTTAACACCCCCAGGGGGCACTTTGAATACTTGGTCATGCCTTTCGGGCTGTCCAACTCCCCAGCAGTCTTCCAAGCACTCGTCAATGACGTGCTGCGAGATATGGTCGACCAGTTTCTATATGTCTACCTGTATGACATATTGATTTTTTCGTCTTCTCTCCAGGAACACGTGCAGCACGTCCGACGAGTGCTCCAGAGGTTGTTAGAGAATGGGCTTTTTGTCAAGGCGGAGAAATGCGATTTTCATGCACAGTCTGTTTCTTTTCTAGGGTACATTGTGTCGGCTGAGGGAATTCGGATGGATCCGGAGAAGGTTAAGGCTGTGGTGGAATGGCCAACTCCAGATTCCCGTAAGGCCCTTCAGCGGTTTCTGGGGTTCGCCAATTTCTACCGGCGGTTCATTCGCAATTTCAGCCAACTAGCCTCGCCTCTGACTCCCTTGACCTCCCCCAGAACTACGTTCAGGTGGTCAGACGCAGCTAAGGCTGCGTTTGCCAAACTCAAGAGTCGCTTTGTTTCGGCTCCCATCTTGATTACCCCTGATCCATCACGTCAGTTCGTGGTGGAGGTTGATGCGTCAGAGGTGGGGGTAGGTGCAGTGATCTCTCAGCGTTCTCCCTCAGACGATAGAATGCATCCGTGCGCGTTTTTGTCCCATCGTTTGTCTCCTGCCGAATGCAATTATGACATTGGTAACAGAGAATTGTTGGCGGTCAAGTTAGCATTGGAAGAATGGCGTCACTGGTTGGAAGGGTCGGGGGTACCTTTTATCGTCTGGACAGACCATAAGAATTTGGAATACATTAGAACTGCCAAAAGATTGAACTCCAGGCAGGCTCGGTGGGCACTTTTTTTCGGACGTTTTGACTTTACACTCTCGTACCGCCCGGGTTCCAAAAACATCAAACCCAATTCTTTATCGCGTATTTTTGATCGTTCCGAACGCCCGTCTACTCCCGAGTGCATTTTACCCGAGAATCTATTTGTCTCCACACTCGTATGGGAGGTCGAATCGAAGGTCAAAAGAGCCTTAGAAGGGGTAACGCCCCCGGTCGGTTGCCCACCGAACCGCTTATTTGTACCGGAGGGATTACGGTCCGACGTTATTCAGTGGGGGCATTGTTCCAATGTGACTTGTCTTCCAGGAGTTAATCGAACCAAGTTTGTGATCAAGCAACGATTCTGGTGGCCTCTCATGGCTCGTGATGTTCACAGTTTTGTTTTGGCTTGCTCAGTTTGCGCCACTGGTAAGACTTCCAATCGCTCCCCAGATGGGTTACTCCAACCGCTGCCTGTCCCTTCGAGACCCTGGTCCCATATTTCGCTAGATTTTATCACCGCCCTCCCACCCTCTCGGGGTAACACGGTAGTTTTGACCGTGGTGGACCGGTTCTCGAAGGCGACCCATTTCATCCCCTTGCCCAAATTACCTACAGCCAAGGAGACAGCGTTGGTCGTCGTTAATCACGTCTTTCGCTTACATGGCCTCCCGACAGACGTGGTTTCCGACAGGGGACCCCAATTTGTGTCCAAATTTTGGCGAGAATTTTGTAGATTGTTAGGGGCGACTGTAAGTCTGTCCTCAGGGTTTCATCCCCAGAGCAATGGACAAACTGAGAGAGCCAACCAAGATTTGGAGAGAACGTTGCGATGTTTGGTTTCCAAGAATCCTTCCTCGTGGAGTCAGCAATTGTCTATGGTGGAGTACGCACACAATACGTTACCAGTGTCGTCTACGGGCCTATCTCCGTTTGAGTGTAGTGTAGGTTACCAGCCACCTATATTTCCTAGTCTGGAATCCGAAGTCGCGGTTCCCTCTGCCCACGCATTTGTCCAGAGGTGTCGTCGCACCTGGACTAGAGCCTGTGAGACTCTACTCCAGGCGGGAGCGCGCACCAAGGCCAAAGCCGATCGCCACCGGTCTAGGCCTCCCGTATACGTCGTTGGTCAAAAAGTGTGGCTTTCTACTAAAAATATTCCGCTCCGCTCCGTTTCTAATAAACTTGCTCCTAAATTTATCGGCCCGTTTACTGTCACCAAGATCATTAGTCCGGTGGCAGTCCGCCTCAACCTCCCTCCAGTGTACAGGAGGATTCACCCCGTGTTTCATGTATCCAAAATTAAACCCGTGTTTTTTTCCCGTATTAATCCGCCAGCCCCGGTTCCCCCACCGCCGCGTCTCGTAGACGGGGAACCAACCTATTCGGTAGATCGTATTCTGGACAAGAGGCGGAGGGGACGCGGATTCCAGTACTTGGTGGACTGGGAAGGTTACGGTCCGGAGGCGAGAAGTTGGGTACCTGCCAGAGACATTCTGGATCACTCCCTTATTGATGATTACAATCGACAGGTAAGGGAGCCTAGGGACGCCAGGAGGCGTTCTTAGGGGAGGGGGTACTGTCACGGTTCATAAATTCATTGTTTCCTTCGTGTCTCGTGTAACTGTTGTTCTGTGTGTGTGTGTGTGTGTGTGTGAGTGGGCGTGGCACTCATTCCGGAGGATCAGCGATCCAGCTGATCCCATTCATCACCCCAGCTGCAGCTCATTCAGTCTCCTATAAAACCTCACCGCATTCTCCTCTCATTGTCAGATCGTTGGTTGATGTCTCCCGTTTGTGATCCCAGTATTGTCGGCGTTCCTGTTTCCTGTTCCAGTTCCTGTTCTCTGTTCTTTGGATATCGTCTTCACTTGGGTTTCACGGTTACGGCACTTCACCACGGACCTCGCTGACCATCCAGTCCCTGTGTCACCAGCATCTCTCTCATCATCGGACTTTCACCTGTCACCTCATCGGACTTTCACTTGTTATATCTTCAATAAACCTGAGTTACTTGCATTCTGCTTCTGTCGTCTTGATTCACCATGACACTATGATTTACCATATGATGTCCTCATTGTGAGGACATAGTACTAGCAATCAAAAAACAAACTTAAAGGGGTCATGAACTGGATTGTTTTATTATTTTATAATGTTCCCTGGGGTGCCCTTATAATGTTAGTATGATTTTGTATGAAATTAGTATGAAATTGTCATAATTTATAAATAAAAGCCATTTTTCCAAGCCTGATTTCTGCCTCAGATTTGAACGCTCCGTTTTAAGGGGCGTGTCTTCTGTGAGACTGCAGTGTAAACGCCCACTGCTGTGATTGGCTGACATGCTTGCAATGAAATAGCTAGTATTACAGGAACTCTCTCGAAAACTTTTACTACGTTTTTACTATTACAGCTATTGAGATTAACAAATCGTGAAAAGTATCGTTTAGCATTATATTTAAATCTATTCCATCACATGAAAGGTTGCAGCATGATGAGCACTGAGCAGATGACAGACAGTCTGTTGATCGCGTGAATAAAGATCTTATCATTGCAACGCAATTTTTGCACTCTCACAAATGCTTACACCAAATCACAATGCAAACACGATGTGAATACACAGTAAGAGCTTCGTTGTGTAGTGTAACAGTGTCATTATGTCATCACGAGTTTGGTAAGTGTCCAGATAAGCTCTCGCGGCTCGCGCTGTGCTGTTTGATTGACAGCTTGGGCGAAAGGGATCGTTCTTTGATCGCTTTCTGTAGGCTAGGCTATATAATTTAATAACAGTTTAAAAAAAGATTATTTTCATAATACTACGAGAAATTATGTGAAGTTGATCGTTTAGTCACTGATGCATAAACAGTATTGAACGATTTTAAGAGAAATATCTGAACTTGAATAATTACACCGAAATCACTGATCGCAGATCAGGCATTAGAATACACATGGTTACTTACATGTTGCTGGCAGATCCGTGTCGGGAAATTGTGATTGACTGATTTAATAAAGTTTAACCATGCTGGAATCCGAAGGAAGCTTATGACTGTCTTCTTCCACAAACTGGCGCTGCACAATATTTAGTAAACAGCATGTTTATTGCTTGGAAGTAGCTCGATCCGGTAAGCAATCATCATGTCGTCCTATGTTATTTAGCATGTTTGGGCGAATCGGTGGGCGGGGCTAAACAGGCCGTGTTGAAGTAGGCGTTGATCTTCTTTTGTGGAGGCGGTGTTTTATCCTCTTTGACGTCATAGTTCCCCACTTTGAAAAACGAGTCGTTTGCTGAGCCTGATGTCTATAAAAGCTTTTATTGGACTAACAAGGTAGTTTTCAGTTCTGAAACTTACAGGATATTATTATAGTATGATGATCTCTTATATGTCAAAAGCTCAAGGAAACTTTGATTTCTCAGTTCATCACCCCTTTAAATGGTTGTAATTCAAGAATGCTTTGGAATATAGACATATGGTTGGTCTTGTTTTTAAGAAGACAGATTATTGTAGAAGTGAAATAAATTATGAAAGTGAAACAGAAAAAAAGTTATATAAGTTTGAGTTTATGAAAATATAGAATGTAAAAATATAATTATTTATATTTTATATAAAATATATATATTATAAAATATATTTTACTCTAAAACTGCTAGAAAATTAAAGCCAAAAATCTAAACAAGTTGTGTTCCAAATTTTAGGTTGATATCTCAAAAAATGAGCTTTCAGTAAGATTTTATTTGGGCGCAGTACCAAACTTCTTCACTAGATGGACAGCCAGCTTCCTTACTGACCATAAGGGCGTCTCCATTTTCATACAACTTATGAAGTATACATCCTATTCAGAAGTAGTATGGGTGTTTTGGCAGTATTTGATTAGATTTCAACCTCTAATAAACATAAAAAGAGCACATATGTGCGTTATAGCTCGCTGCCGCATCACAAATCGAGAATCCATAATATTTTTCTTTATATTCTAAACATTTTCAGATCTTTTTTTCTCATAACATTTAATTAGTGTTATCTTTTGAACTCTTGGCATGAAAACAAACTGAGGTTTCTACCAATCTTTCATGATTTTTCATGTTTCTATTTCAAAATAAAGGCCTAATGAATATGAAATATTCTTGTTGCAAATTGATAAATTACTGCTCTTCTGTAATTTATTTTAAAGGGGTCCTATAATGGTACATGCACTTTTACAAGTTGATTGTACTGAAATGTGTGTTGGCAGTGCCTGTACACAACCATCATAAAATGATAAAAATCCATCCAGTCGTTTTTACCCTGTCTCAAATCAAGCCGTTCGATTGTGTGACGTCACACAATCGACGCCCCTCCCATGATGGGTGATTGACAGCAGCGTTTCAAACACAGACCCACCCTCGCTCGTGAGCAAGCTGTCTGTCATCATAGTGCATTGATATGCTGGAGCAGAATGGCGTCGTCTAAGCGATTGTGGCAGCAGCGGCTTGTCAATAGAGGGCGCTGGGGCGCCGCCCCCATCAAAATTCCAGAAATATACATGTATACAAAAATGATATAAAAATGAAATAAAAAATAAAATAGTTGACTCATACAATGTAAGTAGTAAGAGCCTCAGCATTTAATAAAAACTGGCTTTAATCGGTTAACTATTTTCTTTATTATGTTTTTCAATAAGTTTCATGAGAGAGGGACGCCGGACTAATAGGCCTATTTCACAAAATGGCGGCCGTGATCGGAAGTAGGGTAACGATACTTCCGGTCGCGCCACCGCCGCTCAAGAGCCCGCTACGATAGCCATTCGTTTTTTAAAATGGACTGTGAACAGCGCGTTTTCTCTCAGTCATTCACGTATTTGCCAAAAGTACATATATCAGATGTTGTTCGTTTTGTTGACAGTTTTCAGGGAGATGTGAAAAGATCAAAATTGGACAAAGGATACAAATTCTTTTTTGAGCAATTTATTTTTGATTACCAAGGTATGTTATATTTAAGATAGACAATTTACAGTTTATCTTTTGTTGATTTAATTAATCATTTCAAAGCGGTGTAATAAAATAAAATCAGTTTTAACCATGTGTGTATGTGTATTTGGACACTTCAGTCTCAAATATTATTGCAGGGACAGTGGTAATTAGGGCCAGATGTTATAGGTCATTAAGAAAGCGTGAGGAACCACATCAGCTTGAGGTAAATACATAACTTACTGGATTTAGCTAATGATGAATGGTATATTTTCTGATAACCAGATAAATTCTAATGTATTACTTGTCTCAGTACGATTCATTAAAATTGCATTACACTTGATGACTAATCTCACTTACTATATCTTTACCCACAAAATAAATAAATAAATTGAAATGATGTCTGATTGTATGTGTGATTTCTAGTAGCTTTTAAAAAAAAATTAAAAAAAAAAAAAAAATTAAATGTTATTTAGTCCAGGAGAGTGCAGAATTCATAATGAATTACACTAGATTATGGCTCATTTTCATGTTACCACCATGAATGAAACTAAGAATTGTACATCTTTCCAGTGAATTTAATTTAACTTAGCTGTTTTATCTAAACATGAAAATAATGAAATTAAGGCAAATAAATAACAATAAACAGATTTTAGACTAAAAACATTAATGCAGTAAGTGATATTACGTTTAAAAAAAAAATCATGTTGCAAAAACATATTTTAGTGTCTCTAGAGACCCCCCCAAAAAACAATGTACACCCTAAATGAACAACACACAAAGGTTAAATGAAGATGTGAAATATATGAGTCTTTCTATCACTTTCTTCAGATCACGCTTGAACCCAACTATCCACCTCAAATGGCAGCTTATACTTGTACTTGTGCTGCTGGAAGAAGTTTGTGCAACCACCTGGTAGCACTACTTTACCAGACAGCACATTACAGTACATTAGGAACCAAAAATGTTCCAGCTGCCCTTGCTTGCACAAGCAAACAGCAGACCTGGCATAGGCCACGCACCCAGGTAACAAAAAAAAAAAAAAAAAAAAACTAAACAGTTTTAATTTTGACAACAGCTAATAATAAATAAAAATGTATGTAAAGTGCATGATATGCAAATCAGATTACAATCAAGTGCAATATATACATGTTTTGTCAGGGCATCACTCCTGAACCAGTGGATGAGCTTGTAGTGCGCAAGCCAAAAGCCTCTGGTAGGAGCTGTGTGCAGTCTACTCTGTACAGAGCATATGGAGGTAATCTCCAAATACTAATAAATACATCTTCACATTAGATAAGAATTAACACACTGAAGCATGAACATTTTTGTTTAAGGACCTTTGCCTGACAAAGACATGATTGCTGGAGCAGCATCCCTCATCTCCTTTCGACCACAACCACTTATAGCCAAAATTATTGATGGAATGTCTGCTGTAAGCATGGTGTCCTCTAAATTTGGAGAGGTCCCAAAAGGTTCACTGCTGTCTTATCAGTGTCCAGCTGTGACACCAAAGGATGTGTTTATGCATCCATATGCTCCACAATTCCCCCCATTACCTGTCCGACAATACACACTTCCACAATTTCATTTTTTCCCTGGTAGCTGGGCTGAACTCCTGCATATGCAGAGTCTGGAGGTGACCCCTGAGATATCAGGCATCGTTGAGGAGGGAACAAGGGGTCAATCCAAAAGCCCACTCTGGTTTAGCATGCGTCGCCTCCGTCTTACAGCAAGCAAGTTCCATGAAGCTGCTCATGTCAGATCAGAGTCCACAGCAAAGACACTTGCTGGCCGGATCATTAAAGGTGCCCCCCAGACCAAAGCAATGCGTAGAGGAATGGAGCTTGAGCCAGAGGTTCTTCGCCGCTATGCTGAGACGTTTGAAGTTAACGTTCTTCCATGCGGCCTCATCATCCACCCCGATGCTCCACACCTCGGTGCCAGTCCAGATGGCAAAGTGGTGGACCCAAACGAAGAACCTCCCTATGGCCTAGTAGAGGTTAAGTGCCCTGATGTGAACGACATTGGAGAGGCATCACACACCAATATTATTGGGGGTCAAGCAAAACTAAAAAAAAAAAACACCTACCACTGGCAAATCCAGGGTCAGCTGATGGTCACTGGCTTAGCTTGGTGTGATCTGGTGACTGATACAAGGAGTGACTTCACCGTGGAGAGAGTATGGAGGGATGATGAGCTGATCCAAGAAATCAAGGCTAAAGCTGATGAATTCTACTTTGGTACATACATCCATGTTTTGCTAGGGCGAAAATAGTCAAGAAAGTGACCAACCAAAGACGTTTATATTATTCACAGTTATGCATGTTGTATGTTTCTAAGCTTAATGATAAATTTTATTTTAAAAATGTTTCCCAAGCCTGACAGAAATTGATAATGGATTGTTTTGCATGTGACAGCCACACAATATTTTATTATAAAATGACCAAGACAGACAAAATCAAGTAATTATATTTAAAATATACCTTCAGTCAGTTATTGCCCATTTGGATCGCACTTAGTCTGGAACCTCACCCTTGAGCATGCCAAACCCGTGGAAAAAGCACCAGAATGACTTACTCTTGGGATCAGGAACACACAAGCCTTTCCACCACGTCAAGGTGGCGATCCTTGGAAAGGACATTCACTCTGCATTCATTCTTATTACTACTCACTTTACCTTGCTGTCTTTTATGTCTTACTGCCGCTGCTGCTCTCGCTGTTTGTGTCACTCCTCCGTCCTTCCTGCTGCTGAGGCTGCTGCTGTACTTTCCTGGTAGCTCAGTGGCATAACACCTACACCATACATACCACAATCTCACCTCAACACGACCATACACACAACCATACACACAAATTTGAATTAATATTTAATTATTATCATTCAAAATGATTTAAGTTAATTTTATCTACACCACAAATTAAGCTAAGTACTTTATCGTCAGCCCCAAACTGCTGCCAAATACTTTATGTAGAACTCAGTGGCTCTGGTGCTGCTAACCTCAAAGTCTGAAGCCATGTGAACTTAACACTCTGACATTTTTCATTTGGGGTGACACTAGTGATCTTTGGGGTCTCCAGAGTCCCCAGGCAACAACATGTATTTTTATAACAGAATAATATTTTTTTTTGTTTTTTTTGTTTTTACAAAAAGTAATTTTACTCCGTTTATTAATGGTTTTACTCCATATTTGTGCAGTTTTTGGAGGATCTATGATATATATTATATATAAATAATTAAAAATGTTTTTTAAATAGGTTTTTATACAAAAACAGTTTATGTAAAATTTACTTTATAAAAGACTCAAATTTCTAAATTTCATTTATGGGGATAACATGGATAATTTTACATGGTTTTACAACCACAGTTATGTACAGTTATACTATATATTGAGAACAAAAACATGACACATGAACATCAAAATGCATTGAACTGAACAGCATTACAAATGAGCAAATAAAAAAGTAACTGTGTGTGTGTGTGTGTGTGTGTGTGTGTGTGTGTGTGTGTGTGTGTGTGTGTGTGTGTGAGAGTGTGTGTGAGTGAGTGAGTGTAAGAGTGTCCACATCACCGATGTGTCAGCATCACCAAATTTGGATGATGTTCCTGGCTGGCATGTTCACTCTTTCCAGTATTTTACCTCACCTTCAAAATCTAAAGGACCCTGGTAATTTGCCATCATGCAACAGCAGGACCACATCTGATTCACTGTGCCTGCCAAGGTGAGGGGAATTGGGCAATCCCAAATGTGGTACTCTTTTACCCGCCTTATTACGCGTTCCACAAGGATGCGGAGTCTGGCTATGGCCTGGGTTCTCTCTGTTTCCTCTCTGCTGAACTGGTCTCTGTGCTTGAAAGGGGGAATGATTAGTTTTGCCCCAACAACCTCCAATAGCTTTCCAATGAGAAAGCCCTTGTCTGCCATAACCTCATCACCTGGCTCCAGCAAGTCCAAGATTCCTGACTGCCTTGTCAACTCCTTATCAGAGATAGAGCCAGTGAACAACTTTGATGCAAATGTGATTGCACCACAGGGTGCAACGCCGATCAAAGCTTTGAAGGTGGTATGGCTCTTGTAGGTTGAAAATGTTTCAGAGTGAAGGGTAATTGCCTCTGGGCTCTCACATCTGAACTCTGTGCAGTCAATAATGACCCTCACATTTGGGCAGTACTGCTGAAATTTCACAGGCATTGTTCGATTCACCTGTTCACGGGTCATCCATATTTGAATGGATCCCAACACAAGGTACAAGTAGTTTGCCCATGTGATGATAATGCGACTCACGGTAGAAGTGCTCACTCCAAATAGCTCAGCTAATACTCTCTCTCTAAGGCCAACAGCGACCCGCAAGCAAAACATGAAGAACTCATCAATGAGTTGCATCTTACGCTGGGGGCTTGGCTTCACGACCTCTTTCTCTGCAGTGGAAATTTCAATCCTCTTGGCTTTGGACCAGTACACGATCTTGGATGCAGAGGGCTCAATAGATCTCCAGAAAACCATAAACATGTTTTTGGATGAGAACCTTGTGAAATACCTGAAGTCTTCATCAGATACACGCCATCTATCCAGCAAAGGTCGGGAGATGGTAAGCCTTGACACAAGTTCTTCCAGCTCCTTTATTTTTTCTAGTGCCTCATCAAGAGCACCTAATTAAAAAGAACAAAAGAAAACATTTTTTTTTTTTGGTGTTAAACATGACACTTTATCAATAGAGGAAAAAAAAAAATCATATTAATTTGGTAAATTGCTATTACATGTTTATGCAGTTATAGAACATCACTATTCTTTATTCACCCCAACAGCCTCACATACCATTTTTTATTTATTTTTTAGTTCAGTTTAATCAATTGTTCATATTGTCTCCATTGTTGCACATTTATTAATAACTAGAATTATCTTGGCTCATGTATGTCCCCTGTCAATGTGCACAAGTGTTCCTGGTGGGGTGTTCCCCAATTCTGCACATTTTGCATGACTCCTTAAATAAACACACGAAGAGTTTAAATTTGAACACGATAAGCTCAAAGTCACGACTTCAGAAGAGGGAAGTTAGTAAGGACGTTTCCGATAGAACGTAAAGGCAGCATCAAATTACCAGTAAGTTAATAGCTATATTTTAAATCGCGGTATTGGGTTGGACTCCGCAGCAGACCCTGCAAATAATTACATAAAACACATTCATCTTACTAACATGCTCCACTGTTAGCAAAACTGCTACTATATGCTAAAATAATTTTTGGATAACAACATGTTACACTCACCCGGGGGAGGGCGACTGTCGTAATCGTGCTCCTGCACCAGCAGCGCGACATCAGCACTCTCCATTTCTGCTTCCTCCTGTACACAACAGACACCTCTTTTTGCCGTCCGTGTCTGGCGTAATTGAACCTCTCCCCAGTTGTTCCATGTAAACCGGGAAGGCACGGCCTGCGGTGTAAGATAATTACGACCGGACTCTCTAACACGGACTTCATCCTCCGTGAAGTGCTTAGAACACAAAAAAGTGCTGCCTTTCCTGACTATAAACGTCGGCCCCTCCTCTCTTCGTATAGCCCAAATCCAACGCCTCTTCAACATATCGTCGCAAGGAAAACTGTGGAACGATAAATAAGGTTGTTTCTTTTTTGAATTGAAACAAAAAGGTGCGCAACAAGTCTGACTGCTTTTTGTCTCCGCCATTGTTCTCCGACTGCTACTGCTAGCGCTCTCACCGGAAAAGAGTTTACCCTACTTCCGGTCTCGGCGGCCATTTTTGTGAAATAGGCCTATTCTGGTTTTCATAGACTGAAGCGAATAAGCTCGTGGCGTGTCACGGCAGGTTACGCAATACTCGTTCCCTCTACTAGAGAGAACCGAGGTTACATTAGGTAACCGAGTACGTTCTCTTACGAGAGGTTCTCTCGTATTGCGTAAGTTGCTTACGCTACGGGAACCCCTTGTCAACGCCGTGCGCGCCGAGCATCCACTGCATGAGTCCCAGGGAAACCCGGGGAAAATAACATGCGAGAACAGGCGGCCAGCAACGCGGGCCAGCACATGTCATAAGCACTTCATAAGGGTACAGAGCGGCACTGCCTCTAAGACCAAGATTATTATAGCCAAAGTCAACAATGAAAATATAAAAGGTATTTTGCATGTTCTACACCAGGGGTGCCCACACTTTTTTGCTTGATGATCTACTTTTAAAATGACCAACACAATGAGATCTACCAACTACCAACTAAAAAACACAGTTTAATAAAAAAAAATAAAAAAAAACACTTCAAATGCTTGCTACTACAGTAGTAGTACTGCATGTAATCTTGTAATTAAGAAGAAAAAAAATAATAAATGTTCATTGTTGATATTCAATTTTAACACTAAACTCAAAATACCTACAACATTTTGCCTTATTCTGATGACTTGCACTGACTGGAATCAGACAGTTTTATATAATCCGGGCAGAAGCTGCTGATAGCTACTCAAACAGGTCTCCACATTGTCATCAGTCATGGTGGACCGGTGTTTTGATCATTTTCAAACAGTTTATATTCAAATGGTTGGAATTTATGAATGAATGAATGGCATTCATTCATAAATTCCAATTAATTTTTGACGAATGAATTTTTACCAGGCGCGATTTTTGTTTATTCGGTTGTCATGACAACTAGCCTGCTTCTGCTTTCCTGCTCTGTTCTCCGAAGCTCTTGAGCTGGAAAGCAGAAGCAGGCTAGTTGTCATGACAACCAAATAAACAAAAATCGCGCCTGGTAAAAATTCATTCGTCAAGTGCAAGTTATACAGAAACTAAAAGAAGGAAGGACAATGCTATATTTATTTTTATACAAATTTAACAAAAGCATATTTTAAAATTATGTGCGATCTACCAGCATTGTCTTTGCGATCGACTGGTAGATCGCGATCGACCTATTGGGCACCACTGTTCTACACAGTTAAGCATGTTTTCATATTCAAGGTCTGTTCTAAAAGTATCTGGACTGGTTATGAATCTAAGAGAATCTAAGGCTCTTGTCTGTAGGCTATATAGATTTCCTCCCATAGAGCATATTATAAAGAAAAAGCTTAAGGTCAATGGAGTAAGACGGTGATATTTAAACTCAGTAGCCAAAGTAGCCAATACACCTTAACGCACGTTAAGCATTTTATAATGGTTTTCTATGGGTGTTGTTCATAATCTGATGTAATCTGTTTGCCTCTATAAAGTATGCTTTATTAATAAGGTAGGCCTATATTGTGTACTAAATTTGGTGCTTCAGTATCACTCTCATTAAGCGTCTTAAATGGGGAAGAACGCTTGATTACGCTGCCGTTGTCTGTTTTAGCAGAATACTGCCATCTAGTGGTAGGAGGTTTTCTCAGACAGCTGTGTGTGGATCGTGCAACGCGAAACCCGTGAAATGAAAGTCTCAAAATCCAAATGAATCAAATAGGATCGACTCAGAAACGAGTCAATGAATGCACGCGTCACCACATCCACAAAGGCACATCTTACTTGTTGCATGCACAAATTCTGGCCAACATTAATACAAAATCGAGGTTTTGTATTAACAACTATGTCTCTATTTGTACAAAATGCTGCACATTCATGTGATTTTGGATTTTGCACACACAAGTTGTATTGTATTAGTTTGAATGTAGTGACGCACATTTGTGAATTTGTCAAATAGATGGGTAGTTGTGCACACATTAATAATTAGCACCAGGCCTATTCATTTGTAGTTGTTTGTGTGTGGGTTGTGAAATGCTTAAAAACCGTGAAAAGAAAGTCTCAAAATCCAAATGAATCAAATGAGATTGACTCAGAGAAGACGTCAATGAATGCACGAGTGTCACCTGATCCACACATGCACATCTTCTGTGTTGCATGCAGAAATTATGATACACTAATACAAAGGAAAACATTTGTATTCACAAAAATGTCTCTATTTGTACAAATTGCTTCACATTCATTCAATTTTGAATTTTGCACACGCAAGTTGAAAGGCATGGATAAAACATTTCTGCAACATGTATCAAGTTCATTGATAAGTGTGCTTGCACGTGTTAATCATTTTGATACAATATTCGTCCCATAGCGGTTCATCTAGTGGAAGTGTAGCAGTGATGATGGTCACATGACTGAATATGGACACAGAGATGGACGTTCATCTGCACATCCTCAGTGTCTCAGGAGTCACAATAAAAATACTAAATAAAGTCATGATTCTGTAACTCTAGTGTATATTAGTTTGTTATCAGCACAAGCTGTTGTAAATCCTGCCCACTTCTTTGCATTGTCAGCACATGCTTCAGTGCTCTGAGAGTGTTTATAGTGCTGTGAGTTTAACACTTCATGACTGAGAGCAGAACAGAACACACTCTTCATCATCACACAAGACTAAACTACAGCAATGAACACAATATACATCTTCATCTGGACTCTCACACTGTTTGCTCAAGGTTTGTGTAATGCAGTTTGTATAATGATTATTGTTTCTCTTGAAATGTTAAATAGTTTTATCATATACTGTACAGTATATCGTTATATATATCATTTCCATTTTTGTTTGTGTTTTCTTTCAGAGTGTAGAGGACAGATCACTGTAACTCAGAGTCCATCAATACCAGCAGTTCAACCAGGAGAAGAAGTCAGAATAAACTGTAAAACCAGCAGTAATGTGCATGTGTGGAGTGTTTATCATTTATTTGCCTGGTACTCACAGAAACCTGGAGAAGCTCCTAAACTCCTCATATATTATGCAACAAGCCGTTATACTGGAACTCCATCTAGATTCAGTGGCAGTGGATCTGGCAGTGATTTTACTCTGACCATCAGTGGAGTCCAGACTGAAGATACAGGAGATTATTACTGTCAGAGTTTTCACTATCCAAACAGTAAAGATGTGTACACACAGTGATAAAGAGTCGTACAAAAACCTCTGTCAGTCAGACGTCACAGTGACTGCACTGATACAGCTGAGAGAAACTGCAGCTGCTGATGGAGGATCACAAACTACACAATATCAAACCTTTCACAGACTTTATTCAATTATTATGATGTAAACATGTAATATAATAATATAATCTAATATCTCTTACTAAACTGGACTAAAATGTGGAGAAATGTGAGTGCTGCTTGTCCCTGTAAAACTTGCCACTACAATATTATCTATACAACTTAATCAAGTTTATTCAGACTAACTGAGTTTAGTTGGATTAACAGTGTTGTTCATCATTATGCACACTGTATATAATGAATCACTATATAAAGTCAGATGTCAGTGAGTATAAAACACTGAGAGTCCACAGTCTGAGCACAAGCGCTACTCTTCAGCACAAACCAAAAAAATAATAATAATCCTATGCTGACTTTTTTTTGATAAATGCGTTACACCAGCATAGAGACCCAGCGCAGACAATTAAGCACAACTATAATAATGGGCCGCCGATGTACGAGTTTTATGGGCCGTTTAGACAAAAAATAAATAAAACAAAGTGTGAGATGTATCGGCCCAAAAAGCACATCAGCCCAGCGGAGAAATGCCATGTCTAGTCCGTGTGGCAGACCCCAAATTTCATAAATTAGTATCATAAGAGGGCACCAATGTTGCTCTTTTTTATTTAACAGAGGGATATGCATGACAAAAATGCATGACAGCAATTCCAAAAATCACCAATTTTATGTATGACCCTCCCAAAATTTGGCGCATCAAGGAATTAAGGTCAGTTATTTCTTTAATTCATTATTTTTGGAACCAAAAAAATTATACTTGGTGATATCTAGGTTGGAATATTGTCAAAACTTACTTGTTTCAATAATATAGTTACTATGATTATTTTTATGCATAAAACGTAGTGGTGTACAGCTTTCACTCATTGTTTTAAACTGAAGACCAGTCTGTATGCTTCCATGTAACAGGTAAGAATGGATTTTGCAATGTTATATATTATACAATTATTGATTAATCTATTATCTATCAAGTCAATTCATTGTATGCAAATTACCATGGATAACTAAACAACAAGTGAAGTGAATCGGGGGCTACCAGACCGGGGGCTTTTGCTTTCGGTCGGGTGACAGAGCATCGGCGTTAGTATGGAGATACGTTAGCTACAGCGGAGCGTGCTAATCTCTCTGGTTAAGTCTGGGGAAACAGTAAACACACTACAAACACGCTCGGGTGGCTCAGATAGTCGTGCTGCACAGAAACTAAAGGATTATCCACTCTTTCAAACTGTCAATCATGCCCGTGTGCTTTGGGATGTTAAGTGCTGCAAACCAAAGGGAATATTAGGCGGACAGTTAAACATACGCAGCCTTATCCCTAAACGTGATCAGGTCTCTGCACTTCTCCTGGACTCAAACTTGGATTACCTCTGTTTAACAGAATCGTGGCTCCACAGTGACATTCCTACTAATATGATTGACATTGCTGGGTATCAGTGCTTTAGAAAGGACAGAATTACAGGCAAGGGGGGAGGAGTATTAATATATATATCAAAGACAAATTTAAATGTCATTTAATTGAACACCCCCCAGGAATGTTTAGCCCTAAATGTAACCCTATCGCCTTGTATGAATTTTAATATTTCTGTCCTCTATAATCCACCTTCTCATAATGTTAAGTTTTATGATGAATTAAATGTTATAGTTAAACAACTGAACTCTTACAGAGAGACAATATGGTATGGTGACTACAATATTAACTGGTCTGACAAAAACTGTAAACATAAACTCAAAGCACTTATGACAAAATTCAACTATCGACAAATGATTGTAGGACCCACAAGAATAACAAGGCAGACTAAGACCCTCATTGATTTGGCATTTACTAACAGACCTGAACAAATAACAAGGATTTATAATTTGATTACTGTACTCTCGGACCACAACATGACTTTGACTGTTAGGAAACTGACGAAGAAGCGCCTGCAGTACTTTGGTAAACCTGTTCATGAAAAAATGCAATTCACTATTCCTAAAAGTAGAATTGTGCAATTTGAAAGAGAGCTATGGTTTATAAAACCATAAACACAAACATAAATATTATGTTTATATTGTTTTAAATTGAAATAGTGAAGTATGTAAATTCTATTGTGTCTAAAAGCCCAACCAGGGACAGAAGTTGAAAATTAGCATTTGCTATAAACTTTTTATGCAGCACTTCAGTGACAAGCTTGCTTTGACACTATGTTTGTTTGCATTATCCCTGTCAAATAAATAAAATAAAATAAATAAATGCTAATTGCCCATGTACTGGTGCTTGAGATATCTTTATAATAGATGCACACTATATGCAGAAACACACATAAGCAGACATTTACTATATTACACTCCTGAAGGCAGACAATAAACATCAAAAAATTAAGGCTCAGGAAGAGAGATCTCCTCAAAAGAAACGGCCTAAAATTGAAAACAAGTGTTTAATACATTTTTAATTAAAATGTCCTTATTCTGTTTTTTTATTAATCAAATCAGAACTATTAAAATGTACAATGTCATGTCTTTGTTATTTACTATTCTATGTTGTTTTTGTTCTTTGTAATTTGTCAAACTCAAATGTAATCAATACTTTTTTTTCATTTAGTATGAACAAACAAATGCTGAAAGTGAGAACCTGTCTGAAGATCTTAGTCTTGAAGTCAGCATGCTTTCCCTGAATCCTGCAACAGAAAAGAAGGACCTAAGTTTTGTTCCTCTAAGTTCGACCTCAACATCAACTCCAACTACAGAGGAAGATGAAGACAATAGTAGATACAAAGATGGAAAATGGATTGTCAATGTGTCCAGTTTGATGGAGCTGTTTAGCAGATGCCATCATTGTGGAGCATCAGTCTTGTGGTAGCCTCATACGTGTTCAGTGGGAATGTTCCAATGGTCATCAAGGAACTTGTGTGATGAAATTCGAGGAATGCCAGCTAACAACCTTCTTGTGGCAGCGTGTACACTGTTCCCTGGGGCAACATATGCGGACATTGATGATTGGGCTACATTGCTCAACCTCCAACTACCAAAGAAAACACCCTTCTACGCTCTCCAGTCCTCTTATCTAATCCCTGTTGCAGATGTTATGTACAAGGAACAACAGGAGGAAATGTTGGAAGGCTTGCGGACGCAAAACATGCTGCAAAACGGTGTGCATTTGTCAGGGGACGGGAGATCTGACAGGTAAGTGTAAATCTAAACTGTGTATAAGTGAAACACATTGGAAACTATTTTAGCTTTGTCTTAAAAACATTTTTTATCGCTATTATTTTTGCAGCCCTGGATTCTCAGCAAAGTACTGTACATACAGTTTAATGGATGATTCAACCAGTCTGGTAGTCCACTACGAGTTGGTACAGGTCAGTGTATATGCAGATATTTTTACCAATTTATCGACATGGATATTTAACATGTTTTTAAATATTTGTTCACTTAAAATCTGTGTAGTATTATATATATAAATGATTGATGATATAATTATATAAATTAAAAATAAATGAATAAAGGTTACAGAAGCAGCAAGCTCTGTTGGCATGGAGCCCCTAGGCCAGGGGTGGGCAAACTTTTTGGCTCAAGGGCCACACTGGATTTCAAAATTTGACAGAGGGCCGGCCCAGTAGCAGATTATGAAACAAATCTCATGAAAGTGCGTATCTATATCACAAATTTTATTTCTCGTGCCATTAATACGCCAAAAATGGTTTTTTTTGCATGCATATGCTACGCACTGTAAACCGCTTGGTTAGGATTGGGGTGCGGAGTGCGTGCCTATTACACGCCATAAAGTGCGTATCATATGAATGCGAAAACTGCGTATCACTACAAATACAGTTCGTGGTATTCGCTTACTTTCATGAGATCGGGCTGAGCAAACACATTTACGTTGTGGCAACGTCTGTGCGAAATTCAACAATTGAGAGAGACATTATGACAATACATTTTTATGCTAGATATCCCCCATTTAGCATGTTATGTTTTGAGGTTAATTTTTAATTAGTCATTCTTTTCTAAGTGTACACTTGCAGGTGTTTTGTTTCTAATTTACTGTTAGGCCCATTAAATAATAATAAGGATAAACAATATTTAAAAAGTATATTCTTATTATTATTTAATGGGCCTAACAGTAAATTAGAAACAAAACACCTGCAAGTGTACACTTAGAAAAGTAAAAATGACAGAAGGTTACGTTAATTCAACTTTATTAAAACTGCATATGGCAATCAATTTGCACTTCCAAAAGTCATACATTTTTGAAAAAAAAAAAAACGAAGTAAATGAATATACAAATTTATTTTAAGAATAATAAAATAAAACATAAAAAGTAAAGGCAGATCAGAACATTTAATGAACAAAAACGGGTTCTGTACATGGCAGACATGGGAGCGTAATAAACGGTCGGTAAACGGAATCAGTCAGGATACATCCACAAATCCAGAGGAGCAAAGAAACTAAATAGCAGACAAAGGAAAAACTAAACAGGTGTGCATATGGCAAGCCGTTTTAACATTTAATCATTTTAACCGACTAGTCTCTATTTTCATGCTACTAGTACTTATTTTTTAGAAACTAGTATCTATTCCATTTAGTAGCCTACTAATACTTATTCATTAGCTACTAGTGCTTATTCTTTAGGTACTAGTACCTATTAAATAGATACTAGTACTTATTCATTAGAATAAGATAGCAACATGTCAACATTGATTCCAAAGACCATAATGGACTTTTTTTTCTTGTTTACTCTAAATATAGTAAAACTGATTTATTTAGTTCTTGATTTCTCATTGTTAACATGCTTTTAAAGGAACACTCCGACTTTTTGGGACTTTAGCTTATTCACAGTATCCCCCAGAGTTAGATAAGTCAATACTGTACATACCTTTTTCATTTCTGTGCATTCTGTAAGTGTTATTTGACGCACCCACCGCTAGCCTAGCTTAGCACAAAGACTGGATGTAAATGGATAATGGTAGCATACTAATCCCAATAATAATAATAATGCAAACATTTTCCTATTTACATGTTGTGATCTGTATAGTCACAGCGTGTACAAATAACAAGGCTATATGAGACAGAGACCATTTTTAATCGTATAAATACTGGGAACTATATTCTCACTAGGCGTAGGAGCACAGCTAACGTTACTTGGGCGGAGTGATTAGCGCAGCATAACTAGTGGTCCATCCAGTAGTTAAGAGCCTGAATTGTTTATAGTAACTCTGAAATTTAGTGCACATGAGTGAAAAAAATTACAGCACAGAAGAATGTCTATTTTTGCGTGAGATTTCTTTGTTGAGCGTGAGATTGAGGCTGAATGCGTGAGAGTTGGCAACCCTGTAACACTTACAGAACGCACAGAAATGAAAAAGGTATGTATGGACTTATCTAACTCTGGGGGATACTGTGAATAAGCTAAAGTCCCAAAAAGTCAGAGTGTTCCTTTAAAGGTGTAGCACAGAACTGAACTCAGAGAAACTGCTGCGTATGACATATGTTTAAAATGATCTACATTCATGATTCTCCAGACAAAACCTAGTGTCTTATCAGCCTGACAAACATAAACTAAAATATTTCACAATTAATAAATATGTGCAATTAATCACTAAATGGTTCAATAACATTATTCTGAAAGTAAAATCTTCTATGTAGAGTTTATGAGTGTGTTATCAGCACAAGCTGTTGTAAATCCTGCCCACTTCTTTGCATTGTCAGCACATGCTTCAGTGCTCTGAGAGTGTTTATAGTGCTGTGAGTTTAACACTTCATGACTGAGAGCAGAACAGAACACACTCTTCATCATCACACAAGACTAAACTACAGCAATGAACACAATCAACATCTTCATCTGGACTCTGACACTGTTTGCTCAAGGTTTGTGTAATACAGTTTTCACAATAATTATTAGTTCTCTTAAAATGTGAAATGTATTTATCATATACTGTATATCATTATATATATTATTTTCATTTTTGTTTGTGTTTTTTTTCAGAGTGTAGAGGACAGATCACTGTAACTCAGAGTCCATCAATACCAGCAGTTCAACCAGGAGAAGAAGTCAGAATAAACTGTAAAACCAGCAGTGATGTGGCTTTATATGGTGGTAATCAATATTACTTAGCCTGGTACTCACAGAAACCTGGAGAAGCTCCTAAACTCCTCATATATCGGACACTAAACCGTTATACTGGAACTCCATCTAGATTCAGTGGCAGTGGATCTGGCAGTGATTTTACTCTGACCATCAGTGGAGTCCAGACTGAAGATACAGGAGATTATTACTGTCAGAGTTATCACTGGATCAGTGGTAGTGGTTATGTGTTCACACAGTGATAAAGAGTCGTACAAAAACCTCTGTCAGTCAGACGTCACAGTGACTGCACTGATACAGCTGAGAGAAACTGCAGCTGCTGATGGAGGATCACAAAGTCAAGTCTCCTTTATTTATATAGCGTTTTATACAATAAAGATAGTTTCAAAGCAGCTTTACAGTGATAACAGGAAAATAATGCAACAAAGTTTGTTTCTTCTGTACAGCAGATCTAGAAGAAAATATCGTCCTAGTCCATCTGAAGTAAGTTCAGTGGTGGTTAACTTTTATTGTAAAACCATTATTAAAGGGATAAAGTTAAAAGTTAAGTTAAAGTATCATTTGTGTAATGCTCCTGTTGTTAGTGTTTTTTAGTTCAGTGTGTTATGAATGACATGTATGTTTTCTGAATGTGAATTGTTGCCAGTGTTATGGAGGAATGAGCTTATTTTGAGACATATACAGTATGAAGTGTTTTGTTGGTCTGAGTGAGATTAACTCTTTGGTCAAGATTCATGTTGGTAATGCAGACTGAATGAAGAGTTTTGAAAATGTGGCTTCAGTATTAAACAATGCTTGGTAGCAATTAAAAAAAAAAAAAAAACTCTAATCAAATAAACACTACCATGTTTTTATTAGGGTTACATGTCCTTGCTGAAGTTGTTTTTAAATGTTTGAAGGTGTTGTGCTGTTTTTTTTTTTTTTTTTCATCTTTCTTAGTTTCCATAAGATCATCTCTCAATGCAAATCAACCCAGTTATTAGGCTAACTGAAATAAAGCCATGCCAATCTCTAGGTATGGTGAAGTCTATGTGATGATGTGGGCTATTTTAATTCCAAAGGCCAAGGAAACTTTATCAGGATGCATAGTATCCTGGATCCATGAAGTAACTGGCCTTTAAAAATAAAAATCTTCCTGTCTCTATGGGAATTTAACATAGGGGTGTCCTGACTTATGCACCCTGTATTTTAAGGAAGAACATTTATTTATTTACGATACATTATTCATTCACAAAGAAAATTGGTGTCCTTAAAGGAACCGTATGTAAGATTGTGGCCAAAACTGGTACTGCATTCACTTTCAAATTACTGTAGAGTGGTATATCCCCTCCCCCTCCCCATTTTTTCACATTAATATTCATTATATGATAAGAATAGGATCTTTTCATTTTACTGACTTTATTACAGAATAAAGAATGAATGAGAAATGCAGCAATTAGTTTTTTTTCTATATCTTTACATATAGTAATTTACATGCAAAAAATAAAAGTCAGCAACGACAAATAACAACAACAACAAAGTCGTGAAGCAATAATAATTACAACAAAATATATAATTAAAAAATAATATTAAATCCACCAAACATGTTTAGTATATGGAAGCCCATTCCTGCCACATGAGAAAAAAAGTCATTATTATGAGATAAATATATATAAAAAAAAAAAAAATCTCATACTGAAAAATCTGAAAAATCTAAATTTTGACATACCAAGTCGAAATTATAACATACTATGTCGAAATGATGAGATTAAAAATAAATAAAAATAAATTATGACTTGCTGCTCATTGATCTGACACGACCCGACACAGGATGAATTGTGAACACAATGAGTATTTTAAACGTGGTTTTAGCTATTAATGATGAGATTATTGCCTTATAAGATGAACGGCATGGAGTAGCTCTGAGCAAACGCACTCTTGAAAGGATTTTAACAGTGTTGGGCAAGCTGGAAAATGTAGTGAGCTAAGCTAGCAGTTACTGTACAGTTAAATAAAGCTTCACCCTGGGAAATGTAGCAAGCTAAGATACAGCAATATGGCAAAAGTAGTTTACTACATCTAAGCTATTTTTTTTAAACGTAATTTTTATATTGAACCAACTTCACTCCAAGTCAATGCTATCTCAGTGATCAATAAAACTGTCAGTCAAACAGATAGGCAGGCATAATTCATCAGTTCAATTGTTTATTCAACAACTGTTCCAAACCAATTTGGCAAAAAAAAAACACACACCTAACTGTATAAAATCATGTAACTAAATAAAACCATAGCTATAATAACTACAACACAACCAGGTGTCGGGAGTGTGTGCATCTTTCCATCAAGTAAATTTCTCCCGTGTCAGCCCAAGGATTGGTGCGTGATGTCACCGTCCGGAGCAGAAAGTGGCGCTAATGCAAATCTGCTTTATCTTTTCCCACAATCCAAATTATTAATTTTTTTTTTCGTTTAGATTTTTCTGTATTCTGTTTTTTTTTTTTTTTTTGGACTCATATTTAAATGGTTAAATTAAATTAAAATCAAAATTTTTGTATTAAAGCTTGTCTAATTAATTGAAATCATGAAACTTATACAATTTAACAATAATTTATTAAAATGTTTAAATAAATTACATGTTTAGGGCACTATGAAATATGTTTTCTTGATTCCCTTTTAATGGTTTAATTACATTTTAATAACCAGTGATTTAAAATGTAATGATTTAAGCAAAATTTGCATTGATGTGCTAGGGCCTTTTGAGATAGGCCCTGTTAGCAGTAGATATGCCATTACATTAATTGACTACCACTCAAAATGGACCTCAGTTCCTGTCATCAGTTCAAACATTTCTTGCAGTTTCGAGCTGAGCGATGGACGAGCCTGGGACGTGTCTCATTTGGCACCACTAAATACAGATGTCACTCTGTCTGAACAATCAGCTTCTGCTCCACCACTGGAAAGTGTCGACACCCAAGCCGAGAGACATCGTTGTAGAAGGAAGCCAATGTGGTTCAAAGACTGTAACTTAGAGTCTCACAGTAAGCAAGAAGAAAGTAAAGGTCAACTAAAAGTGGAAAGAAAAAAAAAAACATTTATTGGTTAAATCTAAGTTGAACTGTATGGATGCACATATAAATGTTAATGTTAAACATTAGAGCATTGTTCTGCATTTGGTGAAACGTAATTGGGAAAAAAATAATCAATTCAGGAAACTTTGAAGTATCTGAAAAATACTGTTTTGTATCTGTGGTAATGTTCAGTGAAGCTGCAGCACAGATGTAATCAATTAAAGCCGGTGCACACTGTGAGATTTGGCCGTCTGAGACAAATTTAGCAAAACCTGAAATAATCCTCTGATCCAGGGACGTGCGGTCAGGGTAGGCAGGGTAGGCAGTGCCTCACCAAAGGAAATGTTGACATTACATTTATTAATTCCAAGAACTTAATTAATTCACTACATTATTAATTGCATTTATTTTATTCCAAATATTAATTTTTGTAACAAAAATGTTCAGGAATACACATATAATATACTCATTTTGCCATTGTTTGCTCCTAAAACCATTGTTTCATGCAGGAAATTCAAGGCCATGCCCATTGAGGCAGAGGTTAGCAGTGCCTCTTTGGTCCATAGAACGTAGTTTACGTAGGTTTGCGCATGCGCAGTCAGTTCTCATGCTGTCTTGAATTATCAACATTGAGGCAGAGACCGAGGCTGCTTCATGTCACGTGATCCACTCGCTCTCACTCAATCCGCGCTTCCCGATCTAGCGGCGCCTAGCGTTGGCTGTCAACAGGCCCGGGGTGGGTAATCGTGAGAATTCCCTTTTGGGCCGGTCGAGTATTTATTTATTTATTTTTTCACATTTGTCACGTTAGTTACAGGCTACACACGTTCGGACGTTCCGCATTCTGACACCGCAGCGCGCAGCCTCTGCATGGGTTGTACCATGTGAGGGAGTTCTCCCCTCTCCTCCTATTGAGTTGGTTGGGTCCATAGCCCGTCTTTTCCAAAACGTTTTCTCAGGTAGGCTACCGCGGCACCGCCGGCGCCTATACAGATAGCTGGGCCGGACCTACCGTGACGGTACGCGTCAGGGATGGATGGGAGGAAGAGGCCAGGAGGTATGGAAGCTTTGTTTCCGCCACAGAATAAAACATAATTGCGACTTTTTATCTCACAATTGCGAGTTTACATCTCGCAATTCTGTCATTATTTCTCAGAATTGCGTGAAATAAAGTCGCAATTGCGTGTTATAAAGTCAGAATTGCGAGATATAAAGTCAGAATTGTGTGAAATAAAGTCGCAATTGCATGTTATAAAGTCAGAATTGTGTGAAATAAAGTCGCAATTGCATGTTATAAAGTCAGAATTGCAAGATATAAAGTCAGAATTGTGTAAAATAAAGTCGCAATTGCTTCTAATAAAGTCTAAGTGAATTATTATTTAACCTTTACATTATTTGTTGAACCATGGCATTAATACAAACTAGTGACTAGGCTGCTTGTCGGTTCGCTGACACCGCGCCGCCTCCCTCTCTTAACGTTACTGTGTCCCGCACAAAACATTTGTTTGTTGTATAAGTCATAAGATAGATGTGTCCATTAATTTGATTATTAGATTTGATTGTGCATTAGCCTCACATATGACTGACTTTGCTGTATGCAGGCAGCGATGTGATGATGCCTGATATGAACTTGGGTTGCTACATTAACTGAATGAATATATGAACATATGCCACATTGATAGGTCACAGCCTACCCATGACAAGATTTCACCGCACGTTACTGCTCTGATCCTAGGATAAAATCTGAAGTCTTTGATAGTTAGCTTGACATGTTCACCGACAGCCTGTTTTTTAACACTAATATGCCAGAGCTAGCCAAACAAGAACTCAAAGAGACATACCGAAATCACCAATTCTATAACGTACTATTTGGCCAAAGATATGATGGAAAAGAAAGGCTTCAAGAAGCTTCTGAATGTACTAGACAAACACTCCCAAATCCCAGCAAATGCCTTCAGACTTCCTACTTCCCCGAGGACCACACGGGACAAAACATCTCCGCTGGCCTAAGGGATGCCCTGGATTCATGGGGTTGTGTCCAGAGCATCAGGTGACTATAACGACTGACAACGGGAGCAATATAAAGACGGCTGCAGAACTCAACTAATGGCAGAGGCTACAATGCTCTGGGCTCCTGCTGCACAATGCTGTTGGTAATTATTATATTCTTTGTAACTTTCATTACATGTATAAGGGATATACTGACATGATATTGTATAGATCTCAAAGCTGACACAATCATATATTTATTTTATACGATACATTTCAATAAAACTGTAAAGATAGACCCATTTAAATAAACCATTATTTCTGTTTCACTATTTGTTGCTATAACTTGTTTTAATAGATACAAAGTGCTAATACATGTATTATGTCAGTGTAATGACCAGTACTTACTCAAGTACTGTACTTACAAATGTACTTTATTTGAGTCTTTTCTTTTCATGCCACTTTCTACTTCACCACATTTCAGAGAGAAATATTATACTTTTTACTCCACAACATTCATCTGACAGTTTTAGTTACTTTTCAAATTTAGATTGTTGCACACAAAATATGATCATCATGTTTTAGGTGTAATATATGATCCTGTCAATCAAACTGAACAGACTGCATTCAGTCACTTCTGCTGTCTGGACGTGATGCTTTCCATTTGAGACACACAAACTTTTACATTCTTACACAATTACTGTCACAACGGCTGATTCTTGATTTGTGATCATGTATTATATTTTTAAAAACATTTTCATATACAGTATATTTACACCATCACCTATAAATGTAATGATTATGTAACAATTAGTGTCAGAACGGCTGATTCTTGATCTTGATCTTTTTTATGATATTTTTATATTTTAAACTTTTTAATCTCCTATAAATGATCAGTTTGTCTGCGCTGCTTCACTAAAGCAGAAGTGAAAGTGTTCCAGTCCAGATCATGTAACCAATCAGAGAGTGAGACTGAAAAGCCCATTTGCATTGTCAGGGTGGAGTGATTGTGATCCTCTCAGAATAGAGCAGCTCTGTCTCCAGAGACCATGTTCAAACCCCAAGAGCTTTATTTGACATTTACTGCTACATCAACCTTCTGAAAAGCACCTGCATCTTCATCTGTTAGTTGAATGATGTTGTCAGACACAAAGTGAACTTGTTGAGAAGCTTTATTGAATGTTGCAGCAAACACAGCAGATTGAAAGATCACACACACACACACACTCACACACACACACTCAGTTTCAGTATTGAGTTGTAAATCACTACAGCTGCAGCACTAGACTCATGTGAATCCTGCCTGACACAGGACACTCAGATACGGCTCATCTTCAGGAGAGAAACATCAGCACTCAGAGCTCTTGTGGAACGAGACCTCATGAGGAGCTCCATCATGTGTTACTCTGCAGACGTACAGCTCTCCCTCTTCCCAGCGTGCTTTGCTGAGGGTCAGGACGCTACTGCGGCTGTAGCGGCCGTCCTGCTGGCTCTCTGCGCTGGTCAGAACCCCCTCGGTGACCTCTGACCCGTCCAGTGTCCAGCTCACCAGCGCCCCCTGTGGAGAGTAAGAGCTGAGCAGGCAGAGCAGTGCGGCTGAGTCTCCAGAGATCTGCAGAGAAGAGGGCGGCAGCAGAGACACTGAGGGCTTCACTGTGGGACCAGCTGCAGGAGACAAACACAACACATTCACACACACACACACACACACACACACACACACACAATTACATTTTTAATGCATTAATTATTCATTGCTATATTCATTAAAATGCATGTATGATCTCATCAATAAGTGTAACAGCAGTTATAACACATATTATCTATTATCAGGCCGATCTGACTGCTTTAATTCCAGCAATTATTCTCTCTGAACATAAATATCTTAAATTTTGAGATATTCACCTGAACTGAAAATGTAACTCAATTTCAAACAGAGTTAAAACACAATTGAATCATACAGAATGAACAAAACACTGAATTATAAGCACAACATGAGCAAAAGAGATTCAGTATCATTGACTGAACTACAGAAAGCAGCAACATTTACATTCTGATGTCAAATCTCTTTTTTCCATGTATGATTTCTACAATAAAAGATGAACTAAATATGAACTCAGTGTAGAAATAAATGAAGGAAAAACAAACCTGTAATAAACTGATTAAACTCATAGTGAGACTCAGTGTGGAAATATGTTTAGAATTTTCTTTGTTGAAAGGAATAATGTTATTTTTATAATAATATCATTGTTTTAGATTAAATCATTATACAAAAATATCAGTAACACTTTAAAGCCTTTATACATATTGCATTATAAAAAGTATTTTTAATGCATTAATTATATATTGTTTTACACATTATGATGCATGTATGATCTCATCAATAATTGTAACCAAGGTTTTAACACATTATAATATTATCTATTCATTGTTATACCTCCAAAAAATTATAATACAATAAAACTCATGACAAACAACCAATTCTAGATGTAACAAGGAATTTGCAAATATTATAAGACATTTTAACTTTGGTTACAGTTCTTTATGAAAACATATATGACATTATAACATACGCTATTGATACCTTTATAATGCATTATACATAAAGGCTTCAAGTAAAGTTTCGCCACAATATCTAATAATCATTATTATTAATAAATGTTGTTCTTGTTTCCACTGTAAAACACTTTCTGAAATCTAAATTGTATTTTTTTATTAGGTGATTAAATAGACAGACTTACCGATCACCAGTTTAGTTCCTCCACCGAAAGTCCACCACAGTGATACAATCTAATGAAACGCTCGTACAAAAACCTCTATTCCACTCGAGTGAACACACACTCCAGCAGAGAGAGAGAAACAACACTTCAACACACTGATATTAGAAGATCCTCAGCTCTTCTCAACACTCACTCATTCAGATTTGACTAAATGCTTTCTGATATAACACTGTTTAAAGAAATATATTTGATGAGCTGTGACCTCTGAGGTGACCTTTGACCTCTTTGATCATGGATGATGTTGTGGAGTTTCTCATAATGATGCTTCTGTTCTTCATATGCAGATCAATCATCATGATTCACAGAAAAACCTGCAGCTTCAGACTTCAATCTTCAGTGAAAATCTCTTCAAATAATGAGTTTATTGAATATTAGAGCCAAAGTCAATAGAAAGTGTCAACAATGAAAATATAAAAGGTATTTTGCATGTTCTACACAGTCAAGCATGTTTTCATATTCAAGGTCTGTTCTAAAAGTATCTGGACTGGTTATGAATCTCCACACAAGATCATGAAACGTGAACAAGCTCTAATATGTCTCCATCTTTAACAGCCTGTTTCTTCTCCATTTGATGATTTCAGACACACATGAGGCTTCATGATAGATGGAGTGACACCATGAACTCTGATTAGAGATTCACAATCAGTCCTGATACTTTCTGAACAGACTCATGATTCATGATCTTACTTTAGTGATGGCGGTTCATCTAGTGGAAGTGTAGCAGTGATGATGGTCACATGACTGAATATGGACACAGAGATGGACGTTCATCTGCACATCCTCAGTGTCTCAGGAGTCACAATAAAAATACTAAATAAAGTCATGATTCTGTAACTCTAGTGTATATTAGTTTGTTATCAGCACAAGCTGTTGTAAATCCTGCCCACTTCTTTGCATTGTCAGCACATGCTTCAGTGCTCTGAGAGTGTTTATAGTGCTGTGAGTTTAACACTTCATGACTGAGAGCAGAACAGAACACACTCTTCATCATCACACAAGACTAAACTACAGCAATGAACACAATCAACATCTTCATCTGGACCATTGCACTGTTTATTCAAGGTTTGTGTAATACCATTTTTACAGTGATTAATAATTATCTTAAAATGTGAAATATATATGTTTATCATATACTGTATATCATTATATATAATTTGTGTTTGTGTTTTCCTTCAGAGTGTAGAGGACAGATCACTGTAACTCAGAGTCCATCAATAACAGCAGTTCAACCAGGAGAAGAAGTCAGAATAAACTGTAAAACCAGCAGTAATGTGTATTATTATAGTTCATATGGTCATTACTTAGCCTGGTACTCACAGAAACCTGGAGAAGCTCCTAAACTCCTCATATATTGGGCAACAACCCGTAATACTGGAACTCCATCTAGATTCAGTGGCAGTGGATCTGGCAGTGATTTTACTCTGACCATCAGTGGAGTCCAGACTGAAGATACAGGAGATTATTACTGTCAGAGTTTTCACTATCCAAACAGTGAACGTGTGTTCACACAGTGATAAAGAGTCGTACAAAAACCTCTGTCAGTCAGACGTCACAGTGACTGCACTGATACAGCTGAGAGAAACTGCAGCTGCTGATGGAGGATCACAAACTACACAATATCAAACCTTTCACAGACTTTATTCATTTATTATGATGTACTAAGTTAACATATAATCTAATATCTCTTACTAAACTGGACTAAAATGTGTAGAAAATGTGAGTGGTGCTTGTTGTTGTAAAACTTCTTGTTCTTGTAAAGCCACTGTAATAATTGCACTTCCATCCTTCACATCTTGATATTACTGAGTTCCCTCTGTCAGCGAGAGAGTTTTCCTGCACTTCATCTAGAAAGAGAAATGTCTCACTTCACATCAGAAGGCCTACTCTCTCATCCCTGCATAGAAAGACACACGTACGAATGAGACGCTAAAATTAAAATGATTAAAAGCACCATTTGTTAGGAAAATGTACTAATCACACTGATGCACATTATGACAGAAACGCTTCACAATGTTTTAAAACCATAAACAGGTCACGCAGGTACAGTTAGTCAGGGTCAGGTTGTGTTTCCGCTTGTTTTCTCCCGCTGCCAGAAGACGGTCTCCCGTGGATTTGTGGAAAGTTTTGATAAGATTTCGTGAAGATTCTGGACAAAGAGTGTTTTGACACCATGCAAGTAAATTTTTTTCATCAGTTTTTTTTCGGTTTCTGAGTTGGGTGTGTACGTCACCAAATCTAACTTTATATTCCCTTAATCACGGTCTTGATGGCTAAAACACCATTTTGAAACATGTCAGCAACTTCTAGCAACTGTTAGCTAGGCTTAAAATATGTTTTTCACAGTGGGTTAGATGTAGCTCAGTGTTACAACTAATCCACCAAGTGTACAACGATAATGAAATGAAAACAGGGAGCCACACAACTTTTCAGGTTTGAGTATTTATTTATTTATATATTTATTTTGCCACATTTAACTTTGTTGGACTTTCACAAACAATGTTGTAATTTAAATATCAAAGTATGATTTTTTCTCACATTGTTTTTTACTTTGCATTGATCACTTGTTTATTTATTAAGAATATAGCCTGTTTTTCATGCAATAAACCCTTTAAAATGTGATTTTAAGCTCATTTATATTATTATTACTGTTATTATTTTTATTAATAATAATTTTGCATGGAGCTGCCACACACAAATATAATGCAATTACAATATTTGATGATTTTATTTATTTATTGCAAAACTGTGCAGCCCTTTCCTATATCTCTATCCATGATATTGATCCATAATAGAAGGATGATTGGATGAGCGATAGATGTATGGATATATATCTATACAAACTATACAGATAAAATAGCACTGAATTATGTGTGTTACACACAAGTGTTCAACTAACCCTCTGTCTGTTACAATTAACCCCGCATATGGGGTAAGCTGAACATTTGCACTTCTGTCACTTTCAGTGCAACTGTATGAAAATGGAAGATCCTAGAAAAAAAAACATTAAATGTTCATTTGTAGCAGAGATGTGTGTGTTGCTTGTGTAAAAAAAAGAAAGAAAAAAGATGAATCTAACTTAATTATTTTTTTAATAATTGGGCCAAACCCAAAATGTGTTAGGTTGTGCCCCGCTCTCCCCTACTAAGAAAAGTACTGGGTAATATAAGGTACACTGTAAAAAATTCACCCGTAAATTTACAGTAAAATACTGGCAGCTGTGGTTCCAGCCATTTACCGTAATTTTACGGTTTCAACACTACTGTAATTTCACAGTAAAGTACTGGCAGCTGTGGTTCCAGCCATTTACCGTAATTCTAGTTTTTAATTTTATGTCTGTGCTTCACAAAGTACTGGCAGCTGTGGTTCCAGCTAAAAACAGGGGTGCAAACACATGTATGGTCAAAAAAGAGAGAGGTAATCGAAGCCCTCGTCCCGCGGCAAATATCCAGATACTACATTGCCACCATCCCCAACCCACCCCTATAGGCACATAGAATCAAATGAAATTTAGAAAAACTATCTTGCGCTTCTTCTTGCTTTACTGCTACTTCCTGAAAACAATTTCACCTGATGATTTGAATAGCTCTTTTTGTAAAGAATTAATAATTCTAGGATGATTGGGGTAATTGTGTAGGGTAGGCCTAGTGCATCTGCATAGAAACTAATAAACAAAATACAAATATAAATACAAATACAATAAAACACAAATACACAAGAAATAAAGCAGTGCTTTATGTTTTTCAGGTAAATTAACTGTATTAAGTATTAATACAGTTTATCTTTTGACAAAACGTGATTTTTCTCTTTCTCTTTTGTTGTTTGATTAACTTTGGTGACACAAACAGCTGCAGGTATATTGGGTGCTGTCCCTTTAAGACGAATGCACGTATCTAATACCGGTAATTTGACTGCGTTTTCGGGAAAACTCGTTGAGACGGACACTGGCTTATTTTTTCGTGCACATGTCTGTTCAAACACAAATAGATAAGAAAGAAAAGGGAATTCGGTGTTCACGAACTTCACGTGCTGTCTGCGACTGCGTGGCTCTGTGCGCCGACAGATCTACATTTGGATGTTAAACATAATATATATAGCCTGATACAGCAAAGACAACGTCGGCAGTATTGACGGCAAAATAGGCTACAGAATATTTCGTTCTGTAGGCCTATTGACAGGGGCAATATTTGAAAATCGATAATTAGGCCTATTTTTTACATTACAATTATATATGCATTTGTCAAAACCGAGAGACTTTCAAGCATCAAAATGTAATTTATTAATATGTATTTGTGCCTTCTATTTTGTCTGAAAACTTCCAACACTCTTGCGTGTCGCGTGAAAAATAGTCGTCGGTTGCGGTTCTATTTGCACGCGGTTTCGGCGCGGCTCGAGAAGTGTGTGTGTCACGCAGGCATTGTGCTTTAACACAAGCTCTAACCAGTTAACATGAGAGCTGACATAAAAACGGACACTCCACGCCACGCAGAGAGAAATGTGATGCAGTGGCAGATCCATCCAGAGTGAGACAGAAACACTAGTGGTCCACGCTTTCGCACATACTGCTGGTTTGGCGCGCATTCTGATTCGCTTATTTCCTATTTACTTGTTGGTGGACGCAATCCAGAATTACTGTTGGTTAAATTATAATCAGACCCTCTCAACCCCCCCCCCCCCGCGTGAAAAAAGCGGGAGGCGCCGAAAAGCGCGCTGTTTGCACCCCTGTAAAAAGCTAGAATATAAATACTGTTTTCTATTTACTCTATTGTCTGATATCTATTAACATCCCTATATTTACTCAATGGAAAAAAATAAGAAAATGTAGATTATGGTACAGTATTGTTTGCCATTCATTTAAAACAGCTAACAAGTTTTAACAATACATTAACAGTTCAGGAAAAAAAGTCACAGAAAATACATTGTAAAATTCAATGTGAGGAACCAGTAGGCAAACAAAGAAACCTTACACTCAACATATCACATCAGCATCCAGGCAAGAGAGGAATTCTGAATCTGAGAGGAAAATATTGAGAACCAATGGATGAAAAATCCTTGATAGAGGCAAAAAACTGCCAACACGTCCCACATCAGCTTTTGACACATCTGGTCTGAGAGGAAATCCAGATCTGAGAGGAAAGAAAATCAAGAAAATATTAGTGGTAAAATAAATCACATGACAAAAACTAGTGATCACATATTCTACGAACACTTTTAAAAGAGACATAAAATGATCATGTTATTGTACATAACTAATCTTAGAGATTATCGATACTTTACTAAACACATCTCATTAAACATTCACAGTGCTGCAGTAAGTGAACTTCTTGTTACTTAATGACCCACAAATGTTTTTTTGTTTGTTTTGTTTTTGTAATAGTTGTTCATGATTCGCTTGTTTGTTCTGAGCAGTTGAACTGTCCACTGTTCTTCAGAATAAAATCATCCCCCTGGCAGCCTATATAATAGCGGAGTCCTCTAACTAATGAGTAGTTCTCATTGTGAAAAGATGGCTGTTAAAACCATGCAGTCACTATTGTAAAGGGTTTAATTGTTCAGAATGTGCTGGAAAACCAAAGACTGTGCAAGACATGGTGGATTTTTCTGAAGAACATTGGGCAGTTTAACTGCTCAGATCAAACTCATGAACCACCATCACAAAACAAAAACAACATTTGTGGTTCATAGAGGTAACAATGTAGTCACTTACAAAATGTACATTTTTATTACACTGCACTGAGAGTGGCTAATGGGATGTTTAGTAAAGTCATGAAAGATTATAATTGTTTGTGTAGCTAGCTTAAACACTTTGTTTGTCTATTGAGAATGAGGAGATGTCGTCACGACACAGCGCCCCGCCCTCAGAGACCGCGTGATCCTCCCCTTTCCGCCATTTTGGGAGGATACCCGCCAGCGCCGTTCATTGTTTGTATTGGTAGTAGAGGAGGTTGTCGCACTATTTTAGAATGCCTGGAAAACACTGATGTGTAAAAAAACTGCTCCAGTGTCTCACACGATTGTCGTGGAAACCGTAGCAACCATGTGTTACAGTTTTTTCGTATTTTAAATTTTAAAAGTAAAAAAAAATAAAATAAATTGTTTGGCATTGGTAGTAAGTTTCTCCCTGTAAGGACCCTTTTCTTTTGCCGCATTCATCTCCATTTCTTCTTAATTTTCTCGTAATTTCTATTATAATTCCTCGAGCCGTCTTTCCTGCTCCGTCTCTGTATTGTTCTTGCACTGTTGCCCCTGGCAACCGATAGCGTATCCTCCCAAAATGGTGGATATAAATAGCGCAAGCTACCTATGAGTATGTCCTCATTCTCAATACATGTGACTGATGAAGACATTTTATGACCAATTAATGCAGAAAATCATCCAGTTCCAAAGGGTTCAGATACTTTCTTACCACTGAATATGAATGCAGTTAAGAGGTGTTGATTCTTTTAGGAAGCTGCACAAATGTGAGTGTCAGTGGGCATTTAAGTTTAGTTACCTAGACGAAGTTTCATTCGAAATCGATGAGGTTCTTCAGGAGAGAAGCAACTTTGGGATTGACAGTGGCAGACTTCTTGCTGACAAGTTTCCCAGTCTTCTTTGAAACCACCTTGCCTCTTTCAGGGTTTATCCCAACGAATCGTTTAAGGGTAATAAAAAAACCCACACCCACACACACATTAAAAAAGAAAACTTACAAAATCTACCTTTTATCAATTTAAAAATGGGATTAAATATAAATAATTAACCAATTTAAAGGGTACTATAAAAGGTGATAAAATACCTTTGAATGAATTCCAAGGTGTCACATGCCTCCTCTGGATACTGAAGACGTAGAACATTGCAAACATGGTTGCTATTGCAGTCAGGAATCTTGGTTGTATGCCCTCACAAACAACACGACCCTCTAGGGTAATCATCCAGCGTTCAGTACAGTTCTCTGCCCTCCCTGAAATGAATTTTATTTTATTTTTTTTATTTTAAATAACAGTTTACACAATATTCTCAATTTTCTGATTATTTACTCACTCTAAGGCCATCCAAGGAGTGTATGACTTTTTCTTTATCAGAACACTGTGGCGAGTGGGACAAGGTCGAGGGACGTGAGAGAATGGCGCAAAGACCGTTCATCATCAGCGTGATTACTGACGAGTGACACCTGCGCGACGCACCGGTCTCGTATCTCACACAGAGGAGTGGAAGCATTAAAGGAGTAGCGACGACAATGGAGATCGAGAGAGGAACAGGCCTGATTTTATGTTTGGTTTTGCTTCTGTTTTATGTGGCCAGCAGTCGTCCGTGAGGGGCTGCTGGCTTATACTTTCATTTTTGTATTGGTTTATTTATTTATTAATATATTTGAATGTTTGCTGGTTCCCGCCTTCTTCCCATAACAAAATCCAACATAAAATCAGGCCTGTTCCTCTCTCAATCTTCATTGTCGTCGCTCCTCCTTTTATGCTTCTGCTCCTCTGTGAGAGATATGAGACTGGTGCGTCACGCATGTGTCACTCATCAGTAATCACGCCACTGGTCTCGCGTCGTTCTCTCACGTCCCTCAACCTCGTCCTACTCGCCACATACACAAATACATTATTTTAAGGAAATTAGAGCTCTGTGTATGTATGCAACAGGTCCCATCCTTTTGACAATCCAAACAGCATATTAAGGCATGATTACAGTAATCCACACTATTTCCGTCCATCAGTTCATGTTTTCTAAGGTAAAATGATACATGTTGGTAAGAAACAAATTCATTATTAATATTTAATTATTAACTGTCCTGTTCAATCAAAACACAAATAATTTGTGGCGCTGTGTCAGATCACTCGCATCCATAACATAATATGGCACCAGTTCACTTGCATCGTATAAATCTGTAAAACAGCAGATATCATTCTAAAAATCTTGCTGTGTTCTAGTGAAAAAGAAAGTCAAATACTTCTTTGATGGCCTGAGGGTGAGTAAAATATCACATTTTTATTTTTGAATGAACCTTTCTTTCAAAAGTACTGCCTTTGCAACCAATCATTTATCCCATCTGCACTAGTTATGACATACCACATAGAATAAGATGAGGGCTGGCAGGTAGATTTGGCATCTTCTCTACATCAGCTGCAGTCGCAGAAACCTGAAAGAGAACAAACAAATTAGAATGATAGATAAATTAATTAATTTGATAAAATGAAACAAGAAACAAAAGATTTTAAAAACACTCACATCTGCATGTAATATCAGGCCACTTTCACTCTCATTGAAATGTGCCAGAAGAAGCTTGATGACCAGGTCTGCAATTTCAAGGTTCTCTGCCTGGGACAGGACATCCTTCATGTTTTTGTCTTTTGGTCTGCTTTTAAAGTACTCAGGAATGGTCTTTCCACATTCTTCCATTGACATCTCTAAAGTGTGCAGTATGTCAATTTCAGTAAGTAAGTGAAAATGGGCACAGATGGACCTCTGGTTAAAAAGGTAAGGCCACTGACACCTTATGTCCTCAACGGAAGGAGATGGTGTGGAATTTAAAAGCTGACGCTGCAGACAGAATGTTGTTTCCATCAGATTTTGTACTTCTAGTTTCTCAAATCCAGCAGTTCCCTCCTTGCTGTAAATGTCTTGTAGTCGCTGACGTTTTGCCTCTATGGTTTCCGTGGTTTCTTCTGGTGGGAGATGTGGCTGAAATCTCACACACCCGTAAGTGTCAGTGGGTCCTCGTTTGCATCCAGACCTTGTCATGGTTCTTCTCTGATGGCCAAAACTGCTCTCACGATTAAGATTTTCCACACGTGTCTTCACTTGCAGTAAGAGAGATGTATACCCTCCTGCTATTAAAGCACCATTTGGAAACTGGTCTGCAAAGCTGTTAGGGTACTGCCTAACAATATTTTGGCAGACTGTAATACATTGAGAGCGCGTGGGGTTAAGCTCATATTTGCGGATTTCGTCGACTAGGACTCTCACCATCTGGCGCCGTTCAGCAGGTTTGGGCCTCTTGCCTGCAGAAATAGCTGATTGGATCTCTGGTGGCATTCGGTCCCAAGGGACCTGGAAAGTTGTGGGCCATGTCTTGGAAATGGTTGGGGAAAATGACATGCAAGCTTGGCTGTCAGGTGCTGGACTTGAAAGAGGAGAGGATGAACTTGACTGACTGTAACTTGAACATGGGCTGGAGATGGCTTGTAGGTCTAGAGTAATCACTTCAGTTTCTGATAAAAGTACAGAGAATTAACATTATTTATAAACTAATGATGATACCATGTACAGTGTCACTATTTTGTCTCAAAAACTATTTTTACATTTATTTACACATTCATGTAAACTAAAATTTTACTTGGCAAAAAAACATTAAAAGGACCTCGTATAAAAAACTGTATTTTAATCCTTACTGTCTGTAATATTTACATTTGTATGGGCAGGTAACGCTCATTAATTTTATAAGCTTAAAATGTCTTAGCTACATTACCTGATTTAAAAACTTGAGCTGAATAACTGGCAAGAGATCTTGAAGGTCATCTTTCTGAACATACTGCAAATCATTTTTGCTTTCTAGCCCAGAGCTCTGAAGTTTGGAGAGGATCTGTTGCAGAACATCTGAGGATAGGTTAGGCAATACCTGCAAAATGATGTCTTTAACCTCATTACTCCAGTCAGACATTGCTCTATAGAAAGAGAAAAGAGTGATGAAGAATTAGTACAGGCATGCCACACACTCTGTACTCAGGCAATGGGTAATAATCTAACAGATTCTCGTGTTTTACACAGCACGCTCTCTCGGCTGGCGTAATACTGTAAACACCCATGTTAGGAACCAGTACAGCCCGATATTCCTGGGTAACAAAATGTACAGATGAACCCTGATGAACAAGAACTAATTTGATCTGTCCAACCACAAGCTCTTCATCATCTGAGTCTCTGATCAAAACAAACATGTTTTTTTTGTATTTTGAACCTCTCAGTGTAATATCATTGGCAACCTCAGTGTTTACAGCCTCAAAATTCATATGCAAAACTGCCGTTCTGATCTCCTCACTGTATTCAGTAGAATAAAATTCTGTGCTTTTTTCAAGAACAATATCTGGTGGAAAGAAGTTGGCAGCATATAGGTATGCCTGAAGAAGCTGATGTTTCTCTGAAAGCGTTCGAAAAAGATTCTTGAAGTTATGCGATTTCCGAGCACACTGCTTGAAATATGTATGTTTGCTTTCAAATCTTAGCGTCCACAAACGGATTAAAGGGCCAAAGTGGAAAATCAGTTCAGGATAATGAGTAATGTAGTGGTGCTTTGGTTTCAGTGTGTGATTTGGAAATGCTTTACATCTAGTGTCCAGGTACTCATTAATCAAAACTTCTAGGTAGGCTATCTGCCCTGCAGAAATAGCTGGTGCACATATAAGCTCAACTATTTGTCGAAGCTGTAACACCAGCTGCCACACCTCATTTTCAGCTGGACTTTCAATCTTATCTCCAATCAAAACTGGAAGCATCCTAAGTAAACACCAGTTTTGCACTGCATGACCAGACAGTTTATCCCCCCCTGGAGAAAGCTCAGCAGGTTTGTCATTAGCATCACAACCAAAGTATGAGAACTGACTTATTCTGCGATTTAAATCCTGGTAAGTGAACTGCTTATCCACAGTCACAAGGTGTTTTATGTATAATGCTACATCACATGATGCAACACCTTCAAACATGTCATGGCCAAAGACAAGGTGGTAATCCAGGTTGGCATACATGAAAGTAACTTAGACTATTGAACAAAGAGTCAAATTTGATTCCTTCAACTGGACCTGAATCAGAATCCCTCTCAGCATGCTCTCTATATGAAACAACAGTGCGTTTAGTACCTTTGGATAGAGGATCTTTTTGAAAGGTCTCTCTGTCAATGTTGCAATATCTGCAAAAATGAACACTCTTGGAGAAATTCTCTACAAATCCACCTATACAGTGTGAGCCCAGGTTGTCCCCACAAATTGCAGTTAACGTTCCCAGGAACACTTGTCCGTCGGGCAAAGTAACACCACTTATCTCTTATCTTTAAGGTCTTTGATGAGGGGCTGGAAGATTTTTTCTTGCCCGAAAAACTTAAAATCTTGTTCTCTGCAAATCAGAACAAGTTGCATCTGGTCAATGCTTGACCTATGATGCGGAGGAATGTCTGTAAGGGTGGCGTATACCAGGGTTTCCGTTGTCCGGTAATTACCGGACATTGGCCGAAAAAAAAAATGAAATGTCCGACAAAATTAAATCTCTCCGGTCAAATTGTCCGATTAAAATTGCCTAATAATCCCACCCCCCTAACACAATCTGAATTTGAGAATACGCCTAAAATGTATAAGAAAATATACACCGACCTTTGGCTATGTTATAAAGGAACAGGCTCTACCGTTTGAAAGTTATTAAACATTATTACATGGCTTGGTTGAATTCCAATGTGGAATGCGGTCTGTTATTTCTTGATATCAGACGCTGCGAAGCACTAGCGGCGCCAGGATTTTGATTGTAGGTGGGCCTCCAGAAAACTGGATAAACCAGTTAAAATAAGCCAAAAATAAATAAAAACGGGTTCCCCTTCATCTCCGTTTCAGCGCTTTTCTGGGCACTGAGGACAGTGACTAGTAGCCTACCTGAATTTAATGCTTAAAAAAAAGGATTTTTTTTGTTGCTTTTTTAATACAATTACAATTTCATTGAATTTATTCTTCAATAAAATTATAGGCCTATTATTTTTAGTTTATTAACAGCAACAACAGTTGTAAAGATGAAGTTGACGATCGCCATCTCCGTAGTGAACGCGCCTATAGACAGAAATGCACATCATGGATTACATAATCAGAGAGTAGCCTATTTCTTTTCGTTTTAAATTGTTAAAAAGGCATTTCAAGCTTTCTTAAGATATATTTCATGTCTGTGAGGCCTACGCTGAGTTTCGTTAAATTAGGATGAGATGCGCTCCTGTTTACGAGCAATGCAAGTGACCGCGCGGGCGCCTGCATGATTAGGCCTATCTTCTGCTATATTTGCTGCTTATTTATTAATTACAGGCAATTGGTTGATAAAAAAATTATTAAAATTAAGATACAATTAATACAAAACGAAATTCACTTCAAAAAAGTCTTTCTACAAAACAAAACTTAATTAAGTGGTCAAAATCATGTCTGACCCGCTCCATGTCTCTCGATATTGCGCATCCTACTCGTGCGGTTCACTTTTCATAATCCACATAAATTAAAAAATAACATTATAATATTTTAACAAATATTAAACTAAATGAGCTTATTTAATGGCTACAACACGTATAGTAGCTAGACATAGACTCTCTATTTGTACAAATTGCTGCACATTCATTTTATTCTGAATTTTGCACACATAAGTTGAAAGGCATTTGTTTGTGCATGCATAGCAAAACATATCTGCAACATTTATCAAGTTCACTGATAATTATGCGTGCATTTATTAATTATTATCTTAATGAATAATGAAAGGACGAAGCATATAAACTGCGTTGTTTGTTTAGAATGGAATGGATCGCAAATAGATCCGAATGAAGAAACATACATAACCATAGTAGAAAATGGGTCTCGAGTGTTCCTGCAGAGGGGGGGTTCTCGCTGCAGAATCGGATCAAGACGAAGAAGCAAAGTCGCCTTGCGGAGAACAAGGTTACGCGGCTTATGCGCATTGCAGGTTGTGGAGAGACACTGGGAAGATCGCTTGAGTAAAAACAGTAGGCTTCAGATATTTTATGTGGGGAAGGGGGATTGGTTTGTTAAACTATGAATGTGAAACCCTAGTAAAAACAATTGGCGTTGATTGACGCCAATCGGACGTTCATGTTTTTCCGTTTTTTTATTTGAAAGTTAGGCTAATAAACATGTTGCATTCGGCCTGATTATGTCATTTTTTAAGTTACATAGCCTTCCTCCAGTTTTCCTCAACTTGACTAATTAAGAGGCGATATTTGACCGGCATATCATTAAAATGTTCGGAAAACGAAACCTCTGCCCACCACAGCATTTAACACTGTACTCACAGTCTCTTAATATAATATGAAATAATTACCTGAAACAACATGACATGGGGAGGTGGTTGAAAATATATTTGTCATGATGTAAACTAAAATGAACTAAACTAACCAAACCAGTACAGTGTTAAATGCCGTAGCGGGGACCAGTGTCAGTTTTTGACAAAATATCTGGCTAAATCAAGTTGTAAAAGTATTAAATCTTACTTACTCAGATATTCGGAGATGAAACTCTAGATCAGACTGGTAACAGTTAGCACTTTAACGAACTGTAAGCTGAAACAGAACGAACACACACACGTACAACAGTATTATATTAATTATGTTTATTAAACGGGAAGTTCCAATCCTTGATTCTGATTGGTCAATAGTTTACGGTCAGGGACTATTTATTCCAGCGGAAGGAAGGCTTCTAGTGATTTTACTTCATAAAAGTTGCATAGAGACATGTTTTTCGGCTTTAATAGTTGTATTGTGTGGTAACCGTTTTATAAAAGCAATAAGGTAACGTTACTCGAGACAAGTGCTGTATCGTGATCACGGCTGAAGGGGTTGCAGGCACTCCGCGAACCCTTTAGCCGTGACTTATTCACGATACAGCACTTGTCTCGAGTAACGTTACCTTAACATATTACATGGGGTGGTGGAACTATCAAAATGAAACTAAAATCGACACAAACTATAACTTTATACTAGACATTCCGTGAAAAAGGTAACTTGTTAGGTAACGTTAGGCCTAACATGATAATTTCTCGCCTGATATTTTACTGGAAAGGGGAGAAAATATGTGCTCAGGGTTTGATAAAAATACAGACAGCTAACGTAGCTAACGTTAATGTTAAATCACATTAAATCACCACACCTCCCAGAGAGAAATAATTCCATCCAAAAAAAGCTTTTTACTCAGTTATTAATTACCAAAACCATTTTTACTCAAATCTCCGCCAAATCTAATGACCATTTGCTAACTAAGTTATGGTTTGACACAATCATTTCAGAAATAAAATCATCGGTATGTTGTACAGTATGAACGGTAATGTTAAGTTACATGTTAAGTAAGTTAAATGTACAAATAAAGCATATTTGAACTATTCTTACCATGTTCCGTGTTTGTTGACTCGACCTGCCGTTGTAGGTTTTCCACAGTGCGGGATTCAGTGATAATGGCGACAGTTGAAATAGGCGCGTTTGTTCAGCGGGTCCGCCCAGCGTCTGTAGCGAGCCCGCGAGTTGACAGTGCGCTGTCAGGAGGCGGGGCATATTCTGTGCGCATGATCGAATTGAGTCTGAAAGAACAGCGGACCCAGAGCGGACCTAGCGGCTTGAGGGCGGATCAGCCCCGGAGTCTATTGCTATCAGGGTATGGAGTGAAGTCTGAGAGGTTTGAAACATAAATGGCAGGACCAACTGAGCTGGGATTGATTTTTACCTTTCTGCTCTCAGGGAGCCTCTGTGCGACGCCGGAAAAGAAAGGTAGGAGACACTCAGTATTATTAAACGACTTGTTGTGTAAGATTAAACCTTCATCTTTGAATGCTCTCCGGTAGATCTATGGGATCGTCGCACATACCTTCAGAGATGTGCGTGCGCTTAGAGGAACCTCAGTCAGTCAGCGTGGGAACAGAGGAAGTTTGTGTTCACTGTCCCACAGAGAACTTACTCTTGGACTCGATTAGTCTTTTAAATTACGTTTTTATTGAACGTGACATTTACAGACAATAATACTCCTGGAGGAACCTGGGGTTGAGTCTAGTTCACACAGGGATCAGCCCAAATGTTAAGGCTCTATAACCCCACCCCATACTTTTAATAAGGTTGTGATTTCTTTGCGTTCATTAGTGAACTGGCGTGATTTATATACAGTAGTTGAGGCGAAGAGAAGAGGATATTGCCTTGAACTACTTCTTCACTATAGATTAAACAGCTGTAATAATACTCTAAAATGTGCTTCATGTGGCAAATTGACAGGTTTTATCTCAACATTTACTACATTATTTCTTTTCCATCTTTTTTTTTTTTTTTTTTTAATTCAAAGTGGCTGAAAAACTCCAGTGAACAGCAGCAGGTTATGAATTTTGAATGAAATTTAGTTTTTAATTTTAGTGTGTTGACTTTTTTTTATTTTTTATTGAATGCCAGTAGTTGTTACCTGAAGGATTTCTACCTGATCCAACCCTGAAAATGACTTTTGTCGGTTTAACAAAATGTAGTCAGGTAAGTTCAGTCATAATAAACATTATATTTGACTTCATATCACATGAAGCTTCATTAGGTTTTCTAAAATGCGTGCTAATGTGCTGGTCCACCACATTTTCTTTGATGTGAATCCAATTAACTAAAGCCATTTATTTAATCTATGATGTTAGTGTTAGAGTTTGTCACATTTATTCGATTTGTTTAAAGTGTGTTTATATGTCACTCTGCATATTATTTAGACGGTCTCAGGGGTGTCCTGTGTGTAAACACATGGCTCTGCCAATACTGACAGATGGGACACAAATCACTTTATTACAGTCTGCTTCCTCATTAGGACTCATTCAGGTTTACAGTCACGGTGCCAAGAGAGGAATCTCCTCCCTTTATTATAAGTTCTGTTTTGACAGTCATCAGTGACGTTACCTTTTCATGCAGATTTTGGTTTAAAATCTCCATTTTTCCTGTATTCTTTCTGAAAGCCTCGCCACATAGGTGTGAATGTCTACGCCATTACCAAAGCAACCCATGCGGATACCGGTAGATTGGTTATATCTGGACTCGTGAATCTTATTTGATCACTTGCAAATTATAGTGTGGACATTCTGCCTGAACAGATCTGACTCGAGAAAAAATCTGATTCCTAAAGTCTGAACACAACACAGCACTGTTATTGAATCGATTTGAATCAACTTTGAACAGACTTGAGCTGAATAATGACACTATCATTGCTGAGTTGAACTAATTTCATAATTGATGAACTTTGCAACACTGACAGTTATTGAACTGTATTGAAACAACACTGAACTATATTAAGCAGAATAATGACACAATTTTCTTCCGCTGCTTTATAGCTGAAATTGAACAACTTTAACACACATTTCCTGTTTATTAATATGAAGCTGTGAAGCTTTGAAAATGTGTAAAAAATATGAAGGTGCTTTGAATAAAGCACTATATAAAAGTGACTTCATTTACATTTCTTTTTCGTGTGATCTGTCCTTTTTTCAGTTCCTTGTAAAAACATTCAGAATTTAAAAAGTCTGCAGGATAAATGTTTAACAGTATATAATCACAAAAACATGCAATGCATCTTTTGATTGACACTTTTAGTGTGTCGATTACATGTACGAGACGGTCCGATTGTGTGTCTTCATCGAAGAGTCAGCTTGTTGAGTCAGGCTTCATCTAATCATTTGCAAGTTGCTTGTGTTTGTGAGCCAAAAGACAGATCTCCTAAATATTTCAAAACAGCTAAACAAAACAGTCCTCGTGTGCTGTACCCTTCCTTATGCAGTCGCTGGCATGTTGCGTAAGGCGTGCTCAGGAACTTTCCAGAGTATCAGTGAATAAGAGCATGATCGTCAAGAGTGTCCATTAAAGGGATAGTTCACTCAAAGATGAAACGTCTATCGTCATCTACTCATCCTCATGCCATTCCAAACCTGTATGACTTTCTTTTGTAGACGTCAACAGGAGGTCATTCTTTCCATTCACTCATAATGAATGAGGAGTTTTCGAAATTCAAACAAGATGCAAAAATGCCATAAAAATATCAGAAAATAAGTTTATAGTTTTGCATTTTTAATTGAGTTTTTATTTTTTAGCATCATTATCAAATTTCCTATAAATTTCAGTTTAGTTTTAGTTAGTTTCATTAATGGTTTTGTTAGTTTTAGTTTAGTTTTTATTTCGTGAACACATTTCTATTTAGTTTTTATATATTTCGTTTTGGCTTTAGTAATTATAGTTTAGCAGAGTTAACAGAACACTTCCAGTTAAAGACATTTCATTTCAGCAAAGTTTAATGTTTGCAGTTTACAGTTAACTTAAGTTGTGAAAACGTCTCAGGTTACGACTGTAACCTATGTTCCCTGAGAACAGGGAACGAGACACTACGTCAGAATGACGCTATGGGGAACGCCTCAGGCGTGACAGGTGTCTGAAATCAAATATCATCTCACAGCAATCATGCTGACCGGCGACAGCCCGTGAATCATTAGCGTGAATGATTAACGTGCAACCTGCAAGTATAAAAGGGGCGCTTTGCAAACATGACAACATCCTATCGTCTGAAGGGACTGTTGCAGGCAGGCCCCGAGGCATGGCAGGAAGACGTAGTGTCTCGTTCCCTGTTCTCAGGGAACATAGGTTACAGTCGTAACCTGAGACGTTCCCTTTCGAAAGGGAACTCTACACTACGTCAGAATGACGCTATGGGGAACGATATACCAACGCCACCATGCTAAGGGGAGTGCATGCCAAAAGGCAGTGACAACTGTCAGAACCGGCAATTCAAATGAACGCTAGTACCACTCACCCCCAGGTCACACTGAGCTGTCAGTGACAGCACTCCCTACGGTCATAGCCCAAGCTAAATGACACCACAGAAAACCTCCATAAACATAGTTTAGTGAAAGGTCTACCTGGGCCTGCTCAAGGGCCAAGGACCACAACTTCAACTTCTTAGAAGGGGTCCCTTCTAGGGAATGTGGCTAGGGAACCTGAGGAACCCCAGCCAGTCACTATTCAGGGGAACGTGCCGCCTGAAACGCCACCAGGCAGGCCTGACCCGGTGTCACTATATAAGACACTCCAGTCTGGCCACTTCCTGTCTGTCCGAAGACAGAGCCTCTGGACACTTGCCTTTAGGAAGGCATCCAACCCGAGGGACTGTGAAGCAGGCAGTGAACCACTCGGACCGGATCTCAGAGACGGGATATCCTGGAGAGTATGACTCAGCATAGTGCTTTACAACCCTTGCCAGCGAGGGGAGTTTCTCTACTCAATCCACGGATCAACTCAGTGTTTGTGTTTCAAAACACTGAGGAGGCCTGTGAGGGCCTAAGGGCTGATCTAACTGGGAGGCCTCAAGAGAGGCCTACGACCGACTGACCAGACTCAGGAGACCACATACTCATACTGACCCTCAGTGAGGGGAGGAGCATTAGATCTACCTGGTAGGCAACCAGGCTGTAGCAGGAAAAAGAGGTTCCAGGAGGGAACCCATAGCAGAGAATAAAAACTTGAGTCGAGCCAGGGCGCAAGCTCACCTTCGCTAGCTGCCTGATAAGGTCTGCTAAACTGAAAGTAAGCGGCCACTAGCTTACAAAAACCCAGCACCACTGTGAAACTACTCTCAGGGAGACCTGGAGAGGCCTTACTACCTGACAACCACAGTATGTGGGAGCTCACTTTCAGAGAGGCCTGGTGAAGCCTACTATCTGATAGCCACAGAACGTGGGAGCTCACTTTCAGAGAGGCCTGGGGAGGCCTACTACCTGACAACCACAGTATGTGGGAGCTCACCTTCAGAGAGGCCTGGTGAAGCCTACTATCTGATAACCACAAAACGTGAGAGCTCACTTTCAGGGAGGCCTGAAGAGGCCTACTACCTTAAAGACCATGCTAAGTGGAAACGCACAGTAAGTGGGAGCTAACCCTCCAGGGAGGCCTGGTAAGGCCTACTACATGACAACCACAGTATGTGGGAGCTCGACTTCAGGGAGGCCTAGTGAGGCCTACTACCTGATAACCACAGTGCATGGGAGTTCACTTACAAAGAGGCCTAGAGAGGCCTGCTACATGACAACCACAAAACGTGGGAGCTCAACTTAAGGGAGGCCTAGTGAGGCCTACTACCTGATAACCACAGTGCATGGGAGTTCACTTACAGAGAGGCCTGGAGAGGCCTACTACCTGACAACCACAGTATGTGGGAGCTCACCTTCAGAGAGGCTTGGTGAAGCCTACTATCTGATAACCACAGAACGTGGAAGCTCACTTTCAGAGAGGCCTGGAGAGGCCTACTACCTGACAACCACAGTATGTGGGAGCTCACCTTCAGAGAGGCCTGATGAAGCCTACTATCTGATAACCACAGAACGTGGAAGCTCACTTTCAGAGAGGCCTGGAGAGGCCTACTACCTGACAACCACAGTATGTGGGAGCTCTCCTTCAGAGAGGCCTGGTGAAGCCTACTATCTGATAACCACAGAACGTGGGAGCTCAAGAAAAACCACATTAAGTGGAAACTCAAAGTATGATGGAACTCAACTCCAGGGAAGCCTGGTGAGGCCTACTACCAGAGAACCATGACATGAAGGAGCTTACTTTCAGGGAGGCCTGGAGAGGCCTACTACCTGAAAACCACAGCTGACAGTGGGCCAGACTGGCAGTCCAGTTGACTGTCTATGGGGCTTTGCCTTCAGGGAGGCCTTATGAGGCCTACTACCTGATAGTTCAACCTCAGGGCCACTTAGTACCACAGTATGAGGGATTCAGCCCTCAGGGAGGCCTAGTAAAGCCTACTACCTGATCCCCACAAAAAAAAAAAAATGTGGGAGCCCATCTTCAGGGAGGCCTGAAGAGGCCTACTTCCTGAAACGGTCTAATCAGCTGGATGTGTACTGCTGCTGGGGACTCGCCTAACAGGGAGGCCCGGTCGAGCCTACTAGCTGATAGCGAGTCTTTCTGCTACTTTAATGAACACTGCTGGAACCATACTAATAAAAAACTTTACTAAAGTTTTGACCTAGTGTATGCTCCACAATGTTGTGACCCACCTCCGAGGAGGCCTGTTAAGACCTACTACTCGGTAGTGAGTCTTCTGCCCGAACTACCAGGGCCAACCAACGAAGGTGAGCTGGCCTAGGAGCCCTATCTTAGGGGCTACCCGGTCAAGGAGGCCTGCTGGGGCCTACTACCTAACTGTGCAGCCTTCAAGGCAGAAAAACTGTTACTACAGCGCTTACAGCATCCTGGTACCTAACCACATCGCCAAAGGCAGTGTACTCAGCACAAAGCAAAACCCTCATAGCAGGGGAGTACAACATACGCCACTCTGCCTAGTGGAGGCCCCATTTCAAGGGCCTACCTACTAAATGCATGGGCGTCAGCTCATGGCAATGCCCTGGCTTCAAGGGAGCGGAGTTCAAATACCAGAATGAAATGTAGTTAGAACTCCCTGCTCAACCGGAGCCATCGTGGTGTGAGGTAGATAATACAGAGCTGAGAATGGATTACTCAAAACTACCCCGCGTTTAGTGGGGGAGTCACACCATATGCCCCTGAAATGTTAGACAGGGAGCGGGCCTGCAAGTGGCTCCAAAGGGTAACAGGGATTTGTCCTGTGCCCAGCCTGGGGAAGCGGGGCTTGCTTGCAAGCCAACCAACCTTCACCCCTCGTTCGAGTGGTTCAGCTCAACGGGCTGAGTGGAGCCAGCTCTAGAGGCCTAATCCAAGTAGCTCTGTTCGGCAGGGTCTGGCAAACTATCACATCGCAGAGCGAAAGACAGCCTAACCCTGCCTGAAGGATCATACCTCAACTACCACCCTGCATTACTCTACCACCCCTGAATGCAGTGAAAGGGGCGGGCCTTGGCCAACAACTCCCATTTAAGGGAGGAGGCTGAAATCTAGGGGAGGAAGCCTAACACATAATGAATGTGGCAGCTATACTTAGCAGAACGCCTCCAACATCCCAAACCTAGCCTAGGCCAGCTACAGAGGCGGCCCGGGTTAGGGCCGACCTACAAGCATAGATCTACCTGAGAGCTCGGAGGAGCCACAGCCTACTTGATTGAGAGGCTGTAAAACACTCACCTACTGACACCTTACAGAGCTCAGGGGAGCGAAGTACTCAGGATACCAATGTCACAAACCAATAGGTAAGACATAAGATCTATCTGAAGCGCCAGCGTCAGTCTAAACCTAAAGCAAAAAAGTTCTTTTTTTTTTTTTTTTAGGAAGACCAACTACTCTACCCCAGGGTGGCTAACAGCCCTGCGGCTAAAAAGAAATGAGCGGTGGCCCACCACGCATAAAAAATGTTATGACAGGAAGGCCATCACATACTCAAAACGGAAGCCAATTTTCCTTGAGCTTCTCGTTAGATCGTTCCAGCCACCAACTGGGGAGGCTTCAGGGCCCTGAAGTCTCCATACTTTACCTTTTTATTCTAAGAATGACCCCTAGGTCTATACAGGGAACAAAGCTTCTGTAGAGAGATACAAATAAGTGTTAGTTATACACACAAATTCTCCAAAAACCAAAAAAGTTCACCTGCGGCGTGCGGAGTGAAGACTTCACCAGAAAGGTCTCAACGAACCTGGGGTCCACCACTTTTACATGCCTAAAAGAGGCACTCACATCAACCAGTTGCTACGGCGGGCCATCAGAACATAGTTCTCATCATAGGCCCAACCCCAGGACTGGTGTAACGCAAACGCCTGGGGAGTAAAGAAGAGGGAGAGGGCCGGTAGAAAAAGCCCTCCAGGGAGGTCATACCCTTACTTCCGCTGAGCGCTGCTCCGCTTGCGCTGAATGACCTCCCTTAAGTCCCTCTTCTTGCGGGAGGCTCGCCTTCTCTGCGTCCTACTCCTCCCTGGAGGGGGCGCATGAGAGGCAACACTAGACCTCTGGCCCTGTCTATGGTCCTCGGACCAAGACGGACCAGGTCCTCCCGCCTGCCTGGGCCGGGGCCCGGATCTCAGCGGTATACAAGTTTTAAATGCGGCTGAGCGCGCCTTCGCCTCCCTAAACTTTCCAACCACCGCCTCAACGGAGGTGCCGAAAAGTTTAGTGGGCGAAACTGGTGAATCAAGGAGAAGGGCCTTTTCCTTCTCCCCGATATCAGCCAAGTTGAGCCACAGATGCCTCTCCGTGGCCACCATCGCCGCCATCGACCGGCCGATCGCGGCAGCAGTCTGTTTAGTGGCCCGGAGAGACAAATCTGTGGTCCGGCGCAACTCAGCGACCGCCTCAGGGGACAGCCCCGTCCCCTGGTCGAGATCCCGCAGCAGATCAGCTTGGTAGGCTTGGAGCACTGCCATGGTGTGAAGGGCAGCACCAGCCTGACCTGCTGCCATGTACGCTCTGCCATTCAAGCGAGCCGTGACTTTAAGAGGCTTGGATGGCAGAGTCGGAGCTTTTAGTGTCGACGCCCGCCCAGATACGAGATAGTTCGCAAACGTCTCGTCAATGGGCGGCATCGACACATAACCATACTCCCCGATCCCCTCAACATCAGCGAAATTACCCCGCTGATGTCGATGAATACGGGCCGAGTATGGTTTCTCCCATGCCCTCTCGATCTCAGAATGAAGATCCGGAAGGAATGGGAGGCTCCGTTGAGCTGGTGGTCTATGTTCAGGGAGAAATCGATCATCTAACCGGCCGCGAGCGATCTCTCCCTGAGCGCGCCGCCATGGCAACTGAAGCTTGTCAGTGGCGCGCTCCATAACTTCCACCAACTCAGCGTACATGGGGCAGGATGGCTGACGAGGTTGAGGATCTGATTCATCCTCCTCAGCCATCTCTTGCCCAGCCTGAAGAGCACTCGCTGCAGTATCAGTAGGAGAATCTTCTCCGTCATCCACCTGCAGCTCACTCTCGTCAGCCGATGACTCGTCCGAGAGGTGAACAACCCTCTCGAGACTGTCAGCGAGCTCCATCTGGGAGCCCCATGAAGCGCGTCGCCGCTCTGCCTCGGCACGAGCGGGACCCGATCCGCGAGGACCAGATGCTGAACTCTCTCCCCTCGAGAAGAGAGCCAGACGAGAGCGGAGCGTTCTCATAGGAAAACACTCACAGTTTGCACAGGATGCTCCCTCGAGAGCATCCCGTGCGTGCTCTTCACCCAGACAGTACACGCACATCTCGTGAGTGTCACCCGGCGACAAATATCTTGGGCACGGGTCAACACATTTGACAAATTTCTTAGGACTTGCCTTGGACGTCCGTTTCATTTCCTTGCTGGAGTAGACGTTTTTAATTACAGACAAAAACAGTCCCTGAAGACGAAAAGATGTTGTCATGTTTGCAAAGCGCCCCTTTTATACTTGCAGGTTGCACGTTAATCATTCACGCTAATGATTCACGGGCTGTCGCCGGTCAGCATGATTGCTGTGAGATGATATTTGATTTCAGACACCTGTCACGCCTGAGGCGTTCCCCATAGCGTCATTCTGACGTAGTGTAGAGTTCCCTTTCGAAAGGGAACCTCTTAATAATAAAAATAAAACAGTTGTTTGAGGATGAACAAAGAACCAAACAAATGCAACTAAAAAGTAAAAATTATTAATTCATACTCATTCATATTAAAAATCAAATCTTCTTAAACGTGGTGTATAAGAAAAAAAAAAAAATATGCGTATGATTATTCTTTAAGGTTATTTCAATGATTAATCCTTTCAAACATTATTCTTGTATTGATACATTTATGCTTTTTGTCTATTGCATCGTTTAAAATCATATAGTTATACTCATAGTATAGGCCTACTTCTACAAATGTAGCCTCTATGTCTATTTCTGGGCTAGACATTAACTAACATTAAAAAAGATTAACAAATACAGTATCAAATGTATTGCTCATGGCTAGTTCATGTTTATACATTAACTAATGTTAACAAATGAAACTTATTGTAAAGTGTTACCCATTATTCTTCTGGCACAATCACTTTAGCAAAATATCCCACCCCTCACTGTTACGTCCATGGTTGCACTTAAAATCACATGGTCTAAAACACAATTGTCATCATGTTTTGCCAGAAGGACAGCAATTGTGAGTAAATTTTCAGTCATCTTTGCAGGAATGCAATATGAAGACTGTACAAAGGAGCATTTCTCTTTAGCAACACTATGAAAGTATATAGCAAGCAATTACAATGCCGGTATAACCATATATCTGTGTACGATATGCGTCACATGACCAAACGTGTCATCGTTTTCAAATACCGCTGTTTTCACAGTCAACACTGCAACGCGTAAACGTCGCTTGTAAATGCATCCACGTGGCAGAGCTCCGTCTTCGTGGACAAAAACTATGTGGATGAAAGTTCAAAACAGAGAGATAAAGATGTGTTTTTTCATCAAGATTTCATCAATTATTTTACGTTTATCCAGGTTTAACTCTCCATTTGTTCATCTCAGGTCTCTCTCATTTACTGAAAATTCAGATTTTTCTCCTGGAACTGTTAAACATGAAGGTCAAACCTGGATTTGTTTTGCGCTCTTGTGCCCCAGGCATCAAACCATTCAGATTTCTCTGGAAAACACTCTGATATCCTTGCCAATGCTGAGATCTTATAAAATTTAACAAAGAAAAAGACCATTTGCATAATTATAGACTCGCCTAATGTTCAAAACACAGATTGTACATAACTCCATGTTCCTCAGGTCTGCCAATTCAGCTTATTATGATAAATGGTCTTTTTGATTTGTCATGTAGCCGATAACAAAAGCATGATAATCCGATTGTCCTCTATCGCAGTCACATATCCTTCTTGAAAAGCCATCATTTTCAGTTCTTCCACTAATGGCTGGAGACCATCAGTGTTCTCCGTTGGGATCATGAATTGTTTAGCCAGTGATCTTGGGAAACACATCAACCCTGTATTTCCCCCTAATTGTGAGATGAATTTGAGATGTGATACTGCTCTTCTTTCCCATTACCCTCCTCCCCCGCCTCAGGACGTTCCAAGATGGAGGACCGTTGCGTTAAACCGCCCGTCAGGCATCATTTCATCGCGTTGTCATGCTGGAACATCTTGGTCCCGTTAATTGACATCATGGGAACAGTGTTTGGCACTGGATTGTTGGTCTCATGCGACTTTAACAGCTCTTTCTCTCTGTCTCTGACTCTAACAATTTCTCAGCAAATAAAAAATCATTGCAAAGGAATGCTTTGAGCCCGCAGCCTTTCTGTAGTTCAACAGGTTGGTGGCGCTAGCGACACCAAAGGTTGAGTTAACTGTAGTTTTGGCGAATTCAAAATGCTTTCCATAATTTTGAGAAAAGAACAAGAGAAAACGTTTAAACTTTTCATTTTACAGTTTTCATCATCATGAGCACTCAGCAACAATTAGTCCCATTGTCCCAATCTCAGACGGCTAGACAACAGCACTTTTTCATGTGGATTAGTTTTACGATCTCTTTATGAACTTTTTGAAGTGTCAAAGTGATAGCATGTCAATGGAGGGACAGGAATCTCTCAGATTTCATTAAAAAATATCTTAATTTGTGTTCTGAAGATTGACGGAAGTTAGGGGTGGGCGGTACACCGGTGTCATAGTCATCACCGGTGTGACATTGCGCCACGACATGGATTTTCTAATACCGTCAATACCGTAATAAATCAATTATGTTCCTTGAACGGCTGCATTTACATTAGGGCTGTAGTCAACCAAAGAAATGCTTAGTCGACCAAAGTCCTGTCCTGCACAACGATTAGTCGACTAAAAAAATAAAAAATAAAAAATAAAAATAAAAAAAAGACGCGATGTTTTGCATTTTGATTGAACATTTATTAAACAATTGTCAGAGCATTTATAAAACAACAACGAAAAAACGTTTTTGTTTTTGTTTTATTGACACCTGGGATCCCCCGCGAAACGGTTCTCATTCGCGCTTGAATAAGGCCGGCGACACACTGGCTGCTGGCGTGAGAGTCTCAGCTGCGTTGGGTGTCTGTTTTTATTTCGGCTCCCATGTTAAAAGGTTGGAGTTTGCACACTGCCTGCGTGAGACACGCGTCTCAGGCGCGGCTCGAGCCACGCGGAAAACGCGTGCATGCTAGAAATAGAACCGACGCCTGAGTGTTCCTGCAACAAGAGTGTTCTCTGGCTAGAGCGCAGAACAGCGGAGTTTGTATGAACCGAAGTGCATGCCTGAGCTTGTATTGCTGCTGTTGCTTTGACATTGTGGAAAATAGAATAAACAAAATGTATTAGACTTTTTACCCGTTATTATCAATCTAAATTAATCTCGTTTTTAATTTAGGCAAACTTAATTTCGTTTTTTCTTTATTTAAATTTCGTTTTTCTTTATTTAAATTTTGTTTTTTCTTTATTTAAATTTCGTTTTTCTTTATTTAAATTCCGTTTTTCTTTATTTAAATTTCATTTTTTCTGTATTTAAATTTCGTTTTTTTCTTTATTTAAATTTCGTTTTTCTTTATTTAAATTTCGTTTTTCTTTATTTAAATTTCGTTTTTTCTTTATTTAAATTTAGTTTTTCTTTAGGCCTATTTAAATTTCGTTTTTCTTTATTTAAATTTCGTTTTTCTTTATTTAAATTTCATTTTTTCTGTATTTAAATTTCGTTTTTTTCTTTATTTAAATTTCGTTTTTCTTTATTTAAATTTCGTTTTTCTTTATTTAAATCTACCCTTTACTGTGTCAGTAATTTGTTAGTCAGAAAAATATTAGACTACCTTAAAAGTATTGCTTAATTAACAGACTGTGTGCGTTTTATATCACTAGTGCAGTGTCCGTTCTCGGAGAATATAGCCGCCCTGCTCGCGTGAGGTGCGCCGCTTCCCGCTCGCGCTGTTCTGTAGTTTACTATTAATTCTGAACGTGTCGCGTCTCGCGTGTCTGTCTATATTGCACCAAATGCGACACTGCACTCCCTTGTGAAGTCGATTGGATGAACGGTTCTCGAAATAATCAAAATGCAAACGGACAGACAGACACATAGAGATTACTACCTATATTCCTTACTGAGCACGAAGCAGCAGTGCAGCCAGCCACAGGTGCGGTTCCCGAGTGTTCTACGTGGTGCGCTAAACTGTGGCGCTGTTACAAAATAGCCTAAATTAAAGCATTTAAAGTTGTGGATAAAACATAGGCTAATTATATTTAGAATACAGTAATATATAACTGCTTATAAAGGAATAAATATCAAGGAGTAAATCAATGAAAATTTCTTTATTGGTGAAAAAAAAAAGTTATACCGTGATATTATACCGTCACCGTTCAAAAGATGAAAAATACCGTGATATTAATTTTAGGTCATATCGCCCACCCCTAACGGAAGTCAAGTTCGGAACGACATGAGAGTGAGTAAATGATGACAATTTTCAGTTTTGGGTGAACTATCCCTTTAAGGTTTTTAAATCACCAAAAAAAAACAGATTCCATGGGATAATTTGTACTTTTTAAATGATTATACATCTCTACATAAATATAGTGTCAAATGGACAGTTTTTTTTTCTCAGGGACAATCTGATTTCTCGATTCATTTGCAAGAGCTTTGCTTGCTGCCTACAAATGCTTATTTTTGAAAATCCATTGACACAAGCCTCCACCTACTGATAGGCCACTCACTCCACGTGCCTCTCAATAATGTTTATTCTATTTCCGCATTATTGTTTAGACTATAAAATGAGTTGCAGAATGCCTTGAAACCTCACAATCTCTTCACCATCCTGATTTGCTGTCCGATTGTCCTCATCTGTCGCCGAGCTCCCACACTGTTTGCACACGCTTTGCATGACCCAGTGATCGGTTTTGCAGACGGCCGGCTGTAATTTCTCTCAGCAAAACCTAATGCCCAGCGTCAATTTCCTGTCTTTAATATCTGCATACTTCCCCCTCCACCTCTGCTAAGTTTTCATCATCCGTCCTGAACGCTCTGTCAAGAGTTACCAGAGCCCACTCACGGCTCCATATTGAGTTCCCGGGAGGGCGATTGTAAAAAACTGTCCGTTACTAAGGGGCCTTCGGCACGTGAAGGCTGGTTGTTTCTGGGTCTTGGTGCCTCTCCCCAGTGATTGGCTTTTCCCAGAATCACATCTGCTGAAGCGGTTGGAGTTTCAAGAGCTGCGGAGAAAGTCAAACGAGCAGACCTCCTGCTTTGATAAACTGTTGAGCAGTTTCCTAAAACTGGCGAAGAAGTCAGTGCCTCATTTTGCTGGAGTGACTCTCTCTCTTTGGCAGAGAACAATGAGGGTTTTCTTCAAGCAGTTTTTGAATGTTTCTCCATATGACCGCTATAAAGGAAAGAGCTGTGTGACAGAAGTGTCATGTTTTTGAGTTCCTTTGTCGTTCACAGTCGTGTGGCGGCTCTGACAGTTTGATTGTGAGATGATTGCTAATTCTGTGACGTTTGCCAGCTCACGGGAAGTCTATGTTTGGAAACATTGAACCTGCACGTCATGGAGTTTATAGTATTTCCATTATTGAGTGAGCCACTGTGATGGAAAGAAACCTTGGAATCCAGGCTGGAAAAAATAAATGTTCCTTGTCGTTCTTGACATCTCAGTAGGGTGTGGCTTCATGTGAGAAGCTGCCGTTTCTGCAAATCCCACATCATTCCTCATCACATTTAATTGACCAATAGAAAAGACCACTGTGTAATTCCTTTTATTTATTCCAAGGTAGGGAAAGGGAACAGAATCTTGTTTAAAACTAATTGCCAAGTGCCAAGTTCTTAGAAATGGTATATGTGTGTGTGTGTGTGTGTGTGTGTGTGTATACATCTCTCTGTATATCTCATATGTATATAACTATCACACACAGGTGAAACTCGAAAAATTTGAATATCGTGCAAAAGTGATAATTTTGATGATTATGGCTTACAGCTTATGAAAACCCCAAATTCAAAATCTCAGAAAATTTGAATATTACCTGAAATCAAAAAGGATTTTAAATACAGAAATGTCGGCCCTCTGAAAAGTATAATCATGCATATGTATATAGTTATATATACTAAATATATTAGTTTCACCTTTTAATTTGAATTACTGAAATGCACGAACTTTTGCACGATTTTCAAATTTTTCGAGTTTCACCTGTATAGGATTTATTTATTACCAAACAAACGATTAATTATTTTTTAATTAATGAAAGAAAAAAAAACACACACAAAAAAAACATTTAACTATCCTAAATAGGTAAACTTGTCTGATATTTCAAGAGACAACTTGGATTTGGTGACAATTTTTTAAATATTAATAATATTTTAACAAAATTAAGAAAAAAAAATATTAGGCTACTTAAGTTTTCAATTTCAAAAACACCATTATAAATTTATTTTAAATTATTTTATTATTTATATATTTTATTATATATATATATATATATATATATATATATATATATATATATATATATATATACTACAGGGCCGTTGAATGCTTGAATCTGATTGGTTGAAGAACGTTCTAAGGTGTGCATTATTTTCAGGGAAACGCACAGCTAAAGTAGTTCCAGGCAGGTCTTGACCGCATTACAGTTCAATAATAGAAAAAAAAAAGAATGAACGAATTCATTAAAACGATTTGAATTAATACATAAATAATAATATTGATGCACATGCTTTTCTGTCTCATTATTGCAACATCTCTCTCTAATAATTGCATTAATAACTGCATAAAGCCGGGGACACACTTTAAGACCGGTTATGAATGTAATTTGATACTTATGACTGATCATCATGCCCAAACGCGTGTTCAGCGCGTTCAGTCTGTGTTCAGAGTCGGTGTTTAAAATCTGCTGCAGTCGATGAAAACAGTCAGAATGTGTCAGCTAGTCGTGTGTCCCAGCATTAGTCTGCTATCAGTGGCTCAAACCTCCGTTACTAACTCTAAAATGACGTTTTGGAATTAGCAACGGAGGCATGGGATTACATGCGTAAGAAATTAGTCCTACATACAAGAGCATTTTAATGACAAAAACTTTACAAACGTCTTGAAATACATAATCTGAACAATGTTTTGAGGTGTGGTAACTGTAGTATAAGCGAAATAATTGACTTCAGGCCGTTGAATTATTAGAAAAATAATAATTTTTCCGCTTCGCGTCGTGACCGCATTACCACCTCGGGTGTGCATTATTTTTCTAATAATTCAACGGCCTGTCGTCAATTATTCCTTACATATATATTTATTTATTTATTTATTTATTTTGGATATAAGGACATTTGTCCATATTGATCAAAATGAAATATCGAAATTGATATCAAAATGATCAAAAATAAAACAATGCTTATAATAGGTGTATCCATGCCACTGTATTGATTTAATTAATCGAGCTGGTCAAAATTACAGCATCACGGCATTGACTGTGTGGTGCGTCACACTGGCATTCATTTGCGGTTATATTTCATTCACTATTGGAAATCACTGTGGTGTGATATTGGAGGGAACACGTTGTCCAGGATTTTGACAGAAGCAATAACACGGCAAACAGAGCCTGTACTGTGTAAAGCGTAAAACATTTACTTAAATATTTGATCAAACAGTGCCAGTTGTCCTATAGCAATATAACACTGCTTATGAACCCTTCGCTTCTGATTTCTAGTGTCTCGTGTATGTGTATTAGACGGACAATCTGGGAGGATGCAGAACAGTTGTTGTTTTTAGAATTATTCTTAGTCGTCCAGGTGCTTGTTCTCAGATCCTTTGAATTGAAAAGTGCTGTTTCCATTTATTATTCCATGAGGTGTATATTTAGCAAATCTTAAAGAAAAAAAAAAAAAGAAAACGGTAAAGGAAAACATTGAGAAACAGGATGACAGTTTTAGGCCAAGAGCTCCTGACACACATACGCTGAAATGCACACTAATGCAAGAACGCGCAGAAAAAAAAAAACGCTGTTTATTGAGCCTGTAACATATTCGTGGTTGACAGTGGCCCATTTTGAAGTCTGGAACAGTCTTTTATCCTAAAATGTTTTTCAAAAAAGCCAATTGAAATCTCAGCATGTCAGCTGTACTGTCTGCATAGTCAGTGAATTGCTGACTAAACAAAGATGTCAAGAAAGATGTTTTTTTTTTTTGTTTTTTTTTTTAAGCAAAGGCAACCATTTTGATTCACCTCTTTCCAAACCTGACCACATCGGACCGGCCTTTCAAACCATAATTTATAACTTATGTTCAGAAAAAATTTAATTTGAGGCAGAGCTTGTAAGGAAATCTCCCTCAGCCAAAGTGAAACATTCAGCTCTCAATAACCTCCTGTGTCTTCATGGATGATCAGGTTTCAAAATAACACTTGATCCGAACAGGCAGCAGATGCCCTGGGATAGGTGATATGGCTATCAGTGACACTCCCTCTACACACTTCTGTTGTGAGAACACAGTATAGGACATGGTGTGAAAATATAGTAGACATGTACGAAGTGAATTGTAGTGGATCTCTTTGTTTACCTGCTTTGTTTAGTGTATTGTTGCTCTCGGGTGAATGGCCACCGAGGCAGAATACAAACACCTTCGGACACAAAAACTTTGCTTTATTTTATTTATTGCCATTTTGCCTTTATTTTATAGGACAGTGGAAAACTGAAAGGAAAGTGGAGGAAGAATGGGGTCAGGACATAACCCAGGCCAAGGTTGAACTCAGGATCCCACTGCGATACAAACTGGTTGAGAGTTTACGTCTATTTTTAGGTCTTTTAGGGTGTGTTTACAATTGTCAGGTTTGGTTCGATAAAAACGAACCCTGGTGTGATTGCTCTGTTAGTGCGGTTCATTTGAATAAGTGTGAACGCTGCCATCTGAACCCTAGTGGCATCAAACAAGCGGATGGGTCTCGGTCCACTTCTAAACCAACTCTGGTGTGGTTCGGATGAAATATGAACACAACACCGAACAAAGACATGTAAACTAACCAAAAACAGGATGTGATGTTACAAGATGTGACCCTAAAGAGGACAGAATGCTCAAGCAAACCTGTTTTTTCACAACGTTGCCCATTACAGTTTGGTTCAGGCATCAGAACCACATCTTCTTGCTGCAGATCTTCATTTGTGTATAAAGTCCTTTACACATTTCATAAACTCTTCATGAGATCTCAGCTAGTACAAATACTGTGATATACACATACAACGAGCGAGTTAAACCCAGTACAGCATTGGTTTAGATGTTCGGCAAGTACCGTCACAAAATATACTTAATAAAAGCTGTTTGTTTGTTCTTTAGATTCAGTCTTAAAAATGACAGTGTGAACGCTAAGCGAACTAAGAACTAAATGTATAATTTTCTTTTTTGGTCCTGATCAAAAGAACCAAGAAAACCGAACAACCAGTGTGAACACACTCTTAAAGTACTTTTTTCTTCTTCTTTAAAATGATATATTTATGTTTTCATTGCAGTGTAATATTCGGACTTTACTATACAGTAGGTTTAGGGTTTGGTTTAGTGTTAAGCTACTTGTAACTATGCATAATTTATTAACTTTTTCTAATAAAGAGTTACCAAACATTTTAAGCTTGACTGATAACATTTGCAGACATTTTATAGAAAATTATTTAGATTCACGTTGTAAAAACAAACAAAAAACAAATTGCACTAATGGGAGTCACAATATTAAAATTGGTTAAAATCATTTTCTGCGGTAATCGATAGTATTCCACGAATGTTTTTGGATTTATAATGTTGACTTGTATTTAACATGGAAAATTCCTTTATAATCGATGCATTTCCAACTAACAATGGTAAAAATGTCTATGCTAATAAATAAATAGATGGATTTTGCATCCCAATCATAATTAAGTGTCATTTATCTTGGCAAACATCAAGAATTAGAAAATCTTCTTGAGTCAAATGCATCCTATCTCAGTAAACTTGGACTTCAGTGATATGCATCTCGGATGCAGGCCCTGCTGGATGTGGTTTTCCCAGCCCTAGGCTCTCTGCCGCTGAGACTTGTGAGAACAGCTCAACTTTTTCCTCTCTTTCATTCTTTCCTACTCCCTTTTAATTCACCGAAGTCTTCTACTGTTCAGTGCAACGGAACCAATTCATCACCGTGCAGCACATCCTCATGTTGACATATTCATATCTGCGATCGCTGTGTTATTTGCTCACTTTGCCGAAGGCATTTTTGGCTAAACCTCTTCAGATGTGCATTAGGGATATTAGATGCTCTGACAAAACTGACATGGAAACCTCCACAGGCATGTTTTCACATGAATGCTTTCAAAACTGAAGAAATTCAGGTGTGATTGCAATAAAAGCAAGTGTATGGCTCATTTAGAGTTTACTGGGATCTGTTGTCTTGCTTCATATCCACTTGGACGTTTTTGACTCATGTTATGATAGCCTGATGATTTAGCCTTGGTTTCTGCAAACCGTATCTCTTGATTTCATTTATATCGCACGGACCAGTGTCTTTTTAGTCAGACTGTGTTTGTTTGGTCTAGAGGTGCGTTATGGTAGTCCCAAAAGCGAGACTGCATGTCTCGCCTGCAAGGTCTCGCAGCAAGTGTTGATTTGCAAAGTGGATCTAATCCCAGACGTCCCACTATTCTTTAGATAATTCTTCGGTTAATTTGACCAATATCCTCCAAGCAGAACAGCAACTCCTCGTAATGAATGAGGCAATGCATGCCATAGTGTTTGGGGAAACATTAGTGCCTGCAAATGTAATCATAGAACCATTACATGAGATGAGATTCTTGTGAAGTACCACTTCAGGGCTGAAAAATTTGAAACTTTTGTGTTAAAAGTCTTTTTAGTGGCAAAACAACACATGTCCTTAGTGTTAATTTCATTAATGAAAAAAATATGACGAAAAATGTTTGTTGATTACCTTTTGACCATGACTAAAACAAAACGATGAGATGACAACGACATCACTGGACTAACTTTATCAACATGCAATATTGTTGCAGAAAAAAAGAAATACTTTACCAAAATCTCTCTATATTTTCTTCAACAAAGAAGAGCAGAACAAATATTATAGACTGTGTATTTTTTTTTTTTTTTTTTTTTTAAAGCCTCCACCAGCGTTCATGCTCGAGGTTGCCAGATATCAAGAGTTTAAATCCCCTAATCAAAGCCTTTTCTCTTAAAATGATACATTTTTCTGCCATGTGTTTATTGATGTATGTTGGAGTTTAACAATCTCTATTCATTCAGATATTCTGCTCAAAATAAAGTGTTATACACAGCCAGTCTGTGGTCGTTCACGAGTCATTTGCGCTGTTTGCTGCAACTAAATCGGCCATCAAACATTCAGAAGAGCTGCACGACTCTGGATAAATGGAGAATCACAAATTTTTAGTTTTTATTTCAAACAGAGATCACGATTCTCTCATGAATTTGAACAGATAACTAAACAAAATAACATGTAATTTACTAAAGGCTCTGACAAAATGTTAATTGCTGCAGTCTTTTCAATATATTTAATCTAAATTAATGATTTAAAAAAATCAGTTTGAATGAATGATTCAATGACTCGTAAACACTTATTCAGCATTTTTGAACGATTCTCTTTAACAAATAATTCAATGACAAATACATTTTCTAACAGTCACTTGTCGCCACCTACTGGTGTAACGATGTAATTGATACAATCGTTATTTGAATTGCTTTGAGATTACTTTCAAAAGGTGATTTCCTCTACTTTGATCTATACTGTAGATAATATGCATATTTTGTAACACAGAAATGATTATTCTGTGTGATTGAAAAGACTGTTTGTGAAGCTTTTTCATACTTATACATGACAACTGCTCTCCCTGGCTCAACTGCAGCGCAAACACAGATATGAATTTTCGCTGCAATTGTACTTGGAAAAGGTTTAATAGACATATAGCCGAATCACTGTCATTTAAGAATAATATTGCATGGGTGTTTGAATCGAGATCGTGATTTTATTTAAATGGTTAATTGTACAGCTCTACTTCTCAGTGATAAACTGTAATAAATCCAAGCATAGATCTCAATCATATTGTTTGCGATTGTGATTGCGGAATAAATGCGACCTCTATATCTTTTAATATAAAAACATTAACGTTTGGTATTACTATTAGGAATTTGGGAAGTTTTTAGCTTTGGAGATAAACTTTTGAGTTTTACCAGTTTTCATAATGGAGAGAATATGGGTTTGTGCTTATAGGTAAAAGTGCAATAAATTGACAACCATCATGCTCAATAATCAAGATTTTGAGCTAAATTAATTGTGATCATCATACCATTATGCTTTTTTAATTTGATTTTGAATGACTAAAACTAGAATAACGAGACTAAAAAAAGAATTAATGATCAAGTAAAGCTGTTAAAAACTAAAAAAGACATTTGACAGTACCAAGACAAACACAAAATGTACTAAATTAAATTAACACTAATACCAAGACTTGCCCTGTAACCTCAACACATAATTATGGCGTCTGCAAATTCAGAATATGAGACAAATAGGAAGTGACAGATAGTGGAAACAAACTAGTCTATTTTCATGTCAAATAATGATCTTGCAATTGACCATGCTTGAGTCACAAACAGACTTCAACATTCAGCATGCCAAACACAACAATGGTAGCTATACTAAATCAAGAGTAAATCTAAAGTAAATGATCAAGTAAATGATCAAGTAAATGATCAAGTAAATGATCAAGTAAGTGATCAAGTAAATGATCAAGTAAGTGATCAAGTAAATGTAAGTACTGTAACTACGCGTTTGTCAGTACAAAATACCATTCCTATTTCACTTTACTTTGTTTTTTACGTCAATTTACAATTGGTTTGCATGCTTTTTTTTAAGTAAGTCTAACTAGATTTGTTACGTTTGTTACTCCCAACACTGAAACCTACGTACTGTTGTAAAGTTTTCTTCCATCGAAGCAGAGACCAGTGAGACAGTTGGGATCGCGTTCAACAGAAGTTATTCTTTATTGAGAACTCCGCTGTATGCGGCTGTAGAAACTTCCAACATGATCTAACTGAGGGAACTTTACATGGTATCTTATAGGCATTTTAGGAGGAGGGACTTTGGGGGTGGAGACAAATACAAACAAAGCATGTAAATGAGTAAGGTAACACCCTAGACTGAGCTTGTTACCAGTATCAGTCTAATCAGCATACCTATAGAAATGCTGATACTGGCAAGGAACTCCTGTTCCAAGGGCCATCACAGAGCCATTAAAGACAAAACAGGCGTCTTGGGGCTACTGGCTCGAGCCATTAAAAAAAGTCAATCAACCTAACGATTCAACGTCTGGGCTCCGAAAGGTGAGAATCTGTGTGATCTGACTCATTTAACTTACACTGGTAAAACTCAATAAGCTTAATTTATACCTCAAATGCTAAAATCAGTATTCTTCACCGTGATGTCATATCTGAAATATATTCTTAAATTTGTAACCCTTCAGTCCCCCGTTTGAGAGTTCTTAAAAACTCTCACAAAAATACAAATTTAGACACATAAAGTTCATTCTTGTAACTGGTGTAAGTTACAGGCACATATAACTTGCTCTGTGTTGTTCATCTGTAATTGCATGCTGACACAGAAACAAACATGCAATTTAGGGTCCGTGAATTTTTCTCTGCGTTGTGTTTTTTTTCATTTTCTCTTGTGATAGTTCATTCAGCAGTGGGTCTGGTTGTCTTCTTGAGGTTGGGGCTTCATACGCAGATGTGACGGTCGTTGCATATGGATCTCGGAAACGCCATCAAGTTTTATCTGCACACTGTAAGACAGAAAACAGAAAAACAGAGAGCAGTATTTCTTCAAAACACTACGGTTGTAGCAGTTTAAACACTATGGTTCTATCGTTTTCAGAGTCTACTGTTGTCGTTTCATTCTTTCCCTATTTCTTAATTTATTTGACACCTATGGACCAGTGAGGTAAGGATGGACTAATGGTTGGGAAGGGCCTATAAGGGAATCTTCACCACAGGGTTGGCCCCCGAAAGCCTGTTGCTTCCAGTTCTTCCTGGGCTCCTCACTGTCCGTGTCCTATTCTGTCCCTGTGTTGTGTACACACTGTACAGTGTGTGAGAAAATTGGCACATTTCCATTCTCCAGTGAAACATCAGTCCTAGTAGACATCATTAACAGAGGATGGTTGTCTGACTGCAATATTCTGTGGCATAACATTTAAGGCTGTGAGTATACTGAATGTCCCCCAAACAAAGGCTGAGACAGTCACTTTCCTTTTGTTCTATTAAACAAAAATAAGTCTTTCATCTTTGTTGTAAGTTACTGGGGAAATTAAGCACTCACAGCCTAAATGGTTAACACCGTATCAAGTTGCCCCACGAGTTTAACGAGGAGGGGAGGGGCTGCTTCAGAATATCAAGCAGGCTAAGCAGAAGCTGATTAACCTTGTTAACTTCTTTAAAGTTCTTTTTGCTTTTCCTACACTCATTCATCCAATGGCCAGGTTTACCACAGTAATTACAGCTGCCCTCTCTCTTAGGACATTTGCGTTTCTGTTTCTCTGAATTGACCTTAAAGGATGCTGCTGCAATTCTTACTCTCTCTTTAACATTAGAGTCTCTTTCCCAAATAGCTAACCTGTCCAAGTTGTTTTGCAGGGTTCTACTGGACCAAGTTAATTTTAAGTAAGGCAATGCATTTTTATGTTCTGACATAAGACCCTGAAACCATGCCCTAACTAGGGGACCATTATCACCTAACACCTTCTCTGGAGTGTCAGCGATTCCGCTGTAAGCGGCAGCGGTCTGGCAAAATCTTTCTGTGTACTCACAAACAGTTTCCCCCTTCTTCTGTACACAATTGGTAATTTTCGACCAATCGATTTTGGGTCCTAAGATATTCTTTAGGATTTTCAAAACACCTTCTCTCAAATCGCCTTTACTGACATGTTGCAGTTCGGAAGTAACAGCAGACTCAAAATTGTTGAATTCAGATTCAGTTAGAATTTGTGACATCAGCTGTGTGACTTCCAGCAACGACATGTCGTAAAGATGCATTTTACTGAACAATGCTCTTCTAAATTCAGAAAAATTTGTGCGTGCTGAGGGTAAACTCTGGGAGAGTCTATCTATATCCTTAGGACATAAAGATGTTTTGGCAACCGTTTGTATTTGGACAGCAGAAGAGTTTGGAGTAACACTTTTAGTTCCCTGAGATCTTCTCCTAGCCCCACAAACCTGCACTGAATCTACAGGCTGATCAGTTACTGATTGGATGGCTACATTTGTTTCAAAGACAGCTTTTAAGTCAGGATAATTGTTATCAGGCTGACTAACTTCTTCCACATCAGTTTTTTCTGCATCTTTGTTGCGGTTTACTTTCTTAGTCAACGAAGATATTCTAGCACGGAGCTCTTTGATCTGTTTCTCTAGCTCGGAGTTGCGCTTAGACTGTTCTGTAGCTAGGGTTAAACCAAATTCTCTGTGACAACAGATAAAACTTTTCACACTGTTCTTGCGAATACTTTCTCCTAGTACCTTCTTACAATCTTCAATTGACCAAACTTTGCCTGGATCAATGGCAAATTTCTTTGTTAAATTCAATCTGACTTTCTCAGTCAGGATTGAGTCCATGTGCTCTGATAACAAAGACTTAAACTCATTGTCTGTCCATAAAGGGGTAATCTGTCTAGTACTTTTCCTAAACATTTTGTGAATTTCTGTTACCACAAACAAACACACACAAAAAAAAAAACTTCTCTCTACTGTCTTACCAACAGAGGGTACAATCTTATCAGCACATGACGCTAAATTTCTCTAGCTCACAGATAGGTCTTTTCTAAGAAGAGCATACACACAATATTAACATGTAACTGTTAATCTTCCCTGCCAACAACAAGGGATAAATTTCATCTCTAAAAGAAAAACTTTTTTTAGAGGCTTATCTTTAGTTAACCAAACTCTACAGCTGTTTGTTAACTTCTTCTCTGAACGGCGCAGAGGAAAAACACATTTGTACTGGTCTGCATTGGTTCTTTGAATGGAGTGTAACTCACCGAATCGTTGGTTGTACAGAAAAAAATTCGTCTGGAACTCAGTCAGCTTTGTTGAGATCTTTGAGCTTGAAGTTTCAGGATTCAGTCTGGAACTCAGTCAGGCATTGAGATCTTTTTGGAGCTTGAAGTTTTCACTCTGGAGGAAGCTGGAAAGATTCAGTCTGGCAATCTTTGTCAGATCTTTTGTTGAGCTTGAAGTTTCAAGATTCAGTTCTTTGAGCTTAAAATTCTTTGAGTTTCCTTCTCCATCCGGGTCACAAGGCACCATCTGTTGTAACGTTTTCTTTCATCGAAGCAGAGACCAGTGAGACAGTTGGGATCGCGTTCAACAGAAGTTATTCTTTATTGAGAACTCCGCTGTATGCGGCTGTAGAAACTTCCAACATGATCTAACTGAGGGAACTTTACATGGTATCTTATAGGCATTTTAGGAGGAGGGACTTTGGGGGTGGAGACAAATTCAAACAAAGCATGTAAATGAGTAAGGTAACACCCTAGACTGAGCTTGTTACCAGTATCAGTCTAATCAGCATACCTATAGAAATGCTGATACTGGCCAGGAACTTCTGTTCCAAGGGCCATCACAGAGCCATTAAAGACAAAACAGGCGTCTTGGGGCTACTGGCTCGAGCCATTAAAGAAAGTCAATCAACCTAACGATTCAACGTCTGGGCTCCGAAAGGTGAGAATCTGTGTGATCTGACTCATTTAACTTACACTGGTAAAACTCAATAAGCTTAATTTATACCTCAAATGCTAAAATCAGTATTCTTCACCGTGATGTCATATCTGAAATATATTCTTAAATTTGTAACCCTTTAGTACTTGTGTGCAACAGAGGAAGAAGCTTTACAGCGAGTGAAATGAAATCAACACAGTATCACTTTCTGGTAATAAAGCCAATAATGCATTTAAAGTACACTCTGTGAAATAAAATACATGGCTCTTCTGTGGGTGTTTTGCATCTGGCTCAGTTCAAACACGTGTCTTTCTTCCCAGTTCTCTCAATTTCGCCCTTTCCATCCCTCTTTCTTGCTCCCTCAGCCCTCCCCAGAGGCCACTATAGCATCTGGGTTTGGAGTAACACAATGACCGACCCCATACAAGGAACTTCCTGAAATGTCAGAAGGGCTTTTTTTTTGGTTTCTCTGCTTTATTACTTTTTTCAAATGGTAGTGTTGTTGGTTTTTTGAGTGTGTGAGTGTGTCTCTGTTTGTTCCATCTTCTTCCTGTGTGTTCTTCAAGTCCCTGATCTGGAACACCCCCTCATTTCCACAGTTTTGAGTCTAAATCCCACTCATTGGATCCACTCCCGGATGGAATCCAGAATTTAGCTTCAAAGACACAGAATTCATTATTGTCATCTACACCCTGAGAATCTTTCATTGTGTTTTGATGCTATCTTTGTTTACATTGCGCCATATGTAGCGGAATACACCTCCTCTCCTCAGCCTCAAACAATTCTGTCCTAGCAGGAGAGGGAAGTGTGGGCTTAATGCACAGGAAGACCTGAGGAAATGCTTTATTTTCCTCATTAAAACTGGAAGTGGTCCTGAGAGGTTTAAACTGCTCTTGAAACCTAAAGCCTTGAGCTCTAGATCCAAGAAGGATGATTCAGAGACTTCAAAATTACTTTACAAAAACATCTGCCTTTATTCTTGCAAGAAAAAAAATACGCATGTGTTCATTTTTGTGCAATCCATCTTCCAGACGGACAAATGAAACTTTCAACCAAAGTGGGGATAAACTTGGGGTCACGTAATGAAATTTGGAAAATAATCATCTAAATGAATGTTATCTTAATATGTTATTTTATACAGGGAGTTCCTAATTTAACCTGTTATTTTTGGTGTAAATGTTTATTAAAAAAAAATATATATATATATATATACAATAAAAATATATTTTAAAAATGAATACATTTTATTATAAAACAATGATCATATTTTTAATTTTTGTTTTCTCACCTTCGTGTGATTAATTGTTATTAGTTTTATTAATAAATTGGCATATCATATAAAAAAAAAAAAAAAAAAAAAACGACTTATACCGACTGCATGTTCAATGTTGCAATGTTCAGTTGAATGCCACACTAAAAAAGGCCAGTGTGTTCTCTGAATAAAAGACATCATTTTAATTTGATGTTACAGGTGCCTCCAAAGAATAAATAATGACATATAATTACATTAGAAATAATCTATCATTGCTGTTTCCTCATAACAGTGGATTTATTTTCATGTAACTCAATTACATGATTTGAACAGCTAATGCCATTCCAGGTAATGACACTGCATTAACGGAAAATGATCTGTTCCATTTAGTCTATTTTATGTTGTCTTAGAAATGATTTTAGTAAAAAAATATTATTATTGTCTGTAAAAAAAAAAAAAAAAACATATTATTATATTGTCTTAAAGCTACATTCAGTAGTTTGGTGCAAATTTAAAGCCACCATAAAGTCACAATTGACAATTCTTGTTTTTTTATGGAATATTGCAGTATGGATTATAAATGATTTATCCATACACGTCAAAAAAAGAAAATCATGTTCTCTCGTAATCTTGAATCAAAATAACTTCCCCTCCCTCTTGCAGCTCATCTCTTCTCTTCTTTGATGATGTGTTTACTGGCATGAGGGCGGGGCAACCAGTCACTCACATAAGATCGACCAATAACAAACCACAACCATCCAGTCAATTTCCCATGGACAAAATCAAGTCCTGCCCAACATTTTTTCTTGTTCAAGAAGCCGTTTTACCTCACAACAGGAAACAAAAGACTATCGCAGCTTTTATTTCATGCCACCTACTTCCGGCGAGATTCTGAAGTGTACATCTGATTGACACTTTACTATTCTAGGTCACTATTAGTAGGTCACATGACAGTAACAACATGGTGGATATACAGTAGTACGTTAAAATTTCATTCATACTAACCAAATGTAGTACCTATGCGATTTCTCTGTTTTTAATCAGCCATTGAGGAAGGGGGATATAATCTCAGATGACAGCTGCCATTTTTAAGCAGGAATTGTCTCATACTAACCACCCAAACAAGCCTTTTCTGAAGAATTTTGTAGTAACATGCTAAAGAAACAAAACACGCTCACACCCTCTTCAAGAAAGATCATTTATAATGCGTGAGTAGACAGTAAATTACATTTTCTTCCGTATATTGCAACAAAATGTACATGACTAATGTTCTTCTTGGTGTTAACCCTGTATGGATGCATGGGAACACTTAACACACATAATAAAGGACGTCCAGCACACCTACAGCCAGGGGCAAAAAGTAACACTCAAACAGTTACGTCATATGCAGAGAGGAACAGTATACCTACTGAAGTTTAGCCAGCCTAGGTAAAGCCTCACCTTAATATGGCACTGGGCCAGAAGGATTGCGAGAAGGAAGTGAGCTAACAACAAAACAAGTGACGTTACCTCTGGTCATAATTTCTTCATCACATGATAAGTATCATCTATGTAAATGGTAAACATCCTACTGTCTCATAGAGTCATGTGTTTTATGCAACATCCAGTGAAACCAACCAAAGTCATCTGCTCTAGAAAGCCTTCATTCTGCATGGGACTGACCATATCGGCCATCCTAGATAACACTGTCAAAGACACTGTTTATGAATTTATCTTGTCCGGTGTGTAGGCGATAGGTTGATGGCTTTACTCTGCGCTATGAAACGCACTGTTGCACTCATTGCAATGAGAGTATAGCAGAGCACAGGGAACCTGTTGTCTCACCCTCAGTTTTTCCTACTGAACTGTTTCTTATAACAGAGGCCCTCTTCTGTTCTTCAGAACTACTTGCCTTTCGTCCTTTTGTAACATTATAATAGTCTTTACTGTCAGCATCCTTGCTGTCTGTATTAATTAATTAATGCTTGTAAAATCTTGATCGGAGCATCCATATAAATAATGCTACATGATAAAAAGTATCAGCCGATACTGCTTCTTATCGGTATCAGCCGATACTGCTTCTTATCCAACATGACATCATGACTTTGCGTAAACATACACGCCACTTTCAAGTCAAGTGACGTGTTATCTATACGCATTTTGAGCTATCCGCGTGTATGTTCACGCCGAAACGAACCGTCATCTTCCGCGTGCATGTCTACGCCGTTAAATGTCCGAACGAAACGGAGCAAAATGTATATCTACATCTGGGGATCGATATTTTTTTTCCTAGGATGGTAGGGGAAGACTCATAAATGGTATTAACCCCAGTGACGGGTAGGTTTAGGGACGGAGTTGGGGTAGGTCATATATACAGTAATGAGATCAGTCTGTCTTATCGGTATCAGCCGATACTGGTTCTTTTCGGTATCAGTCGATTCTGCTTTTTGTGATTGGTATCAGCCGATTCTGGTTCTTATCGGTATCAGTCTATTCTGCTTCTTGTGATTGGTATCAGCCGATACTGGTTCATTTCGGTATCAGTCTATTCTGCTTCTTGTGATTGGTATCAGCCGATACTGCTTCTTATCGGTATCAGCCGATACTGTTTCCTGTGATTGGTATCAGCCGATACTGGTTCTTTTCGGTATCAGTCTATTCTGCTTCTTGTGATTGGTATCAGCCGATACTGGTTCATTTCGGTATCAGTCTATTCTGCTTCTTGTGATTGGTATCAGCCGATTCTGGTTCTTATCGGTATCAACCGATACTGCTTCTTATCGGTATCAGCCGATACTGCTTCTTTTCGGTATCAGCCGATATTTTTTTTTATCGGTATCAACCGATACTGTTTCCTGTGATCGGTATCAGCCGATACTGGTTCTTTTCGGTATCAGTCGATTCTGCTTTTTGTGATTGGTATCAGCCGATACTGGTTCTTATCGGTATCAGCCGATTCTGCTTCTTATCAGTATCAACCGATACTGCTTCTTATCGGTATCAGCCGATACTGCTTCTTTTTGGTATCAGCCGATATTGCTTTTTATCGGTATCAACCGATACTGCTTCTTATCGGTATCAGCCGATACTGCTTCTTATCAGTATCAGCCGATACTGCTTCTTATCGGTATCAGCCGATACTGCTTCTTATCAGTATCAGCCGATACTGCTTCTTATCGGTATCAGCCGATACTGCTTCTTATCAGTATCAACCGATACTGCTTCTTATCGGTATCAACCGATACTGCTTCTTATCGGTATCAGCCGATACTGCTTCTTTTCGGTATCAGCCGATATTGCTTTTTATCGGTATCAGCCGATACGGTTTCCTGTGATTGGTATCAGCCGATACTGTTTCCTGTGATCGGTATCAGCCGATACTGGTTCTTATCGGTATCAGCCGATTCTGGTTCTTATCGGTATCAGTCGATTCTGCTTTTTGTGATTGGTATCAGCCGATACTGGTTCTTATCGGTATCAGCCGATTCTGGTTCTTATCGGTATCAGTCGATTCTGCTTTTTGTGATTGGTATCAGCCGATTTTGGTTCTTATCGGTATCAGTCGATTCTGCTTTTTGTGATTGGTATCAGCAGATACTGGTTCTTATCGGTATCAGTCTATTCTGCTTCTTGTGATTGGTACACGTTAAAGAATGCGACCCAACAATAGCGAGTATCCTCCATGATAAATCTCACCTGCTACGTCAACACCTCATCTCACGGTACAATACTAGTTTTGCTAAGAAGACTTGAAGGAGGGGTTTCTGTAAATGTGTTGTGCAGTTCATCCATTCAGTGTTCATAGAGAGAGGCTTTTTGCACTTGTGTGACTATAAAGCTCCATTATTCAGCTCCTGGTCTCAAGCTGGCTCCTATAAACTGTCTCAACATACATGTATCTTGAAAGTGGAGTCTAGCTTATCCTAAAACTAGAAACAACTTTGACCTGAGGCTAGTTGAGTTGTTTGGCCTCTCTGTTATCTAAGCCTATTAAAGAACTGACCCCCACACAACAACCCTTTCTACCACTGACATTGCACAATATATGCCTAACTAATGCAGTGGTTCTCAACTGGTTTTGGTTCAGGACCCAGAGTTGACCTTGAACATCATGTGGTGACCCAGCACAGCACCAAAAGGTCTTTAAAATCCACATTGAAAGTATTAAAATCACCATGAACTTCACATTATAATGTGAATAATAATATGTTTTAATCACATTTTGAATCACAATTTTAATTAGTTTTTTTTTTCTCCATCAAATCATGAAGCCATGGTCTAAGCTACCAAATAATAGATGAGTTTGCACTAAAATACCATACAGTTTGCTGTTTATTTTATATTAATATAGTTTGTTTTGCTTTGCACAATTGTTTAACATTGTTTTACCCTGCAGTTTGTTACCTTAAAGGGATAGTTCACCCAGAAAGTAATTCTGAAAGTCATTTACTCACCCTCAATTATGAATTTCTTTCTTCTGCTGAACACAAAAGAAGATATTTTGAAGAATGTTGGTAACCAGACAGTTGACTGGCCCCATAGTATTTTATTTCCATACTATGGAAGTCAATGGGGTACATCAACTGTCTGGTTATTAACATTCTTCAAAATATCTTCTTTTGTGTTGAGCAGAAGAAAGTAGTTCATGCTTGATGGTGAGTATTACATAATTTTCATTTTTAAACAGAAAATTTCATTTAAATTTTATTTCATTTACTCAACCTCAATAGATCTTCTTTTATTTCCCAAAAGATGACAGAATTTTTTTTGGTAAACTAGGCTTGCGACCCATTTGTACGTCCCCACCACCACAATTGAAGACCACTGCAATTTAGTATTGTATAGTGATGGAAATATTGAGGATAAAGTAATGAAAGAATTACGGAGAAAGAAGAGAAAGGACTGTAGCAGAACAGACCAGAAGGCATGAACACATCACTGTTGATTCATTGTTTTGTATTTGTATTGAGGTTACTTTTTTCTTTCATATTTGTCTTATCTAACGTTTGAATGCTAATTTCTTTCAAATGAGTGGGAATTCCCATCACCCTTTCCAGCTAATCAAGTGATGTCTTAGGAAGTCACTTTTGAAATAACTGGATCTGTCTTCTGTTGCACAATAACTTAATTATTACTTATGCAGTAATGCAATTATTCACAATTTTACAGTCTGATGCATCTATTAGCGGAAACTGCCAAGATGTTGGTCTCATAGGGGATATCTTGTGGTGCAAAATAGGGGTTGTTGATACAAATTTTGTCATTAATCATTGACGCCTCACAGTTTTATCTGTTTTGATTGCTACTTTTTTCATAATGGTGTCTCTGCAGCAATATAGACCAGAATGAGTAAATGTAGTAGTTATTTTTTCCCAGATGAGTGTGTGAGAAAGAGTAAGTTCTCGTAGCATTCATACGAGCTCTCTCTTTGCCACAAGCACTATTTATCTTGGCCCACCGCAGTCTTTCCTTTGCCGCTCAGAGCACTTAAAACAAACGCCCACCTACACTGAATTCTGATTGGTTCATTAGCTGCAAAAGACACCTACGTGCCTCAGATTGGCTCCGGCTCTAGCATTTACATTCACAGATGATTTATTACAATCATTTTAGTCTTTTATTTGTATTTAATAAAGATTTTTGAAATGGCTTGGCCAGAGCCTAGACTTAAATTCAAGTGAAAACCTGTGGTTTGACCTGCAAATTGCAGTCTACAGACACACTCCATCTAATTTGTGTAATTGGAACAAATTTGCATTGCAAAATGGGCTAAAATTCCACAAATGTGAAATAAACAAGAAGGCTCAAGACTGTGATTGATGTTAAAGGGCTGTGTATAAAGCTTTTTATGCTCAAGCAAGACTGTATTTGATTAAAAAAAAAATGCAGGAAAAAACAGTAATATTGTGAAATATTATTACAAATAAAATAACTGTTTTTGACAGTTAATGTTTTCAAAATATATATATATATATATATATACTTAATTCCTTTGATGGCAAAGCTGATGCCAATTTGGTGCTCAAGAATATCATATACATAATTCACCCACTATATTGCTAAATGTACCTTATTTTTCATATAAACAGACAAATATACCAGTATGGCTTCTCTTGAGACTCCTCTGCTTCAGAGCGGTCATAGTTAATGATATGCTAAAGCTCGCCCTGTACGTTGATGCGATTGGTTGAAAGGGAGTTTGCGACATAAGAAAAACTGGAGATTTCAAACCTCATTTTTGAGACCGTCTTTATACTCAGCTTATGAATTTGCACATGGTTTAAAAATGTCACAGACATATAAACAACATTAAAAACTTTTATATATTTGAGGAAACTGTGATAGATGTGTTTAAAGAATTATTTGATAAATAGAAAGTAAAAAAAAAAACAGCATTTATTTTGAAATAGAAATATTTTGTAACATAGCCTAATAAAAGTCACGTATGATCAATTTAATGCATCTTTGCTCAATATCTTACTGACCCCATGTCTTACTGTATTATTGAATGAATAAAACTGATTACAATGTGTTTGAAATTATGTTCAAAAATAATTTGGTTGGGAGGTTTTAAACAAATTGCAAAAAGAAACCAAAAGCATTTTTGCTTCTACTGGAATTTGAGTTTTATTATGCTTTTTTCCATGAAGGCCCCAGTGGATTGAATTGTTCTTTCTTTCTCTCTGTGTGTTTAAGTGTGTCAGGGAGCGAACAACAAACTGGCCCTTCTGGGAACAGTGGATGAACATTATCAGATCCTGGTAAAAATGTACAGCAACTGCACCGTGGTTCTGGAAAACCTGGAAATCACATATCTGACTGAAAAACACGACTTGTCTTTTCTCAGGGTATGGTATATATATATCTGTTTACAGACACTACGTTCAGTGCTATTTTACTGTTATCTTACTGTTTGGTTATTGTAAGTCATCTATATACATCTATATCTAATACTATATTTATTATATTTTGTATTTCATGACAGATGCCTCAACGATATTTAAATTATGCAGTATAACAACTCTTTATATAGTATTAGTGATGGATGTTAGTGAGCTTTATGTGTAATGTTTCTGATTTTTAGAGCATCCAAGAAGTTGGTGGGTATGTTCTTATTGGGATCAACTCAGCTCCCAGCATTCCCCTTGAGAATCTGCGCATCATTCGTGGCCACTCCCTTTATGAAGACAGATTTGCCTTGACCGTCCTACTAAACTCCGACTACAGCATCGGACAAGGCGTGAACCAGTTACCACTGACTAGCTTAACTGGTATGTGGTTATATAAAAGTGTTCTTTTCTTCCAAATGAGAATAACACATGCTTCTAACTGACCTGTGTGTCTTTCGCACATTTGTTTTGTAGAGGGAATAACATTCATTAATCTCCATGCCTAGTGCTGAAAGTTATATTTGGAAAACAATAATAGACCTAAAATTTACCAGTAACAGTTATTTATGTAATGTGGAGACCATCCAGTGGACTGATATTCTGAACATGGAGACCCAGCCTACAATCCTAAAGCCGGCACCAAACTTGGCTAGAGACTGTAAGTCCCTCAAGATTATTATTATTTTTTTTTAAATATACACGCATATTAAATGGTACTAATTAATTTTGCACGTTGATTAAGAATGTTCTACTCTACCTCCCGCAGGTGAGAAGTGTGACCTGAGCTGTCCCAATGGTTCCTGTTGGGGCCCTGGCCCTCAAAACTGCCAAACAAGTAAGTGGTCCTAAAAACTACTCGAGTAACTGAATCTGAATGTTTTTCCTACTTTCAGGCTTTTTAGTAAATTTGTGAAAACATTCTATGTAGAAGTGTTTAAAAAAACACAACAACAACAACAACAAAAACACAGAAACCTGTTAAAAGCTAGAGACTGGGAACACAGATACTTTACACTACTATTCAAAAGTTTGGCTCTGAAAACAGTTTATTTGAAGATTCAGTCTCTATAAACACTGCCTTTCTGATAGCCTACTCTGCTCTGATTGGTCAGTTGACTCAGTCTGTTGTGATTGGTCTACTCTCCTCTGATTGGTCAGATAGCTCAGTCGGTTGTGATTGGTCTACTCTCCTCTGATTGGTCAGATAGCTCAGTCTGTTGTGATTGGTCTACTCTCCTCTGATTGGTCAGTTGACTCAGTCTGTTGTGATTGGTGTACTCTGCTCTGATTGGTCAGATAGCTCAGTCTGTTGTGATTGGTCTACTCTCCTCTGATTGGTCAGATAGCTCAGTCGGTTGTGATTGGTCTACTCTCCTCTGATTGGTCAGATAGCTCAGTCTGCTGTGATTGGTCTACTCTCCTCTGATTGGTCAGTTGACTCAGTCTGTTGTGATTGGTGTACTCTGCTCTGATTGGTCAGATAGCTCAGTCTGTTGTGATTGGTCTACTCTCCTCTGATTGGTCAGATAGCTCAGTCTGTTGTGATTGGTCTACTCTGCTCTGATTGGTCAGATAGCTCAGTCTGTTGTGATTGGTCTACTCTCCTCTGATTGGTCAGATAGCTCAGTCTGTTGTGATTGGTCTACTCTCCTCTGATTGGTCAGTTGACTCAGTCTGTTGTGATTGGTCAACTCTGCTCTGATGGTCAGATGGCCCAGTCTGTTGTGATTGGACAACTCTCCTCTGATTGCTCTGATTGGTCAGATAGCTCAGTCTGTTGTGATTGGTCTACTCTGCTCTGATTGGTCAGTTGACTCAGTCTGTTGTGATTGGTCTACTCTGCTCTGATTGATCAGATGGCCCAGTCTGTTGTGATTGGTCCACTCCACTCTGCTCTGATTGGTCAGATGACCCAGTCTGTTGTGATTGGTCACTTACATCTCATGTCAGAATTTTTTTTGTAATTGTAATTATTGTGAGAATATGGCTAAAACTGATACATTTATGGATGTTTTCAGTAATAATAGGTTATGGTTATCGGTTATCTTAAACTTGGGTTATCTTGTTTCATGCTGTACTGGTTAGTAATGCACAATACCACTGCAAAATACAGTGAATTGACAGTTTTTGGATTTCTGTAAGGATTTCTGCTTTTTGAGTAGTTTTTTTTTTTTTTTAAATGCTCCTCTTTAGTTTGTGTAGTTGATCCCTGACTTATATTTCACGACTGCCGACGAACATTACTTGACCCCTACTTGTCTGTTAGCATCTCTGAAGTTTCTTCTCTCTCTGAATCTAGTGACTAAGGTGATCTGTGCGGAGCAGTGCTCGGGCAGGTGTAAGGGACACACACCTATGGACTGCTGCAATGAACATTGTGCTGCTGGCTGCACTGGACCCAAACCAACCGACTGCCTGGTGAGAAACACATGTGCAGATGCGTTAGATTCATTTCCCAACCATTCATTGTTTGCTCATTTACCACATACTGTATGCTATATGTGAACGTAAATACAGTTAGTTAATTAGGTTAGGTATTTATGAACTGAACTAGTGTGAATAACAATAGCAGTATGAATCAACATTTGAGAAATTCACAGCCACTTGAATGTGTTAATAAAAACTAAAATAACCGTTTTCTATTTGAATATTAAAATGCATTTTATTCCTGTGATCAAAGCTGACTTTTCAGCATCATTTCTTCAGTCTTCAGTGTCACATGATCCTTCAGAAGTCATTCAAATATAATGATTTGCTGCTCAAGAAACATTTCCTGTTATTATCAATGTTGAAAACAGTTGCTATACTGCTGCTATAGAATCTATAGAAATCTTTGGTACAGTCCTGTTTCGCATGTACATACTATGTACTTCTTATAAGTTACCTTAAATTACCAGTACTTTCTTGGGGAAGTACACTGCCAGTACACTATAGTACACATACTGTAAAATATAGTGCAACCACATCTTTTGTAACATTTTAAATCTTGTTACTATCACTTTTGATAAAAAGCATGCTTGCTGAATAATCAAAATATTCATTTTTTTGTTAAAAACTTTTGAACTATAGTGTACTATATAGCATATAAGCCTCTGAAAAAAAGGTTTGACAAGAAACCTTTTAGAAGTGATCTAGCGGCTGGAAACATTTGTTACAGTGAAACATTCATTACCAATGAAGTGCACAGCTGCAGTAAATGTAACCTCAAGGGCAATGAAGATGATTTCGGACTAGTTGCCTCATGGGAAATGCGGTTTGTTTTCTGCAGGCCTGTAAGGACTTCCAGGATGAAGGGACATGCAAGGACGCATGTCCACAGCTCATGCTTTACGACCCTAACACCCACCAGATCGCTCTCAACCCTGACGGGAAATACAGCTTTGGGGCAACTTGTGTCAAGAAATGCCCACGTAAGGCCAGGCTGAGACACGAATCTTCGAAAACTGCTATTTATTTTATTTTATATTTTTACTTGAAACACACAATCAGATTCTAATTATTTCTTTCATGCAAATTCAAAGCTGTTAGGTCTTGAATTCTTGCATTCTGCAGATTAATGTTTTAGGTGTTCAGGGTTAAAATCTAAACAACACAATCCAGGTAAAGAGAATCACTCTGGTGTGGATCGTGAGCCTGCAACTCAAACTCTGGTTTCTGAATAACATCTCAGAAAGCAGGATAACTATGACAGAATGATTTGACGCATTACGATTGTGTTGCTGGTTGGTTGTGGTTAACGAATCTGGAATGACTGATGGTTTGATGTTTTTCTCAGGTAACTATGTCGTGACAGACCATGGGGCATGTGTGAGAACATGCAGCCCTGGCACCTATGAGGTGGATGAGGGTGGAGTTCGGAAGTGTAAGAAGTGTGATGGCCTGTGTCCAAAAGGTACAGTTGAGACTGCCGGTCAGGTCGGCAACAAGATGGGTTTTTTTTTAGTGGAAAGATTGTTTGTCTGTTTGTTTTCTCTCTCTATTTTTTCTAGTTTGACAAACACATTAGTCTTGTTTTAGTTGCATTTACAACTGTATTCTAATATAATTTAAAATATATAATTAAAACTATGTAGAAGGCATAAAAACGACAATCCATTGCAGTGTCTGTTAGTGATCTGTCCTTACATAGTATTGCACATCAACTATTGTAACTAAGCTTTTCCAACAACACAGACAACATATAGCCATGATATGTTGTATTTCAATAAAATAAAATAAAAAACACACACTTATGTGTGTGTGTGTGTGTACACTATTGTTCAAAGGTTTGGGGCTCTTTTAAACCAGTTCACCAGACCGAGCCAGTAATCAGAGATGAGCTCCTGTCCACTCTCTCCCATACACTCACAGAGGCGTCTCATCTCAGAGGGACATCTCTCTTCTTCACTGCAGCGGCACTTGGGTCCTAGTTAATACAACAATAATGAATCAGTTATTTGTGTTGGTAAATTCACTCCAACCCTGTAATGCCATCATTACTGTGGGTCTGTATTAGTCTATCTTCATTATTCATTATAATATAATAATAGTAATAACAATTGAGACTATTTAGAAAAAAAAAACTGTCTAATTAACAAACAAAAAAAACACCCAGATAATCAAGATAATTGAAAATCAAACTACTCAATTGATTAATATTGTACCTTTTAACTTTGTAACCACTTTAGCCCCGCCTGTATCAGCTCCATCAACAAGTTATCGATGCGTTGACCAGTGTCTCCTCTTGGCACTGAAGAGCTCGAGGAGCTTTGGGCTGTGCTTGTCCAGCTGTGACAGAAACGTCCAGGGGAACCACAGTACATCTCCAGAACTCCTCGTTCACCTGTAAGACAGCAAATGTTTGACTGTTATTTAAGGGGGTTTAAAGATTAGCAACATTTGAACTTTATGCAAAGCAAAAAAGTGAATCTACTACCTCATGTCCAAGTCACAATTTCCAAAAAGTTCTCAGAAGTGAGTAGTGTCAGGAAAAACTGAATGATAAGTCACTTAACTGGAATGGTTGGAAGAGGGCAGGCCATCTTTCCTTAAATTCTGCCACACCAGGAGACTTGGCAACACTTCCTTCAGTGGCACATTAATCTCCAACCGACGATAATCACTCAGCTAGCTGTGGCTTCGTGTGTGTCTGTGCGTCTGTGTGTCCGTGCGTCTGTGTGTCCGTGAGTCCACTGCCAAACTCTGTCGAAGCCAAGACAATGCTTTTGAAGAAGTTACAAACACCTCTGAAACATTGAACTATCACACACAGACAGCATTACTTATTCAACACACACACAAACTGTCTAACAAACTGTTTAACGAACTGTTTGAGATATTCGCACATTCAAAGTTGGCGGTCACAAAAGTTTGTAGGAAACAGAGCGATACTTTTTTACCAGATGGTGCCATTTTTTCAGGTTTGGCCTATAAAGCAAATACTCACTTTATTCCTGTTTTCTGCTTCAGCATATTAATGAGCCAGTTGGATAAATTATGCAGCGATAATTGTGTGGGTGTGTTGGTATGGATGTCAGAGTGAGGTTTGTATGTGTGTAATAAAAAAATTGTGTTTGTGTGTGTGCTTGTAATATTTGAGAGAGAAAAAAAAAAATCCAGGACTGCGCCCAAACGTATCGGTTACCAAACGTAACCTCTGTTCTCTCTAGAAGAGGGAACGAGTATTGCATAAGTAGCTTACGCTGCGGGAAAGTCATCTTTTTTTGAGCCAAAAAATTATCCTTAATTTTTATTAATCTTGTCAACGCAGTGCGGCAGCATGCAGACCTAGAGCAGGCATACTAGCGTGCCCATTGGCTGCCCTGCGGCAACTGCAGCAGCCTATCGCTGAGCCCTTGACGTCACGTCCAATGAGCGCGCTTGGCGCGCTTCACGTGTCACAGCCTGTGAAAAGGGGTGTGGCTTAGCGTATATAAGCAAGGCTCAGAGGTTGCTTCACCAGTGTTGCCAATTTAGCGCCTTTGTCGCTATTTTTAGCGACTTTTCAGACCCCTTTAGCGACATTTTTTCAAAAAAGCGACTAGCGACAAATCTAGCTACTTTTTGGACAAACCTCAGTAACCTCCAAATGTTGCCAGCACAGTCCTGCGAGCGCGAGGTTTGCGTTCTCCCTGCCGTCACACACCTCTCTCTGCGTCTGCCCTGTTCAGTGAATGGCTGAGGGCAGCAGAACGAAACAGACGTGAATGAGCAGTGTTGTTTCCACGGACTTATCCACTTATCTTTTGTTTTATATTTAAAGATTTTAATTTTACCATTTTATTTTATTACTTGTGCTTATCACTTGTAATACTCACTATCACATGCTTTAGTTCACCCAGTTTCCGAACTCTCTCAATTCAGATAATTTTACACATATAAAAAATAGTCATTCAACAGCTGTATTGTCTGACAAAAAAAAATATAGTACATGAGAACAGCTTTATTGGACATTCGGCTATATTATATTATAGTATGTAATATTAAAATACAGTATGTGAGCATGATTTTAACGAGAAAAAACATTAGGCAGGCAGAACGCAAGTATGCCGCGATGACGTCATGAATATGCTAATTGACGTATGACGTCATCTAGCGACTTTTAGCGACTTTTAGGGGAGGCGTTAGCTACTTTTTCTTTGAAAATAGTTGGCAACACTGTGTTTCACTGATTTCTGTCTCTTCAGCGAAGCTCTCTGCATCGCTGGACTCTGAGGAAGCCGCCGCCGTCGAATCAAGCGACCAGCACGCCGAGGATTCAGCCTGAGGAAGCCGGTCGTCTTCGCCGCCTTCAGCCACCCCTGCCTGCTTCGCTATCCGGCGATTATATCCTTTACTTGCTCTGTGTTTTTTGTGTGTTTGTGTGCTCGCCCCGCGTCACACTTCATCTAAAAGAGCTCAAGGCGTTTGTTGCAAAATGCCTCGCAAAAAGTGTAACGTACACCTCTGTTTCACAGCAGAGATGATCTGCTTCACTCCGAGTGAAATCTCATTACATCAAGTACATGATATGACACGATACAAACCTATGCCTGTATCAAATCAAATATATCAGTCAGGATACAAACCTATGCCTGTATCAAATCAAATATATCAGTCATGATACAAACCTGTGCCTGTATCAAATCAAATATATTAATGTGTTTCAAGTGTTTTTCTCTTTTTACTCAATGATTTTTGAAAAAGATTTGTGATTTTTTTATTGCTCTCTGAGTATTATATCATGATGATTTTCTCTATGATTCTGTACCATTGTTGCAGAAAAAAATGTTTTGGGGCTGTAGGATTACAAATTTAAGAATATGTTTTAGATCTGCTGATCCTACTTCCTACATAACATCACATAAAAAAACTAAGGTGAACTATACTGTATTGGGCATTCAAGGTGAGCATGAGGGCATCCATTTACTGATGAGATTTAACAGTTTCCTGTGAAGGGGTTTTGTTAGTCTTTGATCTTTCTACTAAGAGTTGAACTATGTGTGAATGTTACATAGTACAAAAGGCCCACTCATATCAAAAAGTATACTGTATCTCTCCTCATGGTGGGATATCAAGAGGAAGGCCCACCTCTCTATTGTTTCCTGTATCTGAGTAATCTTAAGATAACTATTCCTCTACCTCTTACTTTATCTCTTACTTTAAATGTTCAAAGTTACCTTTTTCCTTTTGACTTAACATCCCAATAAAAGGCTGTCCTAACTTACTCCTTCTGTACTGCTAACCAGACTTTTTGAAAAACATGAATTACCTTTATCATGTACTGTAACTATTGCTTTCTTAGTTGTCTTCTCTCATTCACTATTTCTTTATTTCTTGCAGCTGTTTAGACTTAATTGATTAAAACCTGTCCACCTTCTTTCTATCAATGATTCTAAATAATTCAGCACCATGTTTACAGTATACATAATCTCTCCCATCTTTTAAAATTATTTACCACTGTTTCAGCCCATCTAACACTATCATCAGGTCTCTACTGTCTGTCTCCCAGGTCATAACCTAAAGATATTATCACATAAGTCAGTATACCTTCATGTTGATGTAGGTCAGCAATGGTTTCTTCACTGGTTGGGTAAAAAAACAGTTTGGACCAAGTATTTAAATCAAAGACTAAATACAATTATAAATTTGATATGAGAAGTACTTATAAACTACATTTAAAACTGAATTTGACCTTCAGGATTGATCTCAATGTCATCCAGCCCTTTCCCTTGCAGGTCAGACAGTCTTCCTTTGTCCATTGCTATCAACAGTTTGCTAACTTTTGCAAGCTGCAGGGTATTCTCTGGAAGCCGACAGAATTCCCTGTGGACCCGTATATCATGTCCTAGAAAGGTAGCAAGTTGATCCATTTCATTTTCTTTTAAGTTTAGTACTGTTGACAAATTGGCAACTTGTTTCCTCAATCTTGTTGAGGTGAGTGACTCTGGGTTTTTTGCACCACATCGTTTTGAATACTTGCGGAAGCAGTCGGAGCCTCTGTAATGGGAAAGCACACGTGGGCGTGCAAACAAGTACACATTCTCTGTGTGGACTTGACACTCATTGCTGTTTTTAATGAGGAGGTCCATTGCAGTGATCATGTCAGGTGTGAGAAGCACGGGCACCATTCGTGACCTTTTACCTCGAATCTCAACTCTGTTAAAGTACTTTGCAACATTCCTCTCACACACACGCACGGTGGACACTCCGTGCAACGTATATTTTTGTGCCAAATACTAGGGGGGTTCAGGGGACACCGGATGACTTTTATGGGAACTATTGATACTTTGAGATACATATATTTCACTGTTTACATTATAGCATATTACAATACAGCCTATAAGGTCAAAAGAAAACTAATTTATAATGAAAAAAGTAGCCTAAATCTACACAAGACTAAACCAGATATGGCTGAAATATATAGGCTATCATGATCATTTTGCCAACAATTATGTAGAACAGGGATAGGCAACTCCGGTCCTGGAGGGCCACTGTCCTGCAGAGTTTAGCTTCAGCCCTGATAAAAACTCACCTGCCTGTATCTATCTAGTAATCCTGAAAACACTGATTGCCTTGTTCAGCTGTGTTTAATTAGGGTTGTAGCTAAACTCTGCAGGACAGTGGCCCTCCAGGACCGGAGCTGCCTATCCCTGATGTAGAACCATGGATTTCTTCAGTTTATAACATGTTTTGTTTATAACTTAAACCAACATAAAATAAAAATGTTGACTACATTATTCAGTATAGGCCTACTTGATGATAATATGTAGCCTGCCCCCTAACAGTCCTCTGGGCATATGTACAAAATAGTGAATTATGTGATACGCCTACTGATATTGATGCTGATTGAAGAGGTTACAACTTGAAGGTTGTTGATATTTCAGTTCCAAAGAGAATCAAATTACATCGCTCCCTCTGTAGGTTCTACACCTCTCCTCCTAAAATAAATGCTAGGTCCTAACTGTTATAGGCTACTGTGCCAGGATTGTGTAGGCTAGGCTATATCACTAGTTCACTAAAATAACTAGACTTCAATACATAATAGAGGCATAAAACAATATCTGTACACAACCGGCAGGCGTGAATAACTTAAAGGTCACATATTGTCAAAATCGAAATTTCCTGGCTTTTATCATCATAATGAAGGTCTAGGCACTATGTACTTACCGTCTAAGTGTCAACACTGTCGATCGTCAGACAAACACACACTGCCTGCATTTAGATCAGGTTTAGAAGATGTGGCTGAAAACGAGCCGTTTTGACTTCCTGCATTTTGTGACGCCACAAACGGCTGAGCTCCTCCTTCAGTCACACACACTACAGCTTGTTACCTGTGGCTGCCCTGCTCATGCGTCTTTCCAATCAGCAAATCAGAAGAAAGGTTCGTGAACATTAATTAGATAGACCAAAAGCGAGCTGTTTTTAGCAGAGCTGCTGAGAGAGGAGCTGCAAAACGATATTTACCTGGTGTTTGATACTTACAACTGCAAATACCCCTAGCATTTGATAGATCTAACTACCCCTCAAAACATTAAAAATTATCTTAATTTTCATAAAATATTTATTTTTTACCTACTTCAAACACATTTATTGCCCATGTCAGCTTCTGCTTATCAGTTTACATGGTTTAACTTCTAGGGAAGTAGATCCCTGTCCATTACTGTGGAGATTTTAGCTTTCTTTTACTACAACAGTATAACTTAGAAGACAGGAATGCTGACTCTTTGTGTGTTCAGTCGTCATGTCCTCATTTTGCTTTAGGCTGTGAAAGATTGAACTGTGTTTCAGACGACGTCCTGATATTGTGTGTTTCCACGTTTAGAGTGTGTGTGTTTAACAATGTCCTCATAGTGTGGGTAACAGATATTGTACAGTTTTAGATATTTCCATAGAGTCTTGAATGAAAAGCCCAGGTCCACATTAGCTATTTTTACTACAATTTGTGTTCCTTAAATGCAAAGTTGACGCAGCCCTTGACTTCAGCAATGAGTCTCAGCCCAAAGGTGATGATGATAGAGTGGGGGTGGGAGTTCTTTGAACTGAAATAGGTCGGATCATTAGTTTCTTATAGTATATATGTTTCAATATGATCATCATGTTTAAGGTGTAATATATGATCCCTGTCAATCAAACTGAACAGACTGCATTCAGTCACTTCTGCTGTCTGGACGTGATGCTTTCCATTTGAGACACAGAAACATTTACATTCTTGATTTGTGATCATGTTTTTATATGATTTATTATGCCATTTTAATATATAAGTTAATTATCTCATAAATAAATGTAATGATCAGTTTGTCTGCGCTGCTTCACTAAAGCAGAAGTGAAAGTGTTCCAGTCCAGATCATGTAACCAATCAAAGAGTGAGACTGAAAAGCCCATTTGCATTGTCAGGGTGGAGTGATTGTGATCCTCTCAGAATAGAGCAGCTCTGTCTCCAGAGACCATGTTCAAACCCCAAGAGCTTTATTTGACATTTACTGCTACATCAACCTTCTGAAAAGCACCTGCATCTTCATCTGTTAGTTGAATGATGTTGTCAGACACAAAGTGAACTTGTTGAGAAGCTTTATTGAATGTTGCAGCAAACACAGCAGATCGAAAGATCACACACACACACACACACACACACACTCAGTTTCAGTATTGAGTTGTAAATCACTACAGCTGCAGCACTAGACTCATGTGAATCCTGCCTGACACAGGACACTCAGATACGGCTCATCTTCAGGAGAGAAACATCAGCACTCAGAGCTCTTGTGGAACGAGACCTCATGAGGAGCTCCATCATGTGTTACTCTGCAGACGTACAGCTCTCCCTCTTCCCAGCGTGCTTTGCTGAGGGTCAGGACGCTACTGCGGCTGTAGCGGCCGTCCTGCTGGCTCTCTGCGCTGGTCAGAACCCCCTCGGTGACCTCTGACCCGTCCAGTGTCCAGCTCACCAGCGCCCCCTGTGGAGAGTAAGAGCTGAGCAGGCAGAGCAGTGCGGCTGAGTCTCCAGAGATCTGCAGAGAAGAGGGCGGCAGCAGAGACACTGAGGGCTTCACTGTGGGACCAGCTGCAGGAGACAAACACAACACATTCACACACACACACACACACACTGCACTGCACATTCACAGCAGAGGAATAATGCTGCTCTAGTTTTAGATTCAATCATTATAAAACAATATCAGTAACAGTTTATTTAAAGCTTTCATACATATTGCATTATAAAAGTATTTTTAATGTATTAATTATGCACTGCTATAAACATTAAAATGCACGTATGATCTAATCAATAAGTGTAACAGCAGTTATAACACATATTATCTATTATCAGGCCGATCTGACTGCTTTAATTCCAGCAATTATTCACTCTGAACATAAATATCTTACATTTTGAGATATTCGCCTGAACTGAAAATGTAACTCAATTTCAAACAGAGTTAAAACACAATTGAATCACACAGAATGAACAAAACACTGAATTATAAGCACAACATGAGCAAAAGAGATTCAGTATCATTGACTGAACTACAGAAAGTAGCAACATTTACATTCTGATGTCAAATCTCTTTTTTCCATGTATGATTTCTACAATAAAAGATGAACTAAATATGAACTCAGTGTAGAAATAAATGAAGGAAAAACAAACCTGTAATAAACTGATTAAACTCATAGTGAGACACAGTGTGGAAATATGTTTAGAATTTTATTTCATTTTTTTTATTATTATTATTTTTTGTTGAAAGAAATAATGCTATTCTTATAATAATATCATTGTTTTAGATTAAATAATTATACAAAAATATCAGTGACACTTTAAAGCCTTTATACATATTGCATTATAAAAAGTATTTTTAATGCATTAATTATATATTGTTTTACATTTACATTGTTACACCTCCAAAAAATTATAATGCATTAAAAACTATGACAATAAACCACCAATTCTAGATGTAACAATGAATTTGCAAATATTATAAAACATTTTGACTTTGGTTACAGTTATTTATGAAAACATATATGACATTATAACATACGCTATTGATACCTTTATAATGCATTATACATTAAGGCTTTAAGTAAAGTGTCACCACAATATCTAATAATCATTATTATTAATAAATGTTGTTCTTGTTTCCACTGTAAAACACTTTCTGAAATCTAAATTGTATTTTTTTATTAGGTGATTAAATAGACAGACTTACCGATCACCAGTTTAGTTCCTCCACCGAAAGTCCACCACAGTGATACAATCTAATGAAACGCTCGTACAAAAACCTCTATTCCACTCGAGTGAACACACACTCCAACAGAGAGAGAGAAACAACACTTCAACACACTGATATTAGAAGATCCTCAGCTCTTCTCAACACTCACTCATTCAGATTTGACTAAATGCTTTCTGATATAACACTGTTTAAAGAAATATATTTGATGAGCTGTGACCTCTGAGGTGACCTTTGACCTCTTTGATCATGGATGATGTTGTGGAGTTTCTCATAATGATGCTTCTGTTCTTCATATGCAGATCAATCATCATGATTCACAGAAAAACCTGCAGCTTCAGACTTCAATCTTCAGTGAAAATCTCTTCAAATAATGAGTTTATTGAATATTAGAGCCAAAGTCAATAGAAAGTGTCAACAATGAAAATATAAAAGGTATTTTGCATGTTCTACACAGTCAAGCATGTTTTCATATTCAAGGTCTGTTCTAAAAGTATCTGGACTGGTTATGAATCTCCACACAAGATCATGAAACGTGAACAAGCTCTAATATGTCTCCATCTTTAACAGCCTGTTTCTTCTCCATTTGATGATTTCAGACACACATGAGGCTTCATGATAGATGGAGTGACACCATGAACTCTGATTAGAGATTCACAATCAGTCCTGATACTTTCTGAACAGACTCATGATTCATGATCTTACTTTAGTGATGGCGGTTCATCTAGTGGAAGTGTAGCAGTGATGATGGTCACATGACTGAATATGGACACAGAGATGGACGTTCATCTGCACATCCTCAGTGTCTCAGGAGTCACAATAAAAATACAAAATAAAGTCATGATTCTGTAACTCTAGTGTATATTAGTTTGTTATCAGCACAAGCTGTTGTAAATCCTGCCCACTTCTTTGCATTGTCAGCACATGCTTCAGTGCTCTGAGAGTGTTTATAGTGCTGTGAGTTTAACACTTCATGACTGAGAGCAGAACACAATCTTCATCATCACACAAGACTAAACTACAGCAATGAACACAATCAACATCTTCATCTGGACCATTGCACTGTTTATTCAAGGTTTGTGTAATACAATTTGTACAACAATTTTATATATATATATATATATATATATATATCATACACTGTAGGCTATATCATAATATCTATAATTTTAGTTTTTGTTTGTGTTTTCTTTCAGAGTGTAGAGGACAGATCACTGTAACTCAGAGTCCATCAATACCATCAGTTCAACCAGGAGAAGAAGTCAGAATAAACTGTAAAACCAGCAGTGATGTGGCTTTATATAGTGGTAATCAATATTTCTTAGCCTGGTACTCACAGAAACCTGGAGAAGCTCCTAAACTCCTCATATATGCAGCAACATACCGTAGTACTGGAACTCCATCTAGTGTGGATATAGTAGTGTGGATATAAGTGGGGATATAGTAGTGTGGATATAGTAGTGTGGATATAGTAGTGTGGATATAGTAGTGGGGATATAGTAGTGGGGATATAGTAGTGTGGATATAGTAGTGTGGATATAGTAGTGTGGATATAGTAGTGTGGATATAGTAGTGTTGATATAGTAGTGTGGATATAGTAGTGTGGATGGCTGTGCCAGGCTAGTTCTCTTACGAGAGGTTCTCTCGTACTGCGTAATAGCTTACGCTAGGGGAAAACCTCTTTTCCACGAGATATTGAAGCCAAAAATTATCCTTAATTTTTATATAATGTAAAACGCGTTGCGGCAGCATGCAGACATGGGCGAGTCAGCTCGCGCGCCCATTGGCTGCTCTGCGGCAACTGCACCAGCCTATCGAGAGCAGGCTCTCATGACGTCAGAACCAATGAGGGCGCTTCGCGCCCACTACGTCATGTCCCGCCGAAACGGGTGGGGCTTGTGGCTATAAATACGAGCCCCTGAGGCTGGTTCACCGATTTTTCATCTCTTCAGCAAAGCTCACGCATCGCTGGATCCCGAGAGGAAGAAGCCGCGCCGTCTGATAAGCCTTCTGCGGGACGAGCCTCTGCATCTGAAGCTGCTGATCGATTATCTCGCTGCCTTCAGTCGCCGTTCCTGCTCACGCTCTCCGGCGTACATATCCTTTTCTCTGCTACTGTGTTTTGTGTATGTGTGTGTTCGCCGCCGCGACACACACTCTCTTTGTACTAAAAGAGCCGGCGTCTTTTTCAAGACAGCCTTTTCCTGGTAAGGATCACGCAGCTCTCGCGCTCGCTGACGGCGCTGCCCTCAGCGAGGTGATGCCTATGGTGACTCTGAGGACTCGCCTGGCATCCTTCTCCGAGACTGCACCTCCGCCCGCCGCGGTACCGCGCCGTAAAAAGCGCCGTGCTCAGCGGGTCCTGAAACCTCCCCCAGCCCACAAAGCTCGCCGGTGCGCCCGCCTGCTTCACCTGCTTCTCTGAGTCTCTTCCTGATGGACAGCGGTCGCCGCGTGCCGCCGCTTCCGTCGTGGATATAGACCAAGAAGCCACGTCTGTGGGGGGTGATATCTGCTCTTCCTCTGTTCGAGCCGCGTAAACTGCGCCGTTCACAGGGGATGTCAGGAGCGGACGGTCACGGGGCTAGCTTTCTCTCTCCCTCTGTTCGAGCCGCGCAAACTGCGCCGCTCACAAAGGAGGCGGGAAGCGGACGGTCGGGGTTAGTTTTTCTTTACGTTACAAGAAAGCAACCCTGTCCCTGCGCCCCATTCACGCGTCACTCGCCGGCGAAATGAGAGAAGAGTGTTTTTAGTCCCGCTGAGGCCGGATTAACCTTTCTCACACATTTCTCAGTCCCCTCTTCAGGCGACTGGAAATATCAATATTGCAGCAAACGAGCCTGTTAATACACGCACGCCTGCAAACAAACGCCGTGCTAACTGAAAGCTTTTGTGTTCGCTCCTGTGGCTCAGTGGCGGAAACTTAAGTTTTTCGCACGAGAGACCCGTGTTCGAATCCCGGGTCTACCGGCAGATAAAATTATGCCGTCAATGCTTCGCTCTGTCAGTTCCCTGAAAGGCGACTGCAGATGTGTATTTTGCAGCCAACGAGCGCGTTGTACAACCCGCTCGCCTGCACCCAGACACCGTTTCTATGGTGCGTCGCTGGCGAAATGAGAAAAGAGAGTGCTTTTAGTCCCGCTGAGGCTGGACCAGCCTCCTTTTTCTCAGACATTTCTCATTCCCCTCTGAAGTTCAGGCGACTGGAAATGTCAATATTGCAGTAAACGAGCCTGTTAATACACGCATGCCTGCAAACAAATGCCGAAGAAAACATGTTGACGCTCTTTATATGCACGTGCTAACTGAAAGCTTTTGTGTACGCCCCTGTGGCTCAGTGGCGGAAACTTAGGCTTTCGCACGAGAGACCCGTGTTCGAATCCCGGGTCTACCGGCAGATAAAATTATGCCGTCAACGCTTTCTTTCTGTCAGTTCCCATAAAAGGCGACTGCAGATGTGTATTTTGCAGCAGTGAACAAGTCGGTAACACAACCCGCTCGCCTGCACCCAAACGCTGTTTCTATGGCAACACAAAGTATTCCTAGCCAGTCTAGGTAAACGACGGTGTTCTAGTCCCGCTGTGGCCGGTCTCCCACCAAAACTTCTCGCTCGTTCAGTTCCAGTAAATGCGACTGTTCCAGTGTTATTCTGCAGTGAACAAGTCGGTAACACAGCCCGCTTGACTGCACACAAACGCCGTTTTTACGGCGACCCAGATAAATCCCATAAAGAGTGTATTTTCTGGTATTCCGGCCACAGCCGATGGTGTTATGCGTGTAGTAAAAATGCCCACTGCCCAGTGCCCATTCCTACACACAAGCACGGCCCGCCACACACGGCCCGCACAAATAAAATCGACTCAGGTCGATTGTGCATCAAATGTAGTGATTGTGCCCACATCTCAGTGCCCGCAAACACTACACACTGCATGTCTCACGGTTTCTGTAAAAACGAAACCGACACACATACAGTCTGCACAAACAGACGGTGTTTCCAGCGTTATGAATGGGTCCGTTTCCCCGCGCCCTCATCCGCTCACAGACATGAAAAGCCCCACGGGGTTTGCCCCGCTCATTTTCTCCCAGCACGCTGCCGGGGAAAAACTGAGCGCGGACAGCCTGCCCGCTGTGGTCAGCGCGCCTCCAGTCTCGCACGCCGCAAGCGCGGCGCTCATAGTACAGCACACCAATGCTCGCTGCTCGCCACTAGATCGCGATCAGAGCCCGAATCTCATTCTACTCCTTGCCACCCACGCGAACGCTTGGGCAGAGCTCCTCGGGGTTTCAGAGTGGGTGCTGAACACTATAGAAAGAGGCTATTCGCTACAATTCGCTCGACGCCCGCAGCGCCACACGGCGCGAGTCGAAACTACGGTGGAGAAGGAAGTAGCACATCTACTTCGAGCCGAAATAGCGAATTTACTGAGCAAAGGGGCCATAGAACCCTTATCACAGGCTCAGAGCGAAGGGGGCATGTACAGCAGATATTTTCTGGTACCCAAAAAAGACGGGGGTCTCAGACCCATTCTAGATCTAAGACGGCTGAACAAAGCGCTTCTGAAACGACAGTTCAGAATGCTCACGACCAGGAAAATCCTCTCGCAAATTCGCCAAGGGGACTGGTTCATGTCGATAGATCTGAAGGACGCCTATTTTCAGATACAAATAGCGTCACGTCACAGGCGATTTTTGAGATTCGCCTTCGAGGGCCAGGCATATCAATACACAGTCCTTCCGTTTGGCCTGTCTCTAGCACCTCGTACATTCACGAAGTGCATGGACGCAGCGCTCGCACCCCTCAAGCTTCGAGGCATACGAGTGCTGAACTACTTGGACGATTGGCTCGTTCTAGCTCGATCACAGTCAGAGCTCATAGAACACAAGACGATCACCTCGAGCATTTAGGTCTCAGAGTCAACTGGGCGAAGAGTTCACTGTCTCCCAGTCAGAAAATATCTTTTCTGGGCACAGAGCTGGACTCGCTGTCTATGACAGCCCAACTGTCGCCGCAGCGCAGACTGAGTATTCAGCGCATGGCGAAAACTTTCCACCACGGTGCTTTAGTCCCGCTCAAAAAGTTTCAGAGGATGCTGGGTCTCATGGCTTCAGCATCTTCAGTGCTTCAGCTCGGCCTGCTTCGCATGCGCCCGCTGCAGTACTGGTTGAAAGCGCGCGCGCCGCACCGAGCGTGGACCTTCGGTCTTTGCGTCTCAAGGTCGATCAGAAATGCATTTCAGCTCTGAAACCCTGGACAGCGACCGATTGGTACCGGTCAGGTGTAGACCTGGGGACTTCCTCGAGTGTGAAGGATGTGTCTACGGACGCCTCAACCTCGGGGTGGGGAGCGCTGCTCGAGGGCAGACCGTTCTTCGGCCAGTGGTCGGATCGGGAAAAGCTCCTACACATAAACTGCTTGGAATTGATTGCAGTCGACAAAGCGCTGAGGCGTTTTTGTCCCCAGATAAAAGGACACCACGTCTTGGTCCGCTCGGACAACATGTCGGTGGTGGCCTATATAAATCATCAGGGAGGTGTCAGATCCAGAACCCTTTACAGGCTGACGGAACGCCTCCTGATTTGGGCTCAGCACAATTTGCGTTCGCTGAGAGCAGCGCATGTGCCCGGCCAACTGAACATCGGACCAGACAGACTGTCCAGGAACAACATTCCGGCAGGAGAATGGTCTTTACACCCACAGACAGTCGAACTGCTATGGGAAACATTCGGCAGAGCGGAAATAGACCTATTTGCGTCTCAAGAGAACGCTCACTGTCGGGAGTTTTTCTCCAAGAACAGGGATGCGCTGGCCCACGTCTGGCCACGCCGCCCGCTTTATGCTTTTCCCCCCATCGCGCTCCTACCTCAAGTGTTAGAGCGGATCAGGGAGAACGGATGCTCGGTGCTACTTGTGGCTCCATTTTGGACAAACCAAACATGGTTTCCAGTCCTGATGCAGCTGGCGAGTACCGCCCCGTGGCCGATACCGGCGAGGAAGGATCTCCTCTCGCAGGCCAACGGCTCGATCTGGCATCCTCACCCAGAGCTATGGTCCCTACACATGTGGGCCATCAACGGGTACCCGTTAACCTCCCAGCGGGAGTATTAAACACGATCACGGAGGCTAGAGCTCCATCTACTAGACGGCTCTATTCCTCAAAATGGTCTGTGTTCACTGGCTGGTGCACAGCTCGTGGCACTTCACCCTCAGACTGCGGGGTGTCAGACATCCTTTCGTTTCTACAAGAGCTTCTGGATAAGGGCAGAGCCCCATCCACGCTCAAAGTCTATGTGGCAGCCATAGCGGCGTTCGCTGAACCAGCGCTTGGTCAGTCACTAGGAAGGAACGATCTGGTCATTCGCTTCCTTAGAGGAGCTAAGAGGTTAAACCCTCCCAGACCTCCCTCAGTTCCCGTTTGGGACCTTTCCACGGTTCTGGAAGCCATGAAAGGCGCCCCATTCGAGCCTATCCAGTCAATAGACCTAAAACACTTGTCTCTTAAAACAGTGTTTCTCTTGGCTCTCGCTTCAGTGAAGCGCATAGGGGACTTAAAAGCACTCTCGGTGAGCGCGACGTGTATGGAATTTGGGCCTAATGACTCGAGAGTCATACTCAAACCAAAGCACGGGTATGTTCCTAAATCCCTCAACACACCGTTCAGAGCACAGGTGATTTCCCTGTCGGCCCTGCCGGTATCCGAGGAGGAGGGGGACGCAGGCTTCCTTTGCCCAGTTAGGGCGTTAAGAGCCTATGTATCTCGCTCATCTGTTTTCAGACAGACAGAGCAGCTCTTTGTTTTGTTCAGCGGACGTTCTAAGGGACTAGCGGCGACAAAACAGAGCTTATCCAGATGGATAGTTGATGCTATTGCACTAGCCTATACATCTCAGGGCCTTCAGTGCCCGTTAGGTGTCAAAGCGCACTCCACAAGAGGCATGGCCTCGTCGTGGGCTTGGTCTAGTGGGATTGCCTTGCAAGATATCTGTATGGCGGCAGGCTGGGCCTCCCCGTCTACATTTATAAGGTTGTATAACCTAGAGGTTCCCGCTTTGCAAGCTAAATTGCTCTCGGTCTAAATTTCCAGTGTCATCTGCCCGACGCTGTCGGCTCAGAGTACTGAGACTGTAGAAGCATCGATCTCTGATTGTCTATACTTTTCGCGGGCAGAATGTAAGTCCCCTCGTTATTATCAGTTCAGGCCGACTTCGTCCTGGCTGTATGGAACACATTATATATTATGCTCCCACCAGAGCTTTATATTACAGGAATGATGCTATTCTAGCCCCTCTTCCTAGATTCTCTGTGAATCCACTGTGATTATGCACTGTATGAGCCCTGGGCACCTGCCCGTGGGACTTTAGTGTTGTATCTCTAGCTTGCACGGCGTTTTACACTGTGTTCCCCTAGCGTAAGCTATTACACAGTACGAGAGAACCTCTCGTAAGAGAACGTACTCGGTTACTAACGTAACCTCGGTTCTCTCTAGAGAGGGAACGAGTACTGCGTATCTTGCCGTGCATGCATCACGCTCCGGTTCGCTTCGGCGATGAAAAACCGGTGAACCAGCCTCAGGGGCTCGTATTTATAGCCACAAGCCCCACCCGTTTCGGCGGGACATGACGTAGTGGGCGCGAAGCGCCCTCATTGGTTCTGACGTCATGAGAGCCTGCTCTCGATAGGCTGGTGCAGTTGCCGCAGAGCAGCCAATGGGCGCGCGAGCTGACTCGCCCATGTCTGCATGCTGCCGCAACGCGTTTTACATTATATAAAAATTAAGGATAATTTTTGGCTTCAATATCTCGTGGAAAAGAGGTTTTCCCCTAGCGTAAGCTATTACGCAGTACTCGTTCCCTCTCTAGAGAGAACCGAGGTTACGTTAGTAACCGAGTACGTTATCTCTACTACACAATAAGGCCTGCTGTTGGTCATTTTGGTCTGGGTCATACAATTATAGCTGACCCGGCCCCGGCCCCCCCATCACAGTCAGGAACGATAATGTGGCCCCCAGTGAAAAAAGTTTGGTGACCCCTGCTCTACACTCATGATTCTCCAGTCATTTCAGTGGCCTAGAAATATCTTCATTGGTCCCTCTTAATGGTGTCCATCATGTTGAGATCACATGACCAGCTGAATTTATCTTACTTTATCTTGGTAGCAAGATTATCATATTATCAGAAACATTCTCTTGATGTAAATGAAACTGCATGACAGTGAATAGATTATTTCTATAGCGGCTCTGAAAACTGAAAATGTTCCATCCACACTGATAGATGTCAATATAAAGAACCCTAGTGAGTAACCTATCAGCCTGCCAAACATAAAATATTTCACAATTAATCACTAAATGGTTCAATAACATTATTCTGAAAGTAAAATCTTCTATGTAGAAAGTTTATTAGTTTGTTATCAGCACAAGCTGTTGTAAATCCTGCCCACTTCTTTGCATTGTCAGCACATGCTTCAGTGCTCTGAGAGTGTTTATAGTGCTGTGAGTTTAACACTTCATGACTGAGAGCAGAACAGAACACAATCTTCATCATCACACAAGACTAAACTACAGCAATGAACACAATCAACATCTTCATCTGGACCATTGCACTGTTTATTCAAGGTTTGTGTAATACAGTTTTTATATCTTATATCTTTTATATTTTATATCTTTTATATCTTATCTTAAAATGTGAAATATGTATGTTTATATATTATTATTATCATATTATATATATATATATTTTTTTTTTTTCAGAGTGTAGAGGACAATATACTGTAACTCAGAGTCCATCAATACCAGCAGTTCAACCAGGAGAAGAAGTCAGAATAAACTGTAAAACCAGCAGTGATGTGTATTATCATAGTTCATATGGTCATTACTTACACTGGTACTCACAGAAACCTGGAGAAGCTCCTAAACTCCTCATATATTTGACAACAACCCGTTATACTGGAACTCCATCTAGATTCAGTGGCAGTGGATCTGGCAGTGATTTTACTCTGACCATCAGTGGAGTCCAGACTGAAGATACAGGATATTATTACTGTCAGAGTTTCCACTGGCCGGGCCATTATAAAGATGTGTTCACACAGTGATAAAGAGTCGTACAAAAACCTCTGTCAGTCAGACGTCACAGTGACTGCACTGATACAGCTGAGAGAAACTGCAGCTGCTGATGGAGGATCACAAACTACACAATATCAAACCTTTCACACACTTTATTCATTTATTAGGATGTAAGTAAACATGTAATATAATAATATAATCTAATATCTCGGTAACACTTTAGAATAAGGTTCCTTCGTTAATTAATAACTACACAGGAACAAATGAGTAACACAATATTAACAATCTAGTAACTAATATTAACTAACAAGAAACTCTGATTAATGAATTAGTAAGTAATAGTACACAGATGAAAGTGTTAGTTCACTATTAACTAATCAATAAATACTGTTTTTTTAATGCTTCCCAGAGAACTACTGAAAAAGTTTCATAATTCATGCAAAACTAATCAATAACTAATGCAGGACAAATGTCTAGAACTACATACAAATTTTAACTGCTATTGTAAACAATGTGTGTGTGTGTGTGTGTGTGTGTGTGTGTGTGTGTGTGTGTGTGTATCTTGTGAATGATTAGAAGATTCTACACCTTAGGATTAGCTTTTCATTAGTTACTACTGTAAGAATCATGGTCACTAACTAATAATGACGCAAGTGTTACTGCATACTTCTATGGGAATTACTAATTATTTGGATCCGTATTATAAAGTGAGGATCATGGTAACTAACTAGTTACTGAAGTCATTTTAAGCTTTTGAGGTTTTTGGTGAAGTTTTAGATAGTAATTCCGATAGAATTTATGTAGTAACACTTGAGTCATTACTAGTTAGTTACCATGATTCTTACCGAAGTTACTAATCCAATCCTGAAAAGCCAATCATTAAAGTGTAGAATCTTCTAATCATTGACAAGATATTCACACACACACACACACACACACATTCTCACACACACACACACACACACACACACACACACACACACACACACACACACACACACACATTTATGAGCTAGATACTTATTGCTATATGACAGCATAGGCTAATTATTGACAGCTTTCTCAAATCATAAGTCTGCTATTATGCTATTAAATATTGATAAAGTAAATAACCTTTAGCATAGCAGTTAAAATGTTAATGTAGTTCTAGACATTTGTCCTGCATTAGTTATTGATTAGTATTGATTAGTTTTTAACCACAACATTCAATAACAGAAACAACTCTAAATGTCCAAGTTAGTTTGTTATCAGCACAAGCTGTTGTAAATCCTGCCCACTTCTTTGCATTGTCAGCACATGCTTCAGTGCTCTGAGAGTGTTTATAGTGCTGTGAGTTTAACACTTCATGACTGAGAGCAGAACACAATCTTCATCATCACACAAGACTAAACTACAGCAATGAACACAATCTACATCTTCATCTGGACCATTGCACTGTTAATTCAAGGTTTGTGTAATACGGTTTTTACAATGATTATTAGTTCTCTTAAAATGTTAAATGTATATATTTATCATATACTGTATATCATCATATATATTTTTATTTTTGTTTGTGTTTTCTTTCAGAGTGTAGAGGACAGATCACTGTAACTCAGAGTCCATCAATACCAGCAGTTCAACCAGGAGAAGAAATCAGAATAAACTGTAAAACCAGCAGTGATGTGTATTTGTATAGTGGTGTTTATCATGAGTTAGCCTGGTACTCACAGAAACCTGGAGAAGCTCCTAAACTCCTCATATATGCAGCAACATACCGTTTTACTGGAACTCCATCTAGATTCAGTGGCAGTGGATCTGGCAGAGAGTTCTGCACTCTCTCTGTCCGTGAACTCCAATTTGAAACGCGTTCGAAAATGATCTGTAACTCCGCGAAAATTCAGTCAAACAGGCAAATATACCCACGGGCATAAAGCTTGAGATCTCATCTTTTAAATGAAGTAATTTATATAAAAAACAAATATTCTCATCTTCTGTAATCTGTATGAAAAGAGAGTGATTCCAGTCGAGCTCATTACGAGCTCATTCACTTTAATTCGTTCACGCCTACTCACGGAGCGTGCTATTCACAAGATAATGTGTTAAAGAGCAACTTGCAGGTTAGAAGACCCAACAAGTCAATGTATAGAAAAATAATGTAGGAACTAGATTTTCTTTAAAAAAAAATTATAAATATGCTACAGTGGCTTCTGGAGTCGTTTTTGTGAGAAAATTTTACTTCCGCATCTGAAAATGGGCGTGACGGGCGAGAGTCGTGACGTAGCACGAGGGAGAGCGGTCGATTCAAACAACAGGGAAATATGGATTGCAATGACATTTCGGACGCTGAGGAAATTGTTTACGGACCACAGCCATACAATTATGAGCCTGCTAGGCTGCCAAGAGAGCAGGGACAGGCCAGGATTAATGTTAGACAGAACATATTGGAACTTACAATAACAGAAACTAAGCTTTGATCAGGCGTTTGTCATGCTCATTAATATCCGCCCAGACTAACGTTACGTGATATAACTTAGCAGTTTCTCATGGAGAGACAGAGAGATATTTATTCCTGATACATTTTTTGTTCCATAGGTGCTTGTGTGGGAAATGCGAGGCAATGTTTACAGCTGAGGAAAGTCAGTGTTGCAGGGAGGTGGATGCATACTGGGCCTTAGTGGAAAATGCCAAACTTTCCATGGTTGCAGTTAGTGTTACTACAGTAAAGCCATGGTGAATGTTGCTGATCTATGGACACTGGATAGTTCGTTCATTCATTGCACAATGTTTATTCCTGGTTTTCACGTCAGCGCTGTTTGATCCGTTAATAACGGAGAAATGTGAATATTTCTCACTAGATCTCGCAGCGATGTTATTACTTCAGTGGCGAATTCTTTATTTACTGGATCTCGCAGTTAGGCTACAGTGTTGCTTGATCAGGCTCGCGCTGCACTGGTCCAAACTGATAAACGGTCCACACAAACACAATAACGAGTAACTGTTAGCTCAGTTTCGTTCCGCTTACATTGCGTTTGCCAGTTGATGTTGTGCTCGCGCCTACATCCAGCGGGAGAACCCGAAGATGCGTGCACTGAAGGAACCGCACTAGCTCTGAGTCTCACCCGGTTCTTACTTCGGTATCCCATGTTGAACTCCTTCATATCGCCGGGACGATAATCCTCCGATCTGAAGTGAACGCTACACACGACCGCGTTTTCCGAAGCCGACGCGGAAGAGAAATCCCGTCTCTTCACCTGCACAACCCGCACCCAGGCACGAAAGATAGCACCGTCCTTTTTCCTGTTAGGAAACCGGTGGACTCGATGTCCTGACAGGCTGGAGTTTTTGCAAGCTCCACAAACACATAAATTTACCATGACGATGATAAATTGAAATACAAAAACTACTGAAAACACACTGTCTCACGACCGCTCTTACTGAATACCAACCCACTCTGCACTGAGCTGCGGCAGAGCACAGCACACGTCTCCCTCGTGTGACGTAAAATGACGCGATGTTGAAAAAAAAGCGGTTTGTACGAGCAGTCAAAGAAACGCTCACTTTATCTACTAAATTGGTGTCATTATGTCGTTTTAAAACATTTTAAATCCTGCATTATCTTTTCATATGGTATTTTCATACACGGTTATATATTCATTTAGATTTTTTTTTTACCTGCAAGTTGCTCTTTAAGCCGTCTATGCAAAACAGGTAAACGCCCCCAAGCAAATGCATTAAACGCTTCAAGTTTCATCATTCAGCAGCACAACTTTTGAGCAAAATGAGAAATAAGCGTTTTATTTCAAAATTGGTGATTTTCGTTTTTTTGCAGAATTTGTTAGTTGAGATCACGAAGAAGCCTCTCCATGTTTGAGATAGCAGTATTGGTATATTTAAAAGCGTACATTGAGTTTGAAATCGGCTTGTTTTTCAGAGATTCTAGCACGCAGTAGGGGCGTGTCATTGTCGGTGTGTATTTCCATACTGAATAAGCCGGCGTGACTACTTATTATGCAGCGCTCTGGCCGGCTCTATCTGATTTCAAAATTCAATGAAGATGGATGCCAATAACATTACGTTGTCCAGCAATCGATTTAAATAGTAGGTTACATGGGGTTTAATTTGTCGTTAAATGAGATGTAGCCTAATACATGTTGTCAGTGCCAATACATAGATCCGCCTATTTGACTAATGTGTATCTTAATGGTCCAGTGGTAGAGCTTTCGCCAGCTGTGTCAGAGGGTCTGAGTTCGAATCTGTCCTCGTATAGGTTTTTTTTTTCTCGTATAGTTTTTTTTTCTCTCATCAAAACGATTATGTTCATCAGTGGTTGTATATCAAGCAGGGACACGCAAACGTTTGCATTATGTTTTGTGGTTTCACCAGAACGAATAGAGAGTATCCGCAATGCAACGGATTGAAGCGCGCGTCGAGTGAAGACAGTGCGGTGTGTGCGCGAGCCACACGAGAAAACACCATATCTGCGCCACTGATTGCAGCGGCAACGAGCACTTTGATCACTTGATTTAAAAAAAAAAATATACATTTCAGCACAAGTATCTTACTTAAAAAACGAACGAAATGAATGTTCTGCCAGTTAACTGGAGATGTTTTATTTATTTGTAGAATTGGTACATTCGTGTCGCGAGATGTTTTAAAAAGTGGTGGGAACATGTCCCATCCGTCCCACCCGCAAATTATGCCTATGCCTATTTCCATAGTTTATTGTTTATTATTTATCATTAGCAAAAGTTTGTTTCATGTTGCACGAGTAGGCTACACCGAAGAAAATTCCTAGTCTGTGAAACCTTTCTTTGACAATGGCAATAAAATCTATTCTGATTCTGATTCATACTTGGATTCATAGCCTACTCATACATATATATATATATATTATATTTCACATAGCACATCCTGTTTTTGATTTGAACATTGTCTAGAGTTTATCTTATTTTTTATTCAGTGTACACAAGAGTTGTCTTTACAGTTTTATCGGTAGATTCCTTTTGTTTATTTATCGCTCACAATTGCTTTGGTTATAGCCGACTGATTATTTTTTTATTTTGCTCACATTTAATTTGCTTAGAGCAACATTTAGAATTTAGAACATTTAGTTCCTCCACACAGAGGAATTACAATAAAACAGATTGAAAAACAAAACCTTTGAATGTCCTCTCATTCTTTCTTCAGGCTGCCTCACTTGATGGCCCATTAGCAATTGGGGGGGTGTCTATGTCACCCCCCTGGTCTGAATCTCATTAATATTGATAGGCCATAACCCCTCCCATGCATAAACCTCTTCTGACAAAAAAACTGTCTTACAATGTTTAAATCAATGTATTGTTTTATGAGAACGTTTAGGCAGGATGATTTTCACATCATTTTGAAGCCAGAACTCGAAGGGACAACATCCATTAGTCAAAAGTCTTGTGGACACATATTTATTATGAGTTTTGTGGTCTTATTTCAGCAACTTTCATTTTTATTTTTTTCAATAACCACGCATAAACATTATTCTCTTAAAAATACAAACATACCTGTTACTTACATATTATGGTAGCCCCGTTTGTGCTATATAGAGTGAATTTACACTTTTGCCATTAACATGTTTATAAATAACTGAAAAAAGCACAAATGTCAGGGCATGTCAAAACATCCCAAGGGCCCCAAAAACACCTTGGTCCCCAGAGGGTTAACTAAAGATATCCTCTAAAAAGTTTGCTTTTAGAGATGAAAGATGTCCTCTGCCAGGCAGGGAAGATTAGCATTACATGTTAATATTGTTTTATCCTCTTGCTAGAGTTTTATCCTCTGTAAAGTTGGTGAAGATTTATCCTCTGCTTTATCAGGGACGGTTAGCATCATGTGCTAATATTTTGTATCCTTTGCTTTAGGCAGAGAAGGATTAGCGTAAATTGCTAATATTTTGTATCCTTTGCTTTAGGCAGAGAAGGATTAGCTTTACGGGCTAGTTATTTCTGTTTATCCTCTGTTCTTGTCAGCAGGGAAGTTAAGTGTGAAGTGTTGGTAAATTGGAAAGTTTACAAGTGTACCTTCTGTTGATCAGATGAGTTTTTAGTGTTTGTTTGTGTGGTAACAAAGAAACTCACAAAATGGTTAGAAGGAATGCTAGGCTGATTCCCACAACTGAGAAAGCTGGACTAGCTACACCTTTATGGACAGACAGTGAATTCAAGTCTTTGTTAGGAGAACAAATGGACCTAATAGTCACTGAGTCAGTCAGATTGAATTTAACAAAGAAATTTGGCATTCACCCAGAAAAAGTATGGTCAATTGAAGATTGTAAAAAGATACTAGGAGCAAGTATTTGCAAGAACAATGTGAAAGCCACTATCTGTTGTCACAGAGAATTTAGCTTATCCATTGCACAAGAACAAGCTCAGTGTATTGCTAAGTTAAAATAACAGAACAAACAATTGCACACTCAAGTGTCCTCTCTCAAGCAAAAGATGGGCCATAAGGCCTCATCCAAATGTGACTCAGAAAACCCACAGTCAAATGAAAGCTATCCTGATTTACAGTCTTTTGATAGAATAGAGGACAATGTCAATGCTGGATTGATGAAAGATGTAAATGCAGTTGAAGTGTGTGGAGTAAGACAAAAGGCTCAGAATAGGGGAAAAGGGGTTGATCCAGTTCCATCTGTGAGATGGAAGATGACTGTGGCATGTGGGTGTATTGCTTGAGGATGTTGATACCTGTTGATGACAATGAGAAACAGACAAGAGCCATGGATTAGTCCCTAATCTGCACTTTTTTTTTTTATTACCAATTTTATTAGGGCCACCCAGTGTGAGTCCTATGTGCCTTTCTCTGTTTTCTGTTTCTGGATGAGCCGCTGGAGTCGCAGCTGTGACACTGTGTATTTCTTCTCTCAAACATTTGTCAATACAGCTTATACAAACTAAGAGACTGTGTGAATTGAAGTGGACTGAAGTGGAAAAAGTATTACTGAAAAAGTGTTTTGTGCTGTAGCGTGGCTACGGTGAAAGCGCTGTGTGCGCGCCTTTTGTTTTTGTACATTGTTTTGAGTGAATTAAAATAAGCAAATGGCGGACCCCGAGTTCTCCAGCCTGAGATCGGAATTCCGATCTATCGAGGCTCTACTGGAGGACGCTGTCCTTCGACAATCACTGCTCCTCTCCCGTCTGGAAACGCTGCAGCGAGAAATTCCACTAGGATCTAACATTTCAACGCCGTTTGATTCTAATAGTTTGACTGCTCATACATCCTCTACCTGGTCCTCTGTGGTGAAAAAGAGAAATTGCTTAGCTTTACCTCTGTTTGCTCCCGAGGACGATGATTTCTCCATCCCGGTCAGCAATTTCTTTGCACCGCTCCAGCCACTCCAGCCAGATGACCAACTAGAGCAACCTATTACTGTGCAAATGCAGCTTGGCCCGGAAGTGCAGCATGAAGAAATTAAGTTATCAAGTCCCGTTAAAAGGACTGCTGGCCCTTGTCATAGGAGAAGGAAACTTGACATCTCTCCTTCTTCTTCTTCCCCTTCCTCTGTTAAAATCCGAAAACGTTGCCGTCGCCGTTCTCCCTCTAATATTTCCGGCCTCGAGAATGCCTTTCTCATGAAACACTATCCGGGAGAAAAATCGGCTTCTATACATGATGCTTCCTTGTCAAACGCTCCGATGATGACTGATGACGTCATACACCTGGGTTCCCCTTCAATGTTTCCAAACCCGGTGGCAATCATCTCCAGGGAGACTACACTGCCCTCTGGCCTTCTAGAGCCAAAATCTCCTGTTACCTGTACTCTTCCTGCCAATCTTGCTGTGTTCTCATGTAAAGACACTCTCCACAACTTCTCTTACTTGGGGACTCAATAGTTAAAGAAATTAGACTTCCAGAAGCCATCACATACTCACTTAGTGATGGTAAGGTCAGTGATTTTGTCCTTCTTTTACCAAAACTTCTTGATCTTCATCCTTCTGTAAAATCAGTCATTGTACATGCTGGGGCAAATGATGTAATGGATAGGCAGTCAGCAAAACTGTACCAAGATTTTGAGAACCTCTGTTTTAAAGCTGACTCCCTAGGTAAACAACTCATCATATCAGGTCCCATTCCATTGCCCTCTAGGGGATGTGAGTTTTTTAGCCGTCTTTTTGGATTGCACATATGGTTAACATTTTTTGAATTGCTGCTGGTTTTAATTTCATTTGGAATTTTGATTATTTTTGGACTAGACATGATCTGTTTGGAAGAAATGGCCTTCATCCAAATAGAGAAGGAGTCAAAAAATTGACTTTTATCCTTTTAAATTACATGGCCTTTGGTATACATTGACAGTTTTTACAGCTAGACACTCTCCCTGTGCTCTCAGATACTTTGCAATCTATAAGTTATGAATGTCCTGCTGGAAACGAAAATGAAAATCCTTTATGTCTCCGTCCATCCACTCAGTTTGTGCCATCTAATGCTAGCGTCCCAAATTGGCCTATCCCAGTAATAATAAGTGATAGGAGAAATCGATTACATCCAGCCTATGGGGTAAATCTGGCAAATCTTCAGAGAGTAACTAAACAAACTCAGATTTCTAAAGCAGATCATATCACCATAGTGAAATTTGCTCTTTTAAATATCAGATCTTTACCTAATAAGTCCTTCTTAATTAATGATCTCATTTGTGCATATAACCTTGATTTCTTAATTCTAACCGAAACTGGGTTAGACCTAGCAAATAATGTGTCTACCCTTATTGAATCAGCCCCTCCTAATTATAATTTTCTAAGTGCCATTCGTTCAAACAAAAAAGGAGGTGGAATAGCCACAATTTTTAATTCATCTTTTGAATGCAAACAGTTATCTTTTGGCGAATTTGTTTCTTTTGAGTATTTAAGTGGAATTATTAAGGGTTCTCCTCAAATTCTGTTACTGATCATCTACAGACCACCAAAGCACTCCCCTAGAGTTTTTCTTGATGAACTAGGTGAACTATTTTCTTTTATTTGTTTAGAGTTTGACTGTTTTAATATCTGGGGATTTCAATTTGCACGTTGACAATCCAGATAACAACTATGTTAGTGAACTACTTTCACTGCTTAACACATTTAACCTAACTCAACATGTACAGGTAAAAACACATTCCCTTGGTGACACACTTGACCTGGTGATCACAAGGGGGATTGATATTTCTGTGACTGTAAAGGATTTAGCATTATCTGATCATTCCTGCATTTTCTTTGATGTTTCCATGTCTCCTCATAAGTCTAACACCTCTGTGATGATAGAAAAAAGAATTATTAATGATCACACCAATGCTCTCTTTGAACAAGTTTTTCATTCTAAATTTTTGAGCCACACATCAAAATCAGTAGATGATTTGATGGATCATTTTAATTCACAAATGATAGATATTATGGATGATATAGCACCATTAACCCCTTGACGCCTGAATTTATTTACAATTAAATAAAAAAAAATATTATGTGTGTTTCTGGCTCCAAGCTGATGCTAAATTAAGTTGAGATTGTTAATTTGTCTATACCATATAGAATAGATATAAATTTAGGTATGTTGCAAATTAGCGACAACAGGCATTTAGGGTAATTTTTTTTACAAAATGGTAAAATTAATAAAACACATTTTCCCATCTCAGGTATGTAGATTTTATTCATGGCACAAAGTTGTTAGAACTTATAAACTATAATTGACAAATTAATGAATCTTGACAACAGCAAGAAACAAAACACTCTCCTATTCCCTAACATTGACAGTAGTTTTTATACATTCCATGTTACACTCTGTTTAACTCTTTCCTTGTTTCTCCAATGCATACATTATATATTCTTATAGTGTTATATCCTAACATGCTATTTTTTGTAAAAAAAAAAAATATATATATATATTTTTTTTTTGGCTGAAACCATCTAAATACAGCATTATTATATGTAGCCATTATAGCCCAATCCAGCCGTTATGGACAAATGTCGCGAATTTGCTACAAACAGAAATCTACAAAGTACGTAAAAAATATTCGTCACATGAATTCTATATGAATAACATAGCTATAGAGGCAATCAATAAGCTGGTACATATTTTTATCTTAGCACAACTTAACTCATTTTGGGCAATTTCTCCACATTTGCGCCCTTGATATGCGGATTTTGCAAACCAAAATATTAGCTTCCGTGAACCGGATGTAGTTCCCACTCCGACCGCTCCTACGAGAAACCAGTGCGTGCAAAAGGTTCCTAGGTATGTATCGAATGTGCACAAACAGGCATTGGGGGAAAACACACGCTATCTCGCCTGCAGTCTGAATGGAAGGGGTTTGTTGCAAATTCGCGACAGTCAGCGTTAAGGGGTTAAAACTCAAGAAAGTTAATAAAAAACAGAAAGCCCCATGGAAGCTTAATTTAACAGTGAAGCTCTTGAAGAGAGAATGTAGGAGGACAGAAAGACAGTGGCGTAAAACCAAACTCCCAGTACACTATAATATTTACAAGGAAAAGCTTAAAAACTTCAACACTGAAACTGGTAAAGCAAGACAGTTGTTCTTTTCTAACATTATCAACCAAAATCTAAATAACGCTCGTGTTCTTTTCTCGACAGTGGAAAAACTGACAACCCCCCCTCAAAAACTACAACTTGAATTCATCTCGACCATAAAGTGTAATGAGTTTGCGTTCTTTTTCAAATCCAAAATTGATCAAATTAGATTGAATATAATACATCAAAAGCATACTACTATGCAATCAGAACAAACAACTACAGGAACATTAAACAGGATGGCTAATTTCAGTTTGATCGATACTGAAACACTTAATAAAACAGTACAAAGCCTCACCTCTTCCACTTGTACACTAGATACCCTACCCACCACCTTTTTAAAATCTGTTTTCATATTCTAGCACCAGAATTGCTTAACATTATGAATTCATCTTTACAAATGGGTTCATTTCCTAAATCCCTAAGACTGCGGTTATAAAACCATTTCTCAAAAATAATAACTTGGATACATCCATATTAAGCAACTATAGGCCCATTTCAAACCTACCGTTTATTGGCAAAATTATTGAAAAAATTGTTTTTAATCAACTTACATCTTTTTTAAAACTTAACAACTGCCTAGACGATTTTCAGTCAGGTTTCCGGACTCACCATAGAAACAGCTCTTGCTAAAGTCACAAGTGACATCCGGCTAAATACAGACGCAGGCAAGGCATCCATCTTAGTATTATTGGATCTCAGTGCGGCTTTCGATACTGTTGACCATTACATATTGCTTCATCGACTGGAACATTGGGTTGGCTTCACCGGTGTTGTGATCAGCTGGCTAAAATCGTATCTTTGTGACAGGAGTTTTATTGTTAAAATTGGAAATTGTTCCTCAACACTAACATCTTTGACCTGTGGAGTTCCCCAGGGCTCAATTTTGGGTCCACTGTTATTCAATCTTTATATGCTACCACTTGGTAAAATCATAAAGAAAAATTCAATCTCTTACCATAGTTATGCTGATGATACACACATTTATTTACCTCTAATGCCTAATGACCCACATTGAAACTCTCTGTCAGTGCATTGAAGAAATAGATACTTGGATGTCACAGAACTTTCTCCAACTTAATAAAAATAAAACTGAGGTTATCGTTTTTGGAAGAAATGAGGAAAGATGTAAAATCTCTACCCTGCTAGAAACAAAGGGTTTAGTAGCAAAGGAAGTGGTAAGAAGCCTTGGTGTCCTAATAGATAATAATCTAAATTTTAATAATCACATAAAAACAATCACAAAATCAGCGTATTTTCATCTTAAAAATATTAATAAGCTTAAAAGATTAATGTCTAAGGAGGATCTTGAAAAGATCATACATGCTTTTATTTCGAGTAGAATTGATTATTGTAATGTGCTTTTAACAGGACTCCCTAAAAATAATTTAAAACCGCTTCAAATGGTACAGAATAGTGCAGCCAGAATCCTTACTAAAACCAAAAGAATAGATCATATTACTCCAATCTTAAAGTCCTTACACTGGCTACCAATTAGATATAGGATTAATTTTAAGGCACTCTTATTAGTTTTTAAGTCAATAAAGGGGTTGGGACCAAAATATCTTTGTGATATGTTTACAACATAAACAGCTTCTACTAAAACCTATTGTCAAAACAAAACAAGGGGAATCTGCTTTTAACTATTTTGGCGTTCATCTCTGGAACCAGCTTCCAGAAAACATTAAAAACGCTCCAACTATCACAATTTTTAAAACTAGATTAAAGACCAAACTTTTTTCAGATGCTTTTTACCGTTAATGTGTGAACAAATAAATATATTTATTTATTTATTTTGTTGGTGTCTTATATATTGTAAAATTGTATGTAGTTTCATATTGTTATTTTTATTTTTTACATTTTTGTGTGAAGCGCATTGCATTGCTGCTGTGTATGAAATGCGCTATACAAATAAATTGCTTTGCCTTGCCTATCTGTAACCCCCATACAAGCAGTCAACACAGCTTTAGGTCCTAAAGATGTAGAGAGACTATCCCAGAGCTTACCCTCAGTCCGCACAATTTTTTCTGAATTTAGAAGAGCAGTAAAATGCGTCTCTATGACATGTCGTTGGCAGAAGTTACACAGCTGATATCACAAATTCTAACTGAATCTGAATTCAACAGTTTTGAGTCTGCTGTTACGTCTGAACTACAACATGCCAGTAAAGGCGATTTGAGAGAAAGTGTTTTGAAAATCCTGAAGAATATTTTAGGACCCAAAATAAATTGGTCTAGAGTTACTAGCTGTGTACAAGAGAAAGAAGAAACTGTGAATGAATATACTGAGAGGTTTTGTCAGGCAGCCGTAACTTACAGTGGAATAGTGGATGATTCCGAAAGTGTGCTAGCTGACAAAGGAGCTCTAATCCGAATTTGGGCAGATGGTCTTGTAGCTGAGTACAGAACAGCCTTGCCATTCCTTGATATTACGTGGGCTAAAAGAACTCTCAGAAGTAACCTAGAAAGTTTAGCTATTTGGGAAAGAGACTCTGATGTCAAGGCAAGAGTAAAAATTGCAGCAGCCTCTTTTAAGGTCAACTCAGAGAATGAATAGAAACGCAAACGTCCTAAGAGAGAGGGCAGCTGTAATTACTGTGATAAACCTGGCCATTGGATGAAAGAGTGTAGGAAAAACAAAAAGAACTTTAAAGAAGTTAACAAGGTTACTCAGCTTCAGCTCAGCTTGCTTGATACTCTGAAGCAGCCCCTCCCCTCCTCGTTAAACTCGTGAGGCAGCTTGATAATGTGTTAACCATTTAGGCTGTGAGTGCTTAATTTCCCCAGAAACAACAACAAAGATGAAAGACTGATTTTTGTTTAATAGAAAAGACTCACAGCCGTAAATGTTATACCACAGAAATATTCCAGTCAGACCCCCATGCTCTATTATGATGTCTATTATGACTGATGTTTCACTGGAGAATGGAAATGTGCCAATTTTTCTCACACTGTACAGTGTGCACACAACACAGGGACAGAATAGGACACACAGACCAGTGCGGAGCCCATGGAAGAATCGAAGTGCAACAGGCCTCGGGAGTCAGCCATGTGGTGAAGATTTCCTCATAGGTTTCCCCCTCAGTAGTTTATCCCCACCTCACTGGTCCATAGGTGTCAAATCAATTAAGAAATAGGGAAAGAATGAAACAACAACAGCAGACTCTAAAAACCATACAACCCTAGTGTTTGAAGAAATACTGCTCTGTTTTCTGTTTTCTTTCTTACTCTGTGCAGATAAACACTTGTCCGAGATCCATATGCAACGACTGTCTCACCTGCATATGAAGCCACAACCTCAAGAAGACAACTAGACCCACTGCTGAACGAACTATCCCAAAAGAAAAAGAAAAAATACACAACGCAGAGACTCATCTACGGGAACGTCAGTCATCCATCAGAGAACTTGAACAAAATACAACAAGACATTCTTGATCTTTACACCAGATGACTGAAGATAACTTTTCATGGTTCGGAAACCTGGTAGTATCAAATGTGTCAACCACGTCCAGCACAAGGAAATAACAGTTTTCAACCAGAAAAGACTATTACTCGTAAGGACTTCACGGACCCTAATTGCATGTTTTGTTTCTGTGTCAGCATGCAATTACAGATGAACAACACAGATCATGCTATGTGCCTGTAACTATCACACGTTACAAGAATGAAATTGCTATGTGCCTGTAACTTACACAAGTTACAAGAATGAACTTTTAAGTGTCTAAATTTGTATTTTGTGAGAGTTATTAGAACTCTCAAAGGGTGAAATGTTGTATTACAAATTTATTAAATGTTTAATTTAGGTTGCAACAGTAAAAGTTGAGTACATTGAAGTTAGATTCTGCTCAGCAAAGTGCAATTCCTGTTTTCTCCATTGTAAGTTAAATGAGTCAGATCACTGGGACTCTCACCTTTTGTTCTGCAAATGGCTTTCGGAGCCCAAATGGCTCTTGGAGCCCCAGCCCCAGACGCTGAATAGTTAGGCTGATTGGATTAGCATATATGCGTTTGAATAGTTATGCTGATTGGATTGAGACTGGTAACACGCTGGAGTCTAGTGCGGTTCCTTAACCCTCTGGGGTCGACAAACGCGCCGGCGCGTTTTGCTGGATTTTCTTCACATTGTAGCACTATAAACTTAAATTTCTCCGTCATTTATGGACATACAGAAAAAAGAAATATAAAAAAAGAATTGTGATATTTCTACTTGTATGTGTCCACTTACAATCAAATCAAAACATTGTGCTTTTGAAAAATAAAGAAAATAAACAGGGTGTGCGTTCTGCCTCTCCGTCGCGGTGAACTTTTTTTTCTTGAGCACGTCTATAAACTGAAACAAAACTCAGCGAATACTTGCACACATTTATGAGCCATATACCTTTATAAACATTTAAGTGTGTACTTTTAAATGATCGGATTCAAACTGAAAACAAATGTTCTCTGTTTAAGTAATTTGTATAAAACCAACAAGATGTCCAGCTTCTCAAACGCTTCCTAATTATTTTTTATTTGAACACGCCCACTCGTGCAAAAGATATTCACATGCAAATCTCCACATGGAACGCGAACGCGCTCATTACCTCAAAAACAAAGCACGAAAAAACTTCACAAGTCTCTGCTTTTCGTCGAGTTTGAAAGACGTGCCGTGAGCTTACATTGGATTTACCTCAGAAGAAGAAGAAAGCGATTTGAAGACAAGAAAGATGTAAGGTAAGAAATTCTTACATATTAGTTTGTTATTGTTGCATAAATTTCACATTGCAGTTGAACTGTTGCTAGATATATGGTGAATATTATAATATATAATATTTAGACCCGTGTTTACTGTTACTGTGTTTGTGGATATCTACTCAAACGTAGATATGTATATGGTAACCATAATGTTTTATATTTGAGCGCGATCGCGTTTGAATGCATCATATTTTGGATCGTGATCACGTTTGAATGTATCATATTTTGCAGCGCGATCGCGTTTGAAAAGCAAAACGCACCAAACGGCTTCATGTTTTTACTATTATCTCATTTCATATCATCATAACGAATGGAAACATTTGAAGTAACATGATAATCAATATATTTTTCTCTAGCTTAGTTGTTACTGAAATATTTTGGAAGATTTATACTGCTATAGGTTATTGTTATTATTATTTTATCCAGCACTGCGCATAGCCTATGCCTACAAGGCACAACAAACCTGGTGTTCATTATATTATATATTGTTGGAAACATTTATGTGTGTGTGTGTGTGTGTGTATTCTGTGAATTTTAAAAAGCAATTTTAACCAGAAAAATCTAACATTTATTCCCAAAATCGTGCAGGCCTTTCTCTTGATATCAGTATGTTCACTTTTTTTTTCTTTCAGGGACCAGATGCCACTGAGTCCTGCTGACTTCAACATTCACGAGTCTCTGTACATGAACATGGTAAAGTGAAAATCAAACACCTTGGAAATGAAAGGTATGTACAATGTTTTTAGGAATGGCACAAAGGTCTCTGTCTTTGGATCATTGTTTTCAATGAGTGCTTTTTTGTCATTTGTTGTGTATCTTTGGATTATGTTGTGTTGTAAATAAATCCAAAAAATCTAAAAGCCATTCTTTTTTAAATCTCCTCATTCTTTGTGTAAGGTTGCTCAGAATGAGAGGGCCTGATAGCTCCTAATAGGGTCGTTAGGGAGTGTCTTTGTCTTTGTCAGGTGTGAAAAGCTTACATATTAATGAGCTTGCGCATAAAGCTTTTTTACACAAAACACGTCGTAAAATTTTTAAATCAATATATTGTCTTCTCTGAATGAGCAGTCAGGGTGATTTTCACATAGTTTTAGAGCAAATATTCGAGGCTACGTGATACAATTTTCAAAAGTCTTGTGAAGAAATAATCAGTATGTGTTTCATGGCCTTATTTCAGTGAGAATTATTTTTTCTATTTTCACAAACCACGCATAAATGTAATTATCTCAAAACTACAAACTTTTACATACATGCTGCTGATATATTATTGTAGCAGAGTTTGTGCTGAATACAGTGTAATCAGACTTTAGCCATGAAAATGTCACAAGTAACAGAATGTCAGAGCATGTCAGAACACCTCCGGGCCCAGAAAACAGCTCAGACCCCAGAGGGTTAAACACTAGAGATGCACCGAATACAATTTTCTGGGCCGATTCCGATTTCCGATTTTTCATTAAGTTTGACCTGCCGATACCGATTGTAGCTGATTCCGATTTCATTTTTTCTAACCACTTTACAGCACACACAAATATTTATTTTATATCTTTTCTGTAATAGAACATTTTACAATTTGCATAGTTCACACACATCTAAAGTGCAGTGTTATGGAAGAACCATTTCCTTTTCACATTCAATATCCAATATTTTTTTATATATGTATTTAACAAACTAAACGTCTGTATGAAAACAGGGAATGGCAATAAAATAATATATAAATAAAAAATAAAATAATATAGCCTTGCAGTATAAAGATATTTCTCAAAGCACACACACACAGGCCTATTGCAATCATTTGTACAAACTGAATAATAAAACAAGTTTAAATGGGTACATTTTCTATAAATATTAGTCTTCGTTTTCTTTTCTGAGATAGCCTACTCTTGTTCTTGTTAAAACACGCAAAGTCTGTGCATTTTGGGCACTTTTTTGGTGAAACCCTATTTAGGCTATTTTGTCCATCAAAAGTGTGCTTTCCCTTTAATTGAGCGTGAGCAGTGCAGCAAATGGACTCGGCGCCAGACAGTCTCAGCTCAGACTGAAGATACAGGAGATTATTACTGTCAGAGTGCACACTGGATCAACAGTCGTACAAAAACCTCTGTCAGTCAGACGTCACAGTGACTGCACTGATACAGCTGAGAGAAACTGCAGCTGCTGATGGAGGATCACAAACTACACAATATCAAACCTTTCACAGACTTTATTATTTTATTATGATGTACTAAGTAAACATACAATCTTATATCTCTTACTAAACTGGACTAAAATGTGTAAATAATGTGAGTGGTGCTTGTTCTTGTAAAACTTCTTGTTCTTGTAAAGCCACTACAATGTAATAATTGCAATAGCCTATGCTGTCTCCTAGAGAACTATTTATCAAGTGAATCATTTTAAAGAAATGGATGTTTAAATGCAGTTGTCGGGACCTCACTCGTCCTGTGGCCAATTTTCAGGCTCTGGACTGGCATTGAATCACTGGAGTCATGGAGACTACTGGAACATATTGAGTCATCAGCCATCCAAATACCATATACACATTTTATTATTGAACCTACCTCTCAAAAAAAAAATTTTTTGTGTGTGTGTGTGTGTGTGTGTGTGAAGATTCTACACTTTAGGATTGGCTTTTCATTAGTAACTACTGTAAGAATCATGGTAATTAACTAGTAATGACTACAGTGTTACTACATACTTCTAAAGACATTTTCTAAAAGATGTAAAAGTTCACCAAACATCTCAAGCGCTTGAAATGACTTTAATATTTGGTTGCACAAATCATGACTAGAAAAATTGCTTTAAAAATGATGCATGAAACAAGTAACTTTTATAAACATTTATACATTTTATAATTATTTATTAAACGTCTGGTACCATTTCCGTTTAATGTAACAGCTTCACATAAACATAAAACCATGTGATGCCTGAACTGGAAAAAACAATTTATTGCCTTCCAGCATACGGTATTTAATTGCTGTAATGCCTTCTACTGTCTTTCAGAAGACGACCTAGAGGACCATCTGTGTGCTTGTGTCCCAGCCAGTAAGTCAATAAAAGACAAATGTTCTTCTAGAAGCTGCTCTGTCCTATTTCCTCAGTCGCCAAATCTGTCTTTTGTAGGTTAACCAAGCTCTTTCAATATGTTGCGTGTGTCCACCATGGTTTGGATCAACAACAGTGTAACCCAGACTTGATAGAGCTCTGTAGGGTCTCCACTCGTCGCTGAAATGGTTGACTGCCCACCCTCGACATACTTTAAAAGAGCCGTTGCTCTGTGACAGTCACATGTCCACAATGGACAGAGGAGGGAAGCGGTCTGGGTGCAGAACAGAAAACTTAAACAAGAAAATGAAAACCAATGCCTTAAAATGAGGACATCAATGTCCAAGTGGATAAAAAGAGATTGGTAAGTGTTACGCAATTGTGTAATTTCGCATTAAAATGTTTTGATATTGTATATTGTTTGTATTCGCCGTTATTGTTTCTGTGTGTGTGTGTTTTTTGTGTTATTGCAGTGTGTTGTGCGCAGGATCCTCTGATCAGCTGACGGACGGCTCCACCCCTTTAACTGGCGTGGGTTTAAAACTACAGCCTCCGCTCTCTGAAGTTGAGCTGTTGTGATTCTGGTCGCACTTCTCCTGTCTCCTCTCCAGCCGTCAGACCAGTATTGTCCTTGATTTAGATTGTTAGCTTTTCTTATTTTCAGTGGTGTTTTGTAGGGTTGACCTGTCCTTTTCTTTTGAAATCACGTTCGTTCTGTTTTTGATAGTGTATTGAGGGTAATTTGCTGGATTTTGATTTGGATACTTTGAGGGAAGTTAGTTTGATATTTTGTTTATTATCTGTTTTGTTTGTTATTTTAGGCCTTGGGTCTTTTTGAAGATTATACACCTACTGGTTTCTGTTACTCGGAAAATACTTATCTTATCTTAATAAAACGGTTATTGTTTTTCTTTAATTGTGTACTCTTTTGCAGCACAATAACAATAATAAAAACATACAAGAATCGACAAAGCCCTGCTGGAACCGGACTGGACAACCAGACTCTAACGTCATACATGAGCCACTCTTTGGTTCGGTAACAACCAGGGCTGGGTTTCCCGAAACCTTCTTAACGCTACGTCGTTCTTAAGTTACACCTTAAGCTGTACCTTATCGTTAATACGTGTTTCCCGAAACCTTCTTAACTCTACGTCGTTCTTAAATTACACCTTGTACCGTATCGTTAATACGTGTTTCCCGAAATGTTCTTAGTTAAGTATACCTTCTGTAAGTCACACTTTCGTAAGGTTGGTCTGGACCGCTCTTAGCTTTACCTTATCACTGTTGCAGGTCTATATGAATATAATTCAGAAGTTTTAATACACACAGACAGTGTTCAATTAGGCTAATTCAAGTGTTTTCATGCAAAGAGTAAAATTGTCATTACACTGATTGTTGTAAGAATTTTAATTATATTATTATATATAATAAAATTGTATACATTTATTTTAATTAAAGAGCGCTTTTAAAGGCCAGTGAAAGCATAGGCTACTGTCAGTTAAGTCCTATTCGGACGCTAATATTGTTTCTCATGGGCTCGTACGGTATTTTAAACATTTACAGGGGTAAGTCTGTGATTTTAGTGCCGTCCGAATCCATAATATCAGTGTTTTTTCTCACCCAACCTGCGTAAAAATCCCTGGCCAAATTAGTACCTACTGTTTTTTGACAAACAGGTCGTGTGGTGATTTAACTGCCGTCTGAATCCACATCTCTGAGTTTACAAGAAGAGATTCAAAATCCACTGTTTAAATCCTTTTTGATCACTGCTGAGCACCGTACGTTAGATGTACACTTTTATTACTGAAATGCTTGAAAGTATTTACAAGAACTATATTTCATCGCAGCTCCACCTCAGCGAACAAAAATGGGAAAGAGAAGAAAGCACATAAAAATTTTGAATGGTTATTATGGCAGCAATATATGAAACAATTTTAAAATATGTAGGCAATGCTATTATAGGCTATTATAGTTTGGATTATTTTTTATAATATCCCATGAGTCCTAGTAAATGTAATTTCAACTATTTCTAAAGTGCTTTTTTTATAAAGAACACCACTTTCTCACATAAACAGCCCCTGCACGAGAGAATAATTGATTCATTGATATCAACAAATTCAGCAGCATCGCACAGACAGCACCGGGTAACGTCGCACGTAAGAAGGTATATCTTAAGCGGCTTCCTAAGGTATAGTTCGGGGAACACACCTAAAAATGGTATACCTTCAGTTAAGTTATACCTTAAGAGTCTTCGTAGCGCGCTAAGAGACAACGTTATCGGGAAACTCAGCCCAGATCCAGCCAGTCTTCCACCTGTCACTCAGGCATTAAAGCTGCTGTCGGTTAATTTGATGAACTTTCTCCTCGACTTTTGTCGATAAGACTTTGCTGTTTTATAATTACGTGGCCTTCTTTTAGGCTACTTTACAAACATGATGTTAGAAACTATTAGATGTGGTGTGAGTAAATGACCTCATCCAGATGTATTTTAATAATTCCAGAAGCATTGACTTGCTTGTGATGGAGAGTGTTGATTAGAACCAGTCATTTGAAACAATTAAACGTTTTTCTTTTTTGTTTTGCTTTTGTTTCTTTTGAAAATAACGGTGCATATAAAATTACATCAGTAATTTACTGGGGTGCGTTCTCCGATAACGTTGTCTCTTAGCGCGCTACGAAGACTCAAAAGGTACACCTTAACTACAGGTATACCTTTCCTACGTGTGTTCTCCGAACTATACCTTAGGATGTTGCTTAAGGTAAACCTTCTTAAGTTCGACCTTAGCAGGTGCTGTCCATGGTGGAGGTGCTGAATAGGTTGATATCGATGCCTCGATGATCGATTGTGCGCTCTTTCCTTCACAGCGATATAGGTAAAGTATTGAGAAAACAATGTTATTTATAAAGAAGCGTTTTAGAAATAGTACAAACATTTTACTATGCATTTATCGGGGCTCATTGAAATATGTACATGCAGAAATAAATATGAGTATGTGTTTATAATTTAGCAAGTGTGCAATCCCAAACCCTCACGGCCATAAGTGTGTTAATGTTCTCCACAACGTATGCTGATTATCCACCAGCCGTATCACATTATTGGCGTAAATCGCTCATTTGTGTAATTGGATGATTTCCTCAATAAAAGCGCAAACATGAGAGACATACCGACATTCACTATGTCGGGAAAAAAAGTCCGCAAAAAGAGATCGGCCAGCTTCACTGCTGCCGAAATGTCTATACTGCTGGATGAGGTGGAACACCACAAAGGTGTATTATTCGCTAGTTTCCGCACAACGGTCTCAAAAAAAAAAAAAAAGAACTCTGGGAAAGCATAGCCATGAAATTGGCAGCGTCTGGTTCCTGCCCATTGAGACAGTGGGACGTGATCCGTAAAAAATGGCACGATTTTGCCAGCGCTGCCAAAGCGAGAGGCGCAGCAGTCCGGAGAGACCGGGAAAGAACTGGTGGGGGACCCAGCTCTGTGCCTGCACTCAGTCGCGATGAGGAAAGGGCCCTGGCAATCCTCGGAGAAGCGGCCTCACAGGGTATCTCAGGGGGGATTGATCTGAGAGCAGGTGTGGATACATTGCCGCAGAGCACTTCATCTTTACCTCCTCGACCCAACACACCCTCTTCCCCTGCCAGCAGTGACAGCGCTTCTTCAGCACCGGCGTCACCACACCTGTCCGCACCTTCACTACCATTGACTGAGGTAGCCCAGCACCAGCAATCCGGCTCCAGAAGGCGTCCTTTAATCCGATGCGACTGCAGTGATGAGCTGGTGAAGCTAGAAAAAGAGAAGCTACAACTTCTGCGGGGAATCGAGCAAGGGCTACAAGAGGCAAACGACATCGCCCGAGCCACGCTGGAGGTGGAAAAGGCAAAGGTTCATATTATGGAAAAGCAGTATGCACAGAGGCACAGTTTGTCCGAGGCACAGTTTCAAAGGCCATCAATTTCCGTTCCAATAATACTCCCAGATCAAGGTAAGGTTTTATGATGTTTGGTACAGTGTTGTGTTGTTTTTAATCTAACTATTCTTTTACGTTACAGGTGAACCATCGCCGACCCAGTAACAGGCTTATTCACATTTTTCTGTTTTCTGTGGTGTGCCTTTTCAAATTTACTTTCAAAAGTATTTTCAAATAAAACACGATTAAAAGCAAAACTGTTGTCATCAATGTTGGGTTTGCAGATCATCTTTAAAGGAAATATCCTTTTCCATCTCATGAAAGTGTGTGTAAGAAGTTTACATTACTTTTAATTGGGGTGTTTTTAGGCATGCAAAAAGCAACTTATGAGTGACACTTTTCCCCAAGTATATAATATACCCGTATCCACATCAATTTTCACTACGAGGTTAATGCTGTGTATTTTGTATTATTTTTTTTTATATATATATATATATGCATGCAAAGCCAATTGTAAGTACAAATAGCACACATTCTATAGTAGGTACACAGCGCAAGGAGATCGGGTAGCCTAGGTATTGTGACACCACCTTTTGAAGTACTAAAGTAAAAAAATAAGGTGATTGGGGTTTCAGCATTTAAGTGAAATGGTATGGGAATAGGTGACAAATGAACTGTGTGCACAACTTAAATTTATTAGAGAAACACACAAATAAAGGAGGAACCTGAGTGGTCGATTTAAACAAATAAATTGCTTGAAAAAATATTAACCAAAAATAGAGTGAATCATTTGGTGCCTCGTTTGCACACCAGCAGCGTGTAGGGCATCTCGTAATTCAGGTGGGTTGTGGAAACCTGCTTCCTCTTCCTCCTCTTCTTCCACCTCTTCTGGCAAAGCTGCACCTCCAGTAACTGCAATGTTGTGTAGCATGGCTGTAGCTACTACTACTGCACAACATCTTTGTGGCTTCAGACGCAACCCTCCAGCAGATTTATGAAGGCAACGGAAACGCATCTTCCAGCACCCAATCGCGCGCTCCACCAAGTTGCGGGTACGAGCATGTGCAGCGTTGTAACTGTGCTCAGACTGCGTGGTGGGGTTGGTGACTGGATTAAGAAGGTATGTTCTTAGGGGGTAGCCGCTGTCTCCTAAAAAAATGCTCTGCCCAAAAACTCTTCTTTCTGCGTCTTGACCCACCGCTGAATTGGCCCACACAAAGCTGTCGTGTGTGCTACCAGGCCACTTTGCCACTACGTCTGTAATCACTCCCCTGTGATCAACTACCACTTGGACATTGATAGCCGCGAAGCCCTTGCGACAAATGAAGGCCTGGTCGAGTGCTGATGGGTTGGAGATGTGAATAAGTGTCCCGTCCACAAGGCCAATTACTCGCGGGATACCCGCAATGGCATGGAAGCCTTGATGTGTCTCCATCACTTCGTGCATTGTGAAAGGCATACGTATGTAATCAGTGGCGTGGCGAAGCAGTACGTTTGTGACTGAGTGAACGCACAGCCACACTGAGGTCTTACTCAGCCCATATCCATCCCCAACAACCTCCAGAAAACTCCCCACGGCATAAAAACGAAGAGCCGCCAGCAGCTGAATTTCGGGGTTGAGGGGGTAGCTCCGTCGAGTTTGTCTTGACAAATCTGGGCCAACAAGATGCAAGAGCTGCAGAATTTGCTCCCGTGGCAGGCGAATTTTTTTTACAATGGTCTCTTCTGACATGGTAGTCAGTGGACTAAAGTGTTCTCTTATAAAGTAGTTGACATACACTAACTGGCTCCGCGGACGGCGCCGTCTTTGATTTAAAACAAGTACTCGCTGTCTCGCTGCCATAGCTATAAAGTTTGTGTAAACTCATCTTTCTTTATATAGACTCCTAAGCCTTTTCTGTCAAATGGTTCGCCAGCTGATGTGCCTTAGGATAGTAATTAAAAAAGCTAACAACCATTAGTGTATGGAAACTTTATTAATGAAAACGCTTCCATACACTGGGTGTAGGCTATAACAACTTAAGTATTTTATGTGTAAAATTTTAAAGTAAAGTAGAAATGTAATTTTAATACTAAATCAGATTTTATATTAAATGTTCATATAAAATTTTCTATGTGTAATTAAACTGCGATGTAAAAAAGCTTTTTGCGTAGTGGTGGCCACTAGCGGTATGAACCGTCAGCAGCGATAAGGTATAGCTAAGAGCGCTCCAGACCAACCTTACGAACGTATGACTTACAGAAGGTATACTTAACTAAGAAGGTTTCGGAAACCACGTATTAACGATAAGGTACTTCTTAAGGTACAACTTAAGAACGACGTAGCGTTAAGGTAGCTTCGGAGAACGCACCCCTGATTAGCAAATAAAATCATGAACATGGCTGTTTATAAAAAATAAAAAATAAAGATATATCTTAAAGACCTTATTTATCATATCTTTTAGTTTTTAATACTTTAATGCTTTAATCACAAAAATATATGTTTGGTAGTTTTTAACCACTATTTCATAGTGTATATACTGTATATGCAAGTAGTTTCATAGGCTACTGAACATTGACATTGTAGTATAACAGTAACATAATGGTACATTTACTCAGCAATGAAGATGGAGAGGACAATGAAGAGCAGGTGAAAGAGAATAACAAAGCAGGTCAAAAGAACAGGTAGGAATGGACCACACAGGATTTTATGACTAAATATATCAGATTGCAGATAAGAGTATTTCAGACTTAAGGTATAAATATTGTGAAATATCTGGTCCATTCACTCATCCATGAAGAAGAACAGCACAGAGAGAAAACAAATGAGTCAAGAGCAGGTGAAGAGAACAGGAACTGTCACTCAAGATATTTGGACTTAAAGGGGTCATGACATACTTTTTTTATATGTTCTCTGAGGCACACTTATAATGCAAGTACAGTTTTTGTGCACCAGAAACTCATAATATTGTAAAATAATATAATTGTTCACCCTGTCTCTGACTGAAAAAGTCTGTTTATGATAGCAGGCATCTGTCTTTCTAAAGACATGTAAATGTATTTTGGCTCTTGTCATTACATAATGACCTTTTATTTATCAAAACATCAAGTAAAATTGGATTCCTCATGTCATGACCACTTTAAACAATATTAAGAAACATTACAAATTAGGGATTGCTTTTTTTTTCTGGTCCACTTACTCAGCGATGAAGATGGGGAGGACAGCAAAGATATGATAGAAAATGAGTTCAGAGCAGGTGAAGAGAACAGGTAGGAATGGACCAGGATTTTATGACTTATATCAATGACAATATCAATATTCATTACTGATTAAGGTATTGCAGAGGTATACATTTTGTGAAACATCAGTTTTGTTTTCTCAGTGGTGAAGATGAAGAGCACAGAGAGAAAGTAAATGTCTCTAGAGCAGGTCAAGAGAACAGGTGGGACTGGCCACACAGGATATTATGAATTACAGAACATTACAGATTAGGGTTGTAGACTTAGTTATTGGTTTGTCTTGTAAAAATCCAGCGTATGGAAAGATGGAGAGCCACGCCCTCAAAATGACATCAGAGGAGAGGAGATAGATATAACAGGAGAATGCAGAGATGCAACAGAGGAGGTAACAGAGGAAAGACCTTCCTCAGAGGACCCATCAGACTGGCCTGCACCCCATCAAATTATATATCAGAGAAGAGTAACAGGCACTTCTCTAAAGCTTATTGTTATTGCTTATTATCAAATGGGGAGAGAATTGAGCGAGATAATAAATCAAATAAAGTGTATTGCTTTGCATGTAAATTATTTGGTGGAGCCAAAGCATGTGACAAACGGCTTGTGTTGGGATACAACGACTGGCAATGTCTATCAAAACCCTACAGCATCATGAAACAAGTAACCATCATATAGACCAGGGGTCGGCAAGTAACTTTGGCCGCGGGCCAATATTTTTTTTAGCCAGTAGATGGCGGGCCAGCTACACAGAGTAGGCCTATGGATACAAATTAAATACTCTTATATAGGCCTATAATCGCGGAATATGATGGGTCCGTCACCGTCCATGGATCATTCGTTCAATCGTTTTTTCAAATTAAAACCAAAAATAAAAAGATGAAAAACGACTTGTTTTTCCATTATTTAGTTCCTGAACTAAATTGAAAAAACGAATAATGACGGGTTTTCTGATTTTCTGATTGTGCTCAGATCAAAAATAGAAAAAATTAATTACTGGATTAGACAAATTTTTATTTAGATTTTGAATTTTGAATTTAACACCTTAGGCATCTATATCAAGGAAATCATTTTAAACAGATCAAGTAGGCTACTATTGTGGTAACAGATTACAGCCATTTTAATAAAGGTGTGAATAGTGCCTCATTCGCTTACAGTCCGACTTATGAACTTTATTCCTTTTTTTATTATTATTATTTATTCGGGACACACACATACACGCCTAAGGTTTAAGGAGGTCTGTGCGGGACTGTTTTTTTCCGTCCCGCTCCCACAAGGTTCTATTCAGCAACCGCTTAAAATACACTCGGTGTTCACCCGCTTTATTTCCCGACCTGACGGTCCGCAACATTTAGATCTCGTTTCCAGAATCTCACATTCAAATGTCTCTAACGGAAAGAAGGAGATTAAGTAGCCTATAACAATTATAAATGCTATACAAAAATTGTGTTTGTGTCAATATAAATATTATTTTAACATTGTACACTCTAAAAACTCCTGGGTTATTTCTTCAACCCATTTTCTGGGTTATTTGTGTTGGGTTAAAATTATGGGTTATTTTTTCAGAGAGTAACCATTTTCTGGGTTATAGGGCTAATATTTTGACCCATATCATGGGTTGTTTGGGTTTCTGGGTTATTTTTCAAAGAGTAACCCATGTTCTGGGTTATAAGGTTGGCTTTCTCTCTCTCGCCCGCCCGCCCGCAGTTGTTCTGGAATTTTCTCACAACAGTCGTTTGAAATAACCGTCGCTTCGCGCTCGATCCGTTTTGGCCTGTGCTTCATCGGTGCAACTTCATCTATATTCAAGGTAAGAGAGTATTTTCAGTGTTGATGTAATGTAAACTTTTCTGTGTCCATGTCCCTGTTGCTAGTTTAGCACCATTTGCTAAAAAAAAATACGTTGCTACGTTGAGACTAGCGTTAGCCGTGGTAATTCTGTGGTTGGCATGTAGCCGCGGCTATCAGAACAACTCGAGGTAACGTTATCGCACACCGGACGCGATTTTGAACACGGTCCTGAGCCGTTGCTGGGTGCCGCGGACAGACGCCGGATGGCGCCGCCGGTGTGTACACTCATAGAGAATAATGTGTTCGCGGCGCTTCTCATCCGGTGTGTGAGCCCATAGCCGCGGCTACAGAGCGATGAGGCAACACAATAGTTGAGTTATGTTTACCAGCTGCGCCGTGCTTATCATAATACAGTGCTCTACTGGCTGAAGTAACGTTAGTGAGAGTTAAAGAAGCGGGTCAAGTCTTCAAATTGTTGCTATGTTTTCTCCAGGTCATTTTGAATGGACAGTTTTGTCGCTAATAAGCTAACTGAGTGGCTGCTGTCTGAGCTGACAGAGAATTTTAGAGGTGAGCATTTTACTCTTATTGCCCTTATATCATCTCTCTCTACCTTTTTTTTTTTTTTAATAAGACTTAAATGTGTCAGTGCAAGATTTTGTGAAAGTCACAACTTCTTCGACAGTGGGGTATGCACAACCCTAAAAGATTCTTGTGCCTTGTCTTTAAGCTGTTATGCATAAGAATGGGCCAGATATTCACATTTGCATTGATGTCATTACACTTTTTAATGAAAGAAAAGATGGACAGACTGTCATTCACACAAAATGGGTAATGTTAATGCTGCAAAAGAACCACATTAGTTAACTAGCAATTTGGGCCACATAAGAAAAGAAAAAAAAACTTGATAATGAAAGAGTGTCTGGTGAGGGGTTCACAATTGTCTCAACTTATTAACAATACTCATGTTGTCTTGTTTTCTGTCTTTCAGATGAAGACATAGATGTGGAGGCATTTCTTGTGCCCAAAGTTGGCCCCAGGCTTAAATTCCTGAGCCTCTTCAGAGAATTTTTATTTTTTTATTTTTTTTATTTTATATATTGTTATTACAGTGTGACCTAAAATAAATAGGAAAACAAACATGTCCAAGTGTGTGTTTTTTTCATATAGATTTTAATTTAATGCAATAAAAATGTAAAAGTGCTTGAAGTGTGTAATATAATGTAAAACAAAGTTTTATTTTCTGAAATAAGGCATACTGGGATAGTAACCCAACTCCTGGGTTAAAAAAGGATCAACTAATTTTTGGGTTATTTCTACCCAGATGTTGGGTTTTTTAAACCCAACATTTGGGTCAGGTATGTAACCCAGAATTTGGGTCAAAAAGAATAACCCAAATTTCTGAGTTGAAATAACCCATAAATAAGTTGGTCCCTTTTTAACCCAAGAATTGGGTAAAAAAATAACCCATTATGGGTTATTTTTGACCCAGGAGTTTTTAGAGTGTACTGTCAGCAGAGAAAAAAATGCCACAGGAAAAAATTTATGAAATATAAATAACATAAATTAAATAGGACAAAGCCTATCACTCAAATTTCTAAGCAACATAAACGAAAACCATATTGCCCTACTGACAAATGAAGTAGGCTATTTTCTGCCAAACTATTTCAAACATCCTTGCAAAAAAATAATGTTGTTGACTGACAATGGTTTCAGTACCAAACAGCTCCTCAGAGCTAGGTGTACAGGTGGTCAGAATTAAGTGCGTATACGCTGTCAAAAGATGTTGGGAGTGGGCTATTAATAGTTTAACAATTGTCAGTCAGACCGCCCGCTCCGTCCAAAGTACACCAGAGTTCTGACCGCTATCGTCTTTTGACGCGCGAATGGACACAAAGTGGTCAAGCGTATAACTAGACGCTGCAGGCGCGAATTTGACACGCTATTCGCATCCGGTGTGAACGCACAGTTATCCTTTAAAATGTAATCCCGCGCCGCATGATTCCCTATGGGCGTTTCACACAGTATGCGGCGGTGAAATTGCCGCGCGACTACGGCTTTTCTCAAGTAATGGAAGAGTTTTGTGCAGCATTTAGGACTTCCAAAATAATCCTGGCGGGCCGCCAGTTGTCGTTCCCTGATATAGATGCTTACCTTTCATGGAAAGAATTGGCAACTTGCTTGGGAAGAACAATTGACAGTGAATTGCAAAAGAAAAGTGATTGCAGCAGAAAAGTCCCGCTGGAAAAATGTATTGACAAGAGTGACTGACTGCATTATTTTTTTAGCTGAAAGAAACTTGGCCCTGAGAGGGAAGAAAGAACAATTGGGGAACGCTAAAAATGGCAATTTCCTTGGCTTAATTTAGCATCTAAGACAAACATCTTCCAAAAAAGTGATATCTTATCTGTCGTGGTGTACTCAAAATAAGTTTTTGCAGTCTATATCTGCATGCATTGTCAGCAAAATCTGTACACTCATAACAAATATTTTGCTGTTGAAATTGACTGCACTCCTGACACTTCAAAACAGGAGCAGGCCTCTGTTATAATAAGATATGTCCACACAGATGAAGTGTGCAGGAATCATTTGTTGGTTTCACTGCTGTGAAGGACACAACTGGTCAGGGCCTAGCAGAGAAACTGATTGAAGTGATTGAGAAGAATTTAGGATTGGAGTTAAGGAATTGTCTTGCGCTTTCAGCTTGGGGGAGCTCCTGATGGCTTGGAAAAGCTTGAAAAAGTGTCTAAAGATGGTAACATTACATCAGAGGCTAAATCACTATCCAAAGAAATTGTGCGCATGGAATTTCTTGATTTCTTGTGTGTTTGTCAATTTGGTATGACATTTTGTCTGAGATCACACATGTAAGCAAGGCACTACAAGCAGCAGATGTGTCTTTGGACACAGCCATTATGCTGGTCAGTTCTCTGAAAGACTTCTTGGTTCAGTACAGACAGGAGGGATTTCAGAAATCCATGTCCATAGCAAACAGAATTGCAACTGAATTGAATGCTTGCACAGAGTTCAGGAGAAAAAATGATGAAGCTGTTATTTCAGATGAAATAAGGGCTACACTAATAGACCATGTCGTGAACCATGGTCTCTCATTGAGAGAGGCAGGGTTGAGGGTGCAACCCAATCTGCAAAGATCCACAGTGGCATCTGTAATGCGAATGTTCCATCATACAAACAGGTGAGAGTTACATCCTTACAGTAAATGAAAACATTACAGGAATTTATTTTGTATTGCAACTATAGAATATTTACACAGATATATATTTATATATATTTATTTATATATATATCATATATATATATATGATATATATTTAAAATATATAAATATATTTTTACAACAGGACCCAAAGGCTGCCCCCAACAGGAGGAAAAATATTTTCAGATGCGCAGGAAAATGCTATTGTTGACATGGTTGTTGTCAACAATGCAATAAAACTGCGGGAGATTCAAGATAGAGTGCTGGCTGATAATGACATATTTGAAAATGTTAATTCTGTCAGCACAACAACTATTGCTCGAGTCCTACAGAAACACCAAGTTACAATGAAACAGTTATACACTGTACCGTTCGAGAGAAACAGTGAACGGGTAAAAGAGCAAAGATACCAATATGTCCAGGTAAGACGTCTGAGGTTACATACACAGCTATAAAAAATATTTACAGTAAAAAAAACCACTAGCATTACTACAGTAAAACTGTGCACTTACTGTTTTTCAGAGAGTAATGGAGGTGGAAGCACTGGAAACACCACATTCATTTGTATTTATCGATGAAGCTGGATTTAACCTTGCCAAAACACGGCGCAGAGGAAGGAATGTTAAAGGTCAAAGGGCCACTGTGGAGGTTCCAGGCCAAAGGGGGGGAAATATCACCATGTGTGCTGCAATGGCCAATGATGGTTTGCGTCTCAACACACCACTCATTGGCTCATACAACACAGAAAGGCTTATAGCTTTCCTAGAACAGCTCTATGCTCAGCTAGTGCCAGCAGAACAGGGGGAGCCAGTAAGAAACCCCCAAGTTTTTGTCATAGTTTGCGATAACGTTGCTTTTCACCACTCTGCAGCTGTCACAGATTGGTTTGCAGCACATCGCAGATTTATGGTTTTGTACCTGCCTGCATATTCACCCTTCCTCAACCCAATAGAGTTTTTCTTTGCCTGGAGGTGGAAAGTGTTTGGTCACCACCCACATGACCAAATGTCTCTTTTGGAAGCCATGCGTGCCGGATGTGAGGACACGAGTCCAGAGGACTGCCAGGGATGGATAAGGCACTCCAGAAGGTTCTTCCCCAGGTGCATGGCAAGAGAGAACATTAGATGTGATGTTGATGAAAACCTGTGGCCTGATGCTAGAGAGAGGCAGGATTAGCCCCTCAATTATTTGTTCGAATTACAGTATGTACTTTTAGTTTCTACCTTTTTTTTCTCATTACTGTAATTCCGTAAATTACTACAGACTATTGAAGCAAACTGCTAATTTTCATTTACCTTAAAGAATTTTTAAGTTCTAAAAATTTAAATAAATCATGTGAAAGAATGTCACATTGTATTTTCTGTATTGGTGTTTGATGCTAGTGTTTTTACTCTCAGTGTGTTCTGAGTGACAGTGTGTGTTATCTCAGTGAGGGTTGTGCATAGTGTTCGGCTGCACTGAGCCTGTTTTGAGCCATGTGTTAAAGGGATAGTTCGCCCAAAAATGAAAATTCTGTCATCATTTACTCACCCTCAAGTTGTTTCAAACCTGTATGAATTTCTTTTTTCTGCAGAACACAAAAGAAGATATTTTGAAAAATGCCGGTAACCAAACAGTTGATGGACCCCATTGACTTCCATAGTAGGAAAAAAAAATTATCTGATTGGCTGAATCAGATCTGCGGTGGGCCGGTGTATTTACACATCATGATGACTGATTTTATGGACTACATGCACACTTGAGTTTTGTTTATTAACCAATTAGTCTATAAAATGTAGGTGTTTGAAAACCGCCAAACCAATGTTTACCAGAACAATCAAACTCAAAACTGCCCAAATCTGGCAGCACTGGCTTCATGTCATCACTGTTTCCAAATGTCACTGGTTCGTCACTAGGGGGCGATGATCTCTGTGAACCCATGAACCACTGTCTATTTCATTTTACCTGATCTCAGATCAGTTTTTTAAATATTAATGTTTATTGACACATTTTTATAATAAAAAAGGAGTTGTAGTTAAAAGTGTCTAATTGGTCTGATTACCAAGCTCTCCATAAAACAAACAAAACAAGCCCTTCAATTTAATAAACTTACACATATTATAAAGACATTTCATATTTACTGGTATTAGATGATTTGGTAATTGCATTGAATAGATTAGACTTTAAGTTAAAACATTTGCATTTGGTGTGTAAAAGGTGTTTTTATGCTGAGTTTCCGCTGTTCTGACCAGCGTGTGGCGTTTCCAGAGCTTCAATACAGTGAATCATTATGCAAATCAATCGGTTCAATGGTTTCTAAAAGCTTTGTTTCTCCATCACTAGAGCAACATGATTCTGGTTCACTCTTGAGTTGATAACAGCAGGCCAGAGAGCAAACTTTGCCTGGCCCACCTCCACTTCTGGCTGGGTCCCCGGCCCAAAACTGGCCCAACACACTGAACATGGACACACAGAGCTTCCTCTGGCCCAGATGTGGCCCACACCCTGTAAAGTGACTCTTATTGACTGATATGGCCCAGGTCTGGCCCAGGCACTGTAAGACAGATCTGGCTGAGAGTCGGCTGGGCAGAAACTGGCAGTGAAACACAAACTCAACCAAGGGTTTTTATTATAAAATTAACAAATACACTTTAATATAAACATGTATGAACAATGAACAAATACACTGTGATATTAACATTTATTAACAACACACTGATTCTTGATTTGTGATCATGTATTAGTTATGATTTTCAAAACATTTTCATATATATTTACACCATTGTCTATAAATGTAATGATTATGTAACAATTAGAGTCAGAACTGCTGATTCTTGATTATTATTAATATAATTTTGATTATTATTATTTATTTATTTTTTGTTTATATTTTTATGATATTTTTATATTCTAAAGTTTTTAATCTCCTATAAATGATCAGTTTGTCTGCGCTGCTTCACTAAAGCAGAAGTGAAAGTGTTCCAGTCCAGATCATGTAACCAATCAAAGAGTGAGACTGAAAAGCCCATTTGCATTGTCAGGGTGGAGTGATTGTGATCCTCTCAGAATAGAGCAGCTCTGTCTCCAGAGACCATGTTCAAACCCCAAGAGCTTTATTTGACATTTACTGCTACATCAACCTTCTGAAAAGCACCTGCATCTTCATCTGTTAGTTGAATGATGTTGTCAGACACAAAGTGAACTTGTTGAGAAGCTTTATTGAATGTTGCAGCAAACACAGCAGATTGAAAGATCACACACACACACACACTCTTTCAGTATTGAGTTGTAAATCACTACAGCTGCAGCACTAGACTCATGTGAATCCTGCCTGACACAGGACACTCAGATACGGCTCATCTTCAGGAGAGAAACATCAGCACTCAGAGCTCTTGTGGAACGAGACCTCATGAGGAGCTCCATCATGTGTTACTCTGCAGACGTACAGCTCTCCCTCTTCCCAGCGTGCTTTGCTGAGGGTCAGGACGCTACTGCGGCTGTAGCGGCCGTCCTGCTGGCTCTCTGCGCTGGTCAGAACCCCCTCGGTGACCTCTGACCCGTCCAGTGTCCAGCTCACCAGCGCCCCCTGTGGAGAGTAAGAGCTGAGCAGGCAGAGCAGTGCGGCTGAGTCTCCAGAGATCTGCAGAGAAGAGGGCGGCAGCAGAGACACTGAGGGCTTCACTGTGGGACCAGCTGCAGGAGACAAACACAACACATTCACACACACACACACACACACTGCACTGCACATTCACAGCATAGGAGTAATGCTGCTCTAGTTTTAGATTCAATCATTATAAAACAATATCAGTAACAGTTTATTTAAAGCTTTCATACATATTGCATTATAAAAGTATTTTTAATGCATTAATTATGCACTGCTATATACATTAAAATGCATGTATGATCTAATCAATAAGTGTAACAGCAGTTATAACACATATTATCTATTATCAGGCCGATCTGACTGCTTTAATTCCAGCAATTGTTCACTCTGAACATTAATATCTTAAATTTTGAGATATTCACCTGAACTGAAAATGTAACTCAATTTCAAACAGAGTTAAAACACAATTGAATCATACAGAATGAACAAAACACTGAATTATAAGCACAACATGAGCAAAAGAGATTCAGTATCATTGACTGAACTACAGAAAGTAGCAACATTTACATTCTGATGTCAAATCTCCTTTTTCCATGTATGATTTCTACAATAAAAGATGAACTAAATATGAACTCAGTGTAGAAATAAATGAAGGAAAAACAAACCTGTAATAAACTGAATAAACTCATAGTGAGACACAGTGTGGAAATATGTTTAGAATTCATTTTTTGTTGAAAGGAATAATGTTATTCTTATATTAATATCATTTTTTAGATTAAATTAGTATACAACAATATCAGTAACACTTTATTAAAAGCCTTCATACATATTGCATTATAAAAGTCTATGCATGTATGATCTAATTTCTGAACACATTGTAATATTATCTATTCATTG
>NC_139982.1:5593551-5703551 GCF_963993115.1 Abramis brama
TGTCAAAGTTTCAAAGTTCCAGCTCTTACGGTTTGGGCTGCACGATGCGTTTTACGGCGGAATAATAATAATAATAATAATTAAAGCTGCAAGCAGCATTTATCGGGGTTCAAGCATGTAAGGCCTTTAAGCACATAAGCATTTAAGACATTAAGATTTATTTAGAAAGCTTTTAACCACTGAAATAATAGATGGAAAAGTCCATTTACAGCCAATACAGGAAATTTACCATAGGAAATATATGGTTTTCAAAGCTTTTTAACAGTTATAGCGCCACCTATGGTCCGATCTCCATAAAAATTTCCATGTTTCTTTAGCATGTTATTTCACATATGCCCATCAATTTTTGTGAAGTTCTGAGTTTTTATTTAGGCTTTATAGACGTTTGAGTGTATTTGGACAAGCCTATTTTATAAATGATCCTCTTCTAGCCAACCAAAAGCAAAATTTTAACTTTTTTTTGATAATTATTGATCTAGAGAGTCCAGAGAATTGTCCTAGACTGGTCTGGTTCCGATCGGGCGAAAAACCAGGGACTAGTTCGCAAAAGTAGGTTTTTAACATATTCGTGAATAATTAATAAACTGTTTGATTGACAGCAATGGTTCTAGAGGCAAAGTTGTTCAGCATGAGCAGATCTATCAAATGATATGCATTTTGTGATGATAAGTGTAACACCACGTGATTACAGAGCCATAAAACTCGTTAGCGCCAACTAGTGGCCGATTTCTTTCAAAATTCTTACAGACCTCTAGGGCCATGAGTCGAACATGCCCACTGAGTTTTGTTCCGATCGGCCTCCGTTAACCTTGTCTAATAGGTGCTCAAATTTTATTGGCCGATGGCGGCCATGTTTTTTGAGATACACCAATGTCCTCATAGATATACATGACAGCTTGGACCAAGACACTGCATACCAATTTTCAAGTCAATCGGACTAACGGTCAGGTGGTTACAGCCTTATTTATGTTTTTTTCATGTTATAGCGCCACCATGTGGCCAATCGCCGCAATCTTTTTACTGTGACCTCAGATTGACTTCTTACACAGGTGTACCGAGTTTGGTGAAGATACCTCATTTACTTCTGGAGTTATAGCCATTTTAGTAAAATAGGCTCCGCCTTCTTCAAATATTTTGGCGCCTCTTAGCGACCGTCAATCGAAATTTCAACTTTTTTTCGATAATTATTGATATTCTGACTCCAGAGAACATTTCTGCACTGGTTTGGTTCCGATCGGACACAAAACCAGGGACTAGTTCGCAAAAGTAGGTTTTGCACATAATTCAAAATGGCGGAAAATTTGCATACCGGAAATGAAATCCTTGAGGCCTTTTTTGTTCGGCTTGACCCAAGGATTCCAATGATATAAGACACTTGAGTCTGTGACAAACGGTTAATGAGATTTAAGCAAAAATGTGATTTTTTTTTGTTTTTTGCACTGTAGCGCCACCTATGGGCCAATCGGGGTCATATTTTGATAACCTCTCCTCGATTTTTGTACTACCATCTGGCAAAGTTTCAAGTCTCTAGCATTTACGGTTTGGGCTGCACGATGCGTTTTACGGCAGAAGAAAAATAATAATAATTAAAGCTGCAAGCAGCATTTATCGGGGTTCAAGCAATTAAGGCCTTTAAGGCCTTAAAGCACAAAAGCATAAAAAGTTATTAAGTTTTATTTAGCAAGCATGTAACCACTGACATCATAGATGGAAAAGATCATGTTCTAGCATGATTTACCATGATATACCACATTCTAAAATGATTTACCATAGTTCATCATGATTTATCATGGTTTACCATGATTTACCCTGTTCTAGCATAGTTTACCATGATTTACCATGTTCTAGCATGATATACCACGTTCTAGAATGATTTACTAGGATTCTTACATGATTTACCTTGATACACCAGATTCTACTATTATTTACTATGACTTACCATGTTTCTAGCGTGATTTACCATGATTTACCACATTACTAGCAATTATGTGAAGTGTCAGTGCAAATGAAGTGATAAACACTGACAAAATATGATTGTGTTATAATAGTTATTGTTATACAAGTGATTTTTTTTTAGTGTCTACTCTAAATATGAATGAATCCAAAAGCACATGTGAAAAGACTTCATTAATAAGTAGAATGGCCAGCAGAAGCCAGTAGAAGACCACTTATTGGCTCACTTTTACTTTAAACTTCATGATTTGCACCAGTTTTCTGCACTAAATCAAACCAGTCTTTCCATGTTAACTCAATAATGCATGCTTACACACACACACACACACACACACAAATATGTTTTTTGGATATGTTATTGAGAAAATATATTTAATTGTATAAAAATAGGCATTTCTTTGTGATCTAATAATATAAAACTATGTTACCAGTATAGGGCTGTAAAGATTCCTCGATTATAGTCAAGTACTCGATTTAATTGGCAAAATACTGAAAGTGGTGCATTCCACAGACGAGAATCCAACAACCGCAGAATTACAGTTTTCTAGGACAACGCGATATTTAAACAGGGCTCCAGACTAACTTTTTTTACTAGGAGCGCTGTAGCCCCTGACTGAAAATTTTAGGAGCACAAGCAGAAAATTTAGGGGCACACCTTAAATCAACTTGCAATGCAATTATTCAAATTTTCCCCAAAATACCTAGTGACAAATTATTTATTTATTATTTAATAATAAATAGACTTAATGTACAGATATTACAATGTGCAGTTTTATTTTAAGTTCACAGGCACCAGACTAACATCTGAGGGCAGCGGCACCGCAGACACTGAGTTTTACAAAAAAATATCTGGTAGCACTGGGGCTGACAATAAAGCACTAAGCTTAGTTTAGGGTGTAGATGAAATTAACTTTAATTATTATCATTCATAATGTCTTAATATTAATTAAAAAGCAAACCGAGTGAAATAAATTATATTAGGGAGTGAAAATAGCCAATAAGCATCCTACTGTTTACAATGGTAATTTATTTATTTTATTATTTTTAAATAAGTGTATAAATAAGAGTTTAAATAAGACCATTTTTGAAGGATGAACAAAAAAAATGTGTTGGTCATCACATTAAAAATGACATTTATATATGGTAGTTTTGAAGTGCTGGAAAAAGATGAGTAGCCTAACAGTTAGTACTTTTAAGCGTTTGACTATTTCTGTCACATTATGGTTACAGTTACTACATTAAATCCATGGTGAATGTCGACGATTTGTGGTCTGAAAGCCCAGTGTTTCTCCTGGTTTCCACATCAGCGCTGTTTGATCTGATATCTGATTATGTTATTAATTCTGAGGCGAATTCAATGGATTTCTTCACTGGATCTCCAGAGTCTGGATCTCCTAGTAACAGTGTCGCGTGATCGAGATCGGCCCGCGACTGGCAAGTTCGGGCTGCTGCGCTCATAGGCTGCGCCATAGATATCATATATAAACGCGTTTATATATTATATCTATGGGCTGTGCTGTCTATTATTGATTCGAACTAATAAACGGTCTGTGAAGCATAAAGGAGTAAGTTAGCGCATTTTCGTTCCGCTTTCATTTTGTTTGGATTCGCTGCTCGGCAACGTTGTGGTCGAATAAATCGAATAAATATTTGGTCGCACCGGCAGGAAAAATGGTCGCAAAATGCGACCAATTGGTCGCAGTCTGGAGCCCACCATTTACAGTCATAATATAGCATAGTGCCATTGTGAAATCACAAAGGCTGTGATTCAGTTAAATAAATATATCCTCTGTTTTTTGTTTGTTTGTTTTTTTCACAGAGAAGACACTTCAATTACATGAGTGCAGATTAGCCTACATGTTAAAATTACCTCAGCTCCGTCCACAGTAAACGCTGCTCCAAGCAAACTCAGTCTCTGCAGTGCTGTTTGTTTACGTTTCCAATAACGTGCAAATATGGGAACGCAAGTCGGACGCAGTTTGTGTTTCATAGTTGCACTGTTATCATTTGTGGAGCACATCTGGGTTTCTCAAACTGCTGTTCATCGCGATTTCAAAATAAAAGTTTAAACATCGCGATTTCAAAATAAAAGTTTAAACATCGCTATTTCAAAATAAAAGTTTAAACTCTCGCTCTGAGTTTGCATGTTTTGATGTGCACATGTTCTTGTTCAAGAAATTACAGTGGCTGTAGCATTTCTATCGTACAGAAGTGGCCAAATATTAAAGGTTAAGTTGACATTTGAATTTAATGTTGTTTGGCCAATAAACAAGGATTTGATAATGCCTTAGTAGTGTAACAACAACCAGGCCGCTGGTGCCCTCTGCAGGCATTTGTTATTCATGTACATAAGTTATCTCTATATTAGTTTATATCATTTATTTTACATGGGTATATTTTAACAGTGTTGTTCAATAAAACCCATATAATTACTTACTTTGATACTTTACTTGAACCAATCATTATTGCTTGTTATTATATATTTGTATTTTAAGTCATTTTAAAGGCTGTTGTTAACTTGAATCTATTTTTTACCACATTTTTTTATCCGATTACTTGAATAGAATACTCGATTACTAAAATAATCGATAGCTACAGCCCTATCATAATAAAAAAGATTGCTTTTTAAAGCAATTTATTTTTGTTTCCCAATACTGAAAGCTAATGAAAAGATCATATGTAATCTTGCTGCTCCCTCAAGTGGACAAAAGTGGTATTATAGCTTACATTTTACAATTGAAGTGTTTAAATGAATGAGTGAATGAATGGGAATTTGGTTTTTCACTTATATCTCGGTAACCAGAACGCAAAAAATTCTGAAACTCAGAGCATAGATAGTGCTCGAGGAGCCCTATTGAATGAGACTATCATTCAGGCCCGCGACAACACGTTTCGATCAAGAGCCTGGAGAGGACCTTACCATCAAAATTTGAGCGCGCAACGACTTTCCGTTTTCGAGTTATGAGTTAATTTGTATTCGGGGACGTGGCGTAAATGCCGTTTTACTTTCGGTTTCAGTATTCACTTGTGACTCAGTTGTCAATAGTAATACAACAATAGATTAATTTTGACAAAATGTGATTGTAAATGTTAAAATAATGATTTTATAAAGTCTAAATATGAATTATAGAACAATATTAGGGAGTAGTATGATGAAATGACAGCAGGGGGCAGTAAAATACCACTTATTGGCTTAATATGCTATGTTATTCATATTCACCTTTTTTATTAACTGTTATAGAGGCAAATTTTGTCCGATCTGTCTTTTTCATGCTTGTTCTGACTTGTTTTTAAGGTCTGATCATTCATATTAGAGATATAGGCTTTTGTGGACACTTGGTCAAGGCTACATATTGAAGTGACCCTATTATAGCCATCCAAATGAAGAAGTTATAATTTTTCTGATAATTATTGAGTACAGATAATTGCACTGCACTGGTTTTGAACATTATTATATGAACATTATATGAGCACAGATGGAAAACACCATTTACAGCCAATACAGGCAATTTACCATAGGAAATATATGGTTTTAAAGCATTTTAACAGTTATAGCGCCACCTATGGTCCAATCTCCATAAAAATGTCCATGCTTCTTTAGCATGTTATGTCACATATGCTCATCAATTTTTGTGAAATTCTGACTTTTTATTTAGGATTTATAGACGTTTGAGTGTATTAGGACATGCCTATTTTCTAAATGACCCTCTTATAGCCAACCAAAAGCAAAATTTCAACTTCTTTTTGATAATTATTTATCTAGAAAGTCCAGAGAATTGTCCTAGAATGGTCTGGTTCTGATCGGGCGAAAAACCAGGGACTAGTTCGCAAAAGTAGGTTTTTAACATAATTCCGAATATTTAATGAATGGTTTGATTGACAGCAATGGTTCTTGAGGCAAAGTTGTTCTCCATGAGGAGATCTATCAAATGATATGCATATTGTGTGGATGAGTGTAACACCACGTGATTACAGAGTCATAAAACTCGTTAGCGCCAACTAGTGGCCGATTTCTTTCAAAATTCTTACAGACCTCTAGAACCATGAGTTGAACATGCCCATCGAGTTTCGTTTCGATCGGTCTCCATTAACCTTGTCTAATAGGTGCTCAACTTCATTGGCCAATGGCGGCCATGTTTTTCAAGATACGCCAATGTCCTCATAGATTTACATGGCACCTTGGACCAAGAGACTGCATACCAATTTTCAAGTCAATCGGACTAACGGTCAGGTGGTTATAGCCCTTTTCATGTTTTTTTCATGTTATAGCGCCATCTAGTGTTCAATCGTCGCGATTTTTTTACTGTGACCCCAGATTGAGCTCATACATATGTGTACCGAGTTTGGTGAAAATATCTCATTGCGTTCCCGAGTTATAGCCATTTTAGTAAAATTAGCTCCGCCTCCTGCGAACGTTTTGACACCTCATAGCAACCATGTATCGAAATTTCAACTTTTTTTCGATAATTATTGATATTCAGACTCCAGAGAACATTTCTGCACTGGTTTGGTTCCGATCGGGCGAAAAACCAGGGACTAGTTTGCAAAAGTAGGTTTTGAACAAAATCCAATATGGCGGAAAAATTTGCATACCGGAAATGAAATACCTCCTAAATTTTTTGTTCGGCGTGACCCAAGGATTCCAATGATGTATGACACTTGAAGCTGGGACAAATGGTTATTGAGATATGAGCAAAATAGTGAATTTTTTTTGTTTTTTGCGCTATAGCGCCACCTATAGGCCAATCGGGCTCATACTTTGATAACCTCTCCTCGATTTTTGTACTACCTTGTGGCCAAGTTTCAAGTCTCTAGCACTTACGGTTTGGGCTGCACGATGCGTTTTAGCGGAGAAGAATAATAATAATAATAATAAAAATCCTTACAAATACAATAGGGTTTCAGCACTTCGTGCTTGAACCCCTAATAATAAAAATCAGCACAATTACAATAGGGTTTCAGCACTTCGTGCTTGAACCCCTAAAAATCAGGACGATTACAATAGGGTTTCAGCACTTCGTGCTTGAACCCCTAATAATTAAAGCTGCAAGCAGCATTTATCGGGGTTCAAGCTATTAAGGCCTTTAAGGGTTTTTAAGCACAAAAGCATCAAAAGTTATCAGGTTTTATTTAGCAAGCATGTAACCACTGACATAATAGATGGAAAAGACCATTTACAGCCAATACAGGCAATGTACCATAGGAAATATATGGTTTTAAAGCTTTTTAACAGTTATAGCGCCACCTATAGTCCGATCTCCATAAAATTTGGCATGCTTGTTAATGATGTTATGTCACATATGCTCACCAATTTTTGTGAAGTTCTGAGTTTTCATTTAGGATTTATAGGCTTTTTAGTGTATTTTGCCACACCCATTTTATAAATGACCCTATTACAGCCATCCAAATGCAAAAGTTCAACTTTTTTTTGATAGTTTTTGATCTAGAGAGTCCAGAGAATTGTCCTAGACTGGTCTGGTTCCAATCGTGCGAAAAACCTAGGACTAGTTCGCAAAAGTAGGTTTTTAACATGTTTTCGAATATTTAATGAACGGTTTGATTGACAGCAATGGTCCTTGAGGCAAAGTTGTTCAGGATGAGGAGATCTATCAAATGATATGCATATTGTGTGGATATTTGTAACACCACGTGATTACAGAGCTGTAAAACTCGTTAGCACCAACTAGTGGCCGATTTCTTTCAAAATTGTTACAGACCTCTATGGCCTTGAGTCGAACATGCCCATCGAGTTTCGTTCCGATCGGCCTCCGTTAACCTTGTCTAATAGGTGCTCAAACTTCATTGGCCGATGGCGGCCATGTTTTTCGAGATACGCCAATGTCCTCATACACATACATGGCACCTTGGACCAAGACACTGCATGCCAATTTTCAAGTCAATCGGACTAATGGTCAGGTGGTTATAGCCTGTTTTATGTTTTTTTCATGTTATAGCGCCACCATGTGGCCAATTGCCGCGGTTTTTTTACTGTGACCTCAGATTGACCTCTTACACATGTGTACCAAGTTTGGTGAAGATACCTCATTTACTTCTGGAGTTATAGCCATTTTAGAAAAATAGGCCCTTCCCACAACGTACGTTTTGGCGCCCCTTACCGTCCGTGAGTCGAAATTTCAACTTTTTTTCGATAGTTTTTGATAATCAGACTCTAGAGAACATTTCTGCACTGGTTTGGTTCCGATCGGGCGAAAAACCTAGGACTAGTTCGCAAAAGTATGTTTTTGACAAAATTCAAAATGGCGGAAAATCTATCATGGCGGAAATGAAATCGGAGATATACGTTTTGTTCGTCAGGCGTCCAGCTTTCCAATGATATAACACACTTGAGTCTACGTCATACGGTCTAGTAGTTATGAGCAGTTTCGCGCTTTTGGTTGCTATAGCGCCACCTATGGGCCAATCGGGGTCATACTTTGATAGGTTCTCCCCAAATTTAGGACTACCATTTGGCCAAGTTTCAAGGTTCCAGCTCTTACGGTTTGGTCTGCACGATGCGTTTTAGGGGAAAATAATAATAATAATAATAATAATTAAAGCTGCAAGCAGCATTTATCGGGGTTCAAGCATTTAAGGCCTTTAAGGCCTTTAAGCTCACAAGCATCAAAAGACATTAAGTTTTATTTAGCAAGCATTTAACAACTGTCATCATAGATGAAAAAGTCAATTTACAGCCAATACAGGCAGTTTACCATAGGAAATATATGGTTTTAAAGCGTTTTTACAGTTATAGCACCTTTTTGCCTGAGTCTTCTTACAGTCTTGCCTGATCTCCACCACTTTTATTAGTAGTACTCAAAGTGTGCCCATATATATGTTTCAAATTTGTTGTAAATATGTAATTTTGATAAGGAGTTTAGACAATTATATTCAGTGGCGTAACGAGCCAACACTTGGGCCCTTAAGTAGGATTATCAAGGCAATTGATGATATTGATGACGCAATGTCTGCAAGTAGGCTACCATGAATAGGGCAGGATATGATCATACACAGCATATAAGAGATGAGACGACTAACAAAATCAGGAGGAGCCTCACCAAAAACAAAAAAAACAAAAAAAACATGGTGTCAGCGCACGATAACACATTGTTAGGCCTAGGTCCAAATACATAAAAAAGATGCTCTCTTACATTATAGCGGGATTTTCCGGGCTTACCTATGTGCAACTGCAAAGTTGTCGATTAGATCAGGATTGTGCGCACGGGCATTCTCAATTGACCCTTCGCAGGGAGTTTGAATGACAGGTGATCTGACTAATCATAATCCGCCATTTTGTCCAACAAAGCAGTCAGGAGAGTTAGTAGATTAACATTGGAGGATTTCAATTTGAAAAACAAAGTGTACTGACGTCTTAGCACTTTAAAACAACATTCCTTATATGTTCATTTATGTTTATTTTAATGCTATAAATTAACTAGAAGGAAGAGATGATCGGTTCACGAGCAGCTTTAACTGAGCCTCGAGTCTACAGCGATCTGTCAGACACATTAAAGAGTCACAAAACGGTATTTATTGTTTAAATGTCTCTAAAAAATTACTACATTTGAAAGGTGAGACTTTGTTTCATATCAAAAGTACTTGTCTGTCAGCGCGCAGTCTCCTCTCTGATCCGCAATGTATTTTTCACTGCGTGAGAACTTGGTGTGGTGTGAGAGTGGCGTCGCTTGTCAGACATAGCAACAGTAACTAAAGTGGGCGGGTCTTTGCAAACGGTCATTGACAGTATAGAGCTGGTAAGTCCCGCCCCTTCCGCTAACCCCACTGGACCTCTAGGTTGAAAAATCGTCAATGCAAGTGAATGTGAGAAAATAATTATTTTCTGGTCTCGTTTGAATTTTGCCATGAATGTGAGCATATGTTGTCTGTGAATTTTTAATATAATTTTTCATGTGAAGAATGCTACAATTTAGCGGGTAGAAGTTTGATACGGTTAGACTTTGTGTGAGAGCACTTTGTGGACTACAACTAGTTTTTACATCAGACGGGAATCTGAAGAAAGAACAGCCCATTTGGTTTGAATGGTGACATTTGGGTACAAAACACACAGGCATCTCGATCTGTCTCCATAGATTATCGCAGCATTAGCACCGTGATTTGACAAGTGGAAGGAAAAATGTGTTATCGGGTGACGTCACATAGGCGACATGTAGTCTTTCTCATTATGTCTTTTCCACAACTGTTAGCCAAAGAATCATACAATATACTGTCAAACTCGTAACATGAAAAATTATATAAAAAATTCACAGACAACTTATGTTCACATTCATGGCACAATTCAAACTGGACCGGAAAAGAATTATTTTCTCACATTCACTTGCATTGACGATTTTTCAACCTAGAGGTCCAGTGGGGTTTTACGGATGGGCGGGACTTACTAGCTCTATGGACAGGGATTCGTCAGTCCCAATTCAAAACAAATTTCATCACAATCCATCAATTGTTCGTTTCAAACATGTGAGAGCGTCAAAATGATCCATGGGTGAAATTGATTGGATTTAATTTTTTTTCAGTCAATAAGCATCCTACTGTTTACTATGGTAATTTATTTATTTTATTATTTTTAAATAAGTGTATAAATAAGAGTTTAAATAAGACCATTTTTGAAGGATGAACAAAAAAAATGTGTTGGTCATCACATTAAAAATAACATTTATATATGATAGTTTTGAAGTGCTGGAAAAAGATGTGTAGCCCAACAGTTAGTACTTGTAAGTGTTTGACTATTTCTGTCACATTATGGTTACAGTTACTACATTAAATCCATGGTGAATGTCGCTGATTTGTGGTCTGAAAGCCCAGTGTTTCTCCTGGTTTCCACATCAGCGCTGTTTGATCTGATATCTATGGTTTATAACAGAGAACTCTGCGCCGAATCGGAATGTTTCTCACTGGATCTCGCAGCGATTATGTTATTAATTCTGAAGCGAATTCAATGGATTTCTTCACTGGATCTCCAGAGTCTGGATCTCCTAGTAACAGTGTCGCGTGATCGAGATCGGCCCGCGACTGGCAAGTTCGGGCTGCTGCGCTCATAGGCTGCGCCATAGATATCATATATAAACGCGTTTATATATTATATCTATGGGCTGCGCTGTCTATTATTGATTCGAACTAATAAACGGTCTGTGAAGCATAAAGGAGTAAGTTAGCGCATTTTCGTTCCGCTTTCATTTTGTTTGGATTCGCTGCTCGGCAACGTTGTGGTCGCGCCAGCGCGACCTAAATAAATATTTGGTCGCACCGGCAGGAAAAATGGTCGCAAAATGCGACCAATTGGTCGCAGTCTGGAGCCCACCATTTACAGTCATAATATAGCATAGTGCCATTGTGAAATCACAAAAGCTGTGATTCAGTTAAATAAATATATCCTCTGTTTTTTGTTTGTTTGTTTTTTTCACAGAGAAGACGCTTCAATCACATGAGTGCAGATTAGCCTACATGTTAAAATTACCTCAGCTCCGTCCACAGTAAACGCTGCTCCAAGCAAACTCAGTCTCTGCAGTGCTGTTTGTTTAGGTTTCCAATAACGTGCAAATATGGGAACGCAAGTCGGACGCAGTTTGTGTTTCATAGTTGCACTGTTATCATTTGTGGAGCACATCTGGGTTTCTCAAACTGCTGTTCATCGCAATTTCAAAATAAAAGTTTAAACATTGCGATTTCAAAATATAAGTTTAAACTCTTGCTCTGAGTTTGCATGTTTTGATGTGCACATGTTCTCGTTCAAGAAATTACAGTGACTGTAACATTTCTATCGTACAGAAGTGGCCAAATATTAAAGGTTAAGTTGACATTTGAATTAATTGTTTGGACAATATTAAACAAGGATTTGATAATGCCAGGCTTAGTGTGACAACAACCAGGCCGCTGGCGCCCTCTGCAGGCATTTGTTATTTATGTACATAAGTTATGTTTATATTAGTTTATTTAATTTATTTTACAAGGGTATATTTTAACAGTGTTCTTCAATAAAACCAATATAATTACTTACTTTGATACTTTACTTGAACCAATTATTGTTGCTTGTTATTATATATTTGTATTTTAAGTCATTTTAAAGGCTGTTGTTAACTTGAATCTATTTTTTACCACAATTTTTTTTATCCGATTACTTGAATAGAATACTCGATTACTAAAATAATCGATAGCTACAGCCCTATCATAATAAAAAAGATTGCTTTTTAAAGCATTTGTTTGTTTCCCAATACTGAAAGCTAATGAAAAGGTAATGTGCAATCCTGCTGCTCCCTCAAGTGGACAAAAGTGGTATTATAGCTTGCATTTTACAATTGAAGTGTTTGAATGAATGAGTGAATAAATGGGAATTTGGTTTTTCAATTATATCTCGGTAACCAGAACGCGAAAAATTCTGAATCTCAGAGCATAGATAGTGCTCGAGGAGCCCTCGACGGAGGCCCACGGAGGCCCGCGACAACACGTTTCGATCAAGAGCCTGGAGAGGACCTTACCATCAAAATTTGAACGTGCAACGACTTTCCGTTTTTGAGTTATTAGTGAATTTGTATTCGGGGGCGTGGCTTAAATGCCCGTTTTACTTTCGTTTCATTTCATTCATTTACTTTCGTCCATTTCAATATCTCAGTGTGACACAATTGTCAAGTAATACTCCAATAGATGAGTTTTGACAAAATATGATTTAAAATGTTAAAATAATGATTTTATAAAGTCTAAATATGAATTATATGACAATATTAGGGAGCAGTATGATGAAATGGCAGCAGGGGGCAGTAAAATACCACTTATTGGCTTAATGACATGTTATATAATTTTTAACTTTTTAACTGTTATAGAGGCAAATTTTGTCTGATCTGTCTGAAATTTTTCATGCTTATTAAGAGTCATGAACATTATTATATGAGAATTATATGAACATAGATAGGAATAGGAATTTTTCCTAGGAAAAGACCATTCACAGCCAATACAGGCAATTTACCATAGGAAATATATGGTTTTAAAGCGTTTTAACAGTTATAGCGCCACCTTTGGTCCGATCTCCATACAAATTTCGAGGCTTCTTTAGCATGTTACGACAAATATGCGCATCAATTTTTGTGAAGTTCTGTGTTTTCGTTTAGGATTTATAGGCTTTTGAGTGCATTTTGCCACGCCCATTTTCTTTATGACCCAATATACCCATGCGAAAAATGCAAAAGTTCGACTTTTTTTTGATAATTATTGATCTAGAGAGTCCATAGAATTGTCTTAGACTCGTTTGGTTCCGATCGGGCGAAAAACCAGGGACTAGTTCGCAAAAGTAGGTTTTTAACATAATTACGAATATTTAATTAACGGTTTGATTGACAGCAATGGTTCTTGAGGCAAAGTTGTTCTCCATGAGAAGGTCTATCAAATGATATGCATATTGTGTGGATATTTGTAACACCACGTGATTACGGAGCTGTAAAACTCGTTAGCGCCAACTAGTGGCCGATTTCTTTCAAAATTCTTACAGACCTCTAGGGCCATGAGTCGAACATGCCTACCGAGTTTTGTTCCGATCAGCCTCCGTTAACCTTGTCTAATAGGTGCTCAAATTTCATTGGCCGATGGCGGCCATGTTTTTTGAGATACGCCAATGTCCTCATAGACATACAAGGCACCTTGGACCAAGACACTGCATACCAATTTTCAAGTCAATCGGACTAACGGTCAGGTCGTCATAGCCCTTTTCATGTTTTTTTCATGTTATAACGCCACCTAGAGTTTAATCGTCACGATTTTTTTACTGTGACCCAAGATTGAACTCCTACACATGTGGACCGAGTTTGGTGAAGATACCTCATTTACATCTTGAGTTATAGCCCTTTTAGTAAAATAGGCTCCTCCCACAACATTAGTTTTGCGCCCCCTAGCGACTGTGAATCGAAATTTCAACTTTTTTTCGATAATTATTGATATTCAGACTCCAGAGAACATTTCTGCACTGGTTTGCTTCCGATCGGACGAAAAACCTAGGACTAGTTCGCAAAAGTAGGTTTTTGACAAAATTCAAAATGGCGGAAAAATTTGCATACCGGAAATGAAATCGGAGATATACGTTTTGTTCTTGAGGGTTCCAGCTTTCCAATGATATAAGACACTTGAGTCTACGACATATGGTCTAGGAGTTATGAGCAGTTTCGCGCTTTTGGTCGCTATAGCGCCACCTATGGGCCAATCGAGGTCATAATTTGATAACCTCTCCTCGATTTTTGTACTACCATTTGGCAAAGTTTCAAGGTTCCAGGTCTTACGGTTTGGGCTGCACGATGCGTTTTACGGCAGAAGAAAAATAATAAAAATCAGCACAATTACAATAGGGTTTCAGCACTTCGTGCTTGAACCCCTAATAATAATTAAAGCTGCAAGCAGCATTTATCGGGGTTCAAGCTATTAAGGCCTTTAAGGGTTTTTAAGCACAAAAGCATCAAAAGTTATCAGGTTTTATTTAGCAAGCATGTAACCACTGACATAATAGATGGAAAAGACCATTTACAGCCAATACAGGCAATGTACCATAGGAAATATATGGTTTTAAAGCTTTTTAACAGTTATAGCGCCACCTATAGTCCGATCTCCATAAAATTTGGCATGCTTGTTAATGATGTTATGTCACATATGCTCACCAATTTTTGTGAGGTTCTGAGTTTTCATTTAGGATTTATAGGCTTTTTAGTGTATTTTGCTACGCCCATTTTATAAATGACCCTATTACAGCCATCCAAATGCAAAAGTTCAACTTTTTTTTGATAGTTTTTGATCTAGAGAGTCCAGAGAATTGTCCTAGACTGGTCTGGTTCCAATCGTGCGAAAAACCTAGGACTAGTTCGCAAAAGTAGGTTTTTAACATGTTTGCGAATATTTAATGAACGGTTTGATTGACAGCAATGGTCCTTGAGGCAAAGTTGTTCAGGATGAGGAGATCTATCAAATGATATGCATATTGTGTGGATATTTGTAACACCACGTGATTACAGAGCTGTAAAACTCGTTAGCGCCAACTAGTGGCCGATTTCTTTCAAAATTGTTACAGACCTCTATGGCCTTGAGTCGAACATGCCCATCGAGTTTCGTTCCGATCGGCCTCCGTTAACCTTGTCTAATAGGTGCTCAAACTTCATTGGCCGATGGCGGCCATGTTTTTCGAGATACGCCAATGTCCTCATACACATACATGGCACCTTGGACCAAGACACTGCATGCCAATTTTCAAGTCAATCGGACTAATGGTCAGGTGGTTATAGCCTGTTTTATGTTTTTTTCATGTTATAGCGCCACCATGTGGCCAATTGCCGCGGTTTTTTTACTGTGACCTCAGATTGACCTCTTACACATGTGTACCAAGTTTGGTGAAGATACCTCATTTATTTCTGGAGTTATAGCCATTTTAGTAAAATAGGCCCCTCCCACAACGTACGTTTTGGCGCCCCTTACCGTCCGTGAGTCGAAATTTCAACTTTTTTTCGATAGTTTTTGATAAACAGACTCTAGAGAACATTTCTGCACTGGTTTGGTTCCGATCGGGCGAAAAACCTAGGACTAGTTCGCAAAAGTATGTTTTTGACAAAATTCAAAATGGCGGAAAATCTATCATGGCGGAAATGAAATCGGAGATATACGTTTTGTTCGTCAGGCATCCAGCTTTCCAATGATATAACACACTTGAGTCTACGTCATACGGTCTAGTAGTTATGAGCAGTTTCGCGCTTTTGGTTGCTATAGCGCCACCTATGGGCCAATCGGGGTCATACTTTGATAGGTTCTCCCCAAATTGAGGACTACCATTTGGCCAAGTTTCAAGGTTCCAGCTCTTACGGTTTGGTCTGCACGATGCGTTTTAGGGGAAAATAATAATAATAATAATAATTAAAGCTGCAAGCAGCATTTATCGGGGTTCAAGCATTTAAGGCCTTTAAGCACATAAGCATTTAAGACATTAAGATTTATTTAGAAAGCTTTTAACCACTGAAATAATAGATGGAAAAGTCCATTTACAGCCAATACAGGAAATTTACCATAGGAAATATATGGTTTTCAAAGCTTTTTAACAGTTATAGCGCCACCTATGGTCCGATCTCCATAAAAATTTCCATGCTTCTTTAGCATGTTATTTCACATATGCCCATCAATTTTTGTGAAGTTCTGAGTTTTTATTTAGGCTTTATAGACGTTTGAGTGTATTTGGACACGCCTATTTTATAAATGATCCTCTTCTAGCCAACCAAAAGCAAAATTTTAACTTTTTTTTGATAATTATTGATCTAGAGAGTCCAGAGAATTGTCCTAGACTGGTCTGGTTCCGATCGGGCGAAAAACCAGGGACTAGTTCGCAAAAGTAGGTTTTTAACATATTCGTGAATAATTAATAAACTGTTTGATTGACAGCAATGGTTCTTGAGGCAAAGTTGTTCAGTATGAGGAGATCTATCAACTGATATGCATATTGTGTGGATGTATGCAACACCACGTGATTACAGAGCCGAAAAAACTCGTTAGCGCCAACTAGTGGCCGATTTCTTTCAAAATTCTTACAGACCTCTAGGGCCATGAGTCGAACATGCCCACCGAGTTTCGTTCCGATCAGCCTCCGTTAACCTTGTCTAATAGGTGCTCAAACTTCATTGGCCGATGGCGGCCATGTTTTTTGAGATACGTCAATGTCCTCATAGGCATACATGGCACCTTGGACCAAGACACTGCATACCAATTTTCAAGTTAATCGGACAAACGGTCAGGTGGTTATAGCCCTTTTCATGTTTTTTTCAAGTTATAGCGCCACCTACTGTTCAATCGTCGCGATTTTTTTACTGTGACCTCAAATTGAACTATTACACATGTGTACCGAGTTTGGTGAAGATACCTCATTTATTTCTCGAGTTATAGCCGTTTTAGTAAAATAGGCTCCTCCCACAACGTACGTTTTGGCGCCCCCTAGCGACCGTGAATCGAAATTTCAACTTTTTTTCGATAATTATTGATATTCAGACTCCAGAGAACATTTCTGCACTGGTTTGGTTCCAATCGGACGAAAAACCTAGGACTAGTTCGCAAAAGTAGGTTTTTGAGAAAATTCAAAATGGCGGAAAATTTTCCCAGGCGGAAATGAAATCGGAGATATACGTTTTGACCGTCTTGAGCCAAGGATTACAGTGATATAAGACACTTGATTCTATGACAAACCGTCTAGGAGTTATGGCTGATTTCATACTTTTGCTTGCTATAGCGCCACCTATTGACCAATCGGGGCCATACTTTGATAGGTTCTCCCCAAATTGAGGACTACCATTTGGCTGAGTTTCAAGTCTCCAGCATTTACGGTTTGGGCTGCACGATGCGTTTTAGGGGAAAATAATAATAATAAAAATCAGAGCAATTACAATAGGGTTTCAGCACTTCGTGCTTGAACCCCTAATAATAATTAAAGCTGCAAGCAGCATTTATCGGGGTTCAAGCAGTTAAAGCCTTTTAGGCATTTAAGCACAAAAGCATCAAAAGTTATTAAGATTTATTTAGCAAGCATGTAACCACGGACATAATAGATGGAGAAGACCATTTACAGCCAATACAGGCAGTTTACCATGGGATATATATGGTTTTAAAGCTTTTTAACAGTTATAGCGCTACCTATGGTCCGATCTCCATAAAAATGTTTACTGTGACCTCAAATTGAAACCATACACATGTGTACTGAGTTTGGTGAAAATATCTCATTTACTTCTTGAGTTATAGCCATTTTAGTAAAATAGGCTCCTCCCACAACAATTTACCACATTCTAGTATTATTTACTATGATTCTAGCCTGATTTGCCATATTCTAGCATGATTTACCATGATATACTACATTCTAGTAGGATTTACCATTGTTTACTGTGATTGTATACTCTGACAAAATATGATTTATGAGTGATAAACTCTGACAAAATATGATTGTGCTACAATAGTAATTGTTATATACGTTATTTTTTAGTGTCTTATTGTTATATAAGTGATTTTTAGTGTATAATGAATGCCAAAGCATATGTGAGTAGACTTCATTAATACGTAGAATGGCCAGCAGAGGGCAGTAGAAGACCACTTATTGGCTCACTTTGACTTTAAACTTCATGATTTTCACCATTTTTCTGTACTAAATCAAACCAGTTTTTCCATTTTAACTCCATAATGCATGTTTACACACACACACACACACACACACACACACACACACACACACACACACACACACACACAAAGACAAATGTTGTTGTTTTTTCAATGCTATTGGGATATGTCATTATGAAAATATATTTCAATGGTCTATAAACATTTCACAAAGTCTTTGTAAGCTATTAATCAGATGATTCAGAATTTATTCAGAAACCTAAGACTACACACACACATTATGTTGTAGATACAGACATTTGAAATATATAATGTGATCAAACTGTCAATACTAATACTTTAACAGATGGATTTTGACTAAATGTAATTGTAAATGTTAAAATAGTGATTTTATAAAGTCTAAATATGAATTATAGAACAATATGACAACATGACTATTTTAAACAGCAGGGGGCAGTAAAAAACCACTTATTGGCTTAATATGCCATTATATTCATATCATTTTCACCTTTTTAACTGTTATAGAGGCAAATTTTGTCAGATCTGTCTGAAAATTTTCATGCATGTTCAGAGTGATATTTCACATGTTCTGACTTGTTTTTAAGAAGGTTTGAACATTCTTTAAAGAGATATAGGCTTTCAGGGACAATTGGTAAAGGCCACATTTTGAAGTGAACCTATTATAGCAATCCAAATGCAAAAGTTCAACTTTTTTTTGATAATTATTGATCTAGAGAGTCCAGAGAATTGTCCTAGACTGGTTTGGTTCCGATCGGGCGAAAAACCTAGGACTAGTTCGCAAAAGCAGGTTTTTAACATATTCACAAATATTTAATGAACGGTTTGATTGACAGCAATGGTTCTTGAGGCAAAGTTGTTCAGCATGAGCAGATCTATCAAATGATATGCATATTGTGATGATATGTGTAACACCACGTGATTACAGAGCCATAAAACTCGTTAGCGCCAACTAGTGGCCGATTTCTTTTAAAATTCTTACAGACCTCCAGGGCCATGAGTCGAACATGCCCATCGAGTTTCGTTCCGATCGGCCTCTGTTAACCTTGTCTAATAGGTGCTCAAATTTATTGGCCAATGGCGGCCATGTTTTTTGAGATACACCAATGTCCTCATAGACATACATGGCACCTTGGACCAAGACACTGCATACCAATTTTCAAGTCAATCGGACTAACGGTCAGGTGGTTATAGCCTGTTTTATGTTTTTGTCATGTTATAGCGCCACCATGTGGCCGATCGCCGCGATTTTTTTACTGTGACCTCAGACTGACCTCCTACACATGTATACCAAGTTTGGTGAAGTTTACTGAATTACTTCTGGAGTTATAGCCATTTTAGTAAAATAGGCTCCTCCCACAACGTTAATTTTGCACCCCCTAGCAACTGTGAATCGAAATTTCAACTTTTTTTCGATAATTATTGATCTTCAGACTCCAGAGAACAATTCTGCACTGGTTTGGTTCTGATCGGGCGAAAAACCAGGGACTAGTTCGCAAAAGTAGATTTTCGACAAAATTCAAAATGGCGGAAAATCTATCATGACGGAAATAAAATCGGAGATATACGTTTTGTTCGTCAGGCGTCCAGCTTTCCAATGATATAAGACACTTGAGGCTGCGACATACGGTCTAGGAGTTATGAGCAGTTTCGCGCTTTTGGTCGCTATAGCGCCACCTATGGGCCAATCGGGGTCATAATCTCTGAACCTCTCCTCGATTTTTGTACTACCATCTGGCAAAGTTTCAAAGCTCTAGCCCTTACGGTTTGGGCTGCACGATGCGTTTTACGGCAGAATAATAATAATAATAATAATAATTAAAGCTGCAAGCAGCATTTATCGGGGTTCAAGCAGTTAAGGCCTTTAAGGCATTTAAGCACAAAAGCATCAAAAGTTATTAAGATTTATTTAGGAAGCATGTAACCACTGACATAATAGATGGAAAAGACCATTTACAGCCAATACAGGCAATTTGCCATGGGATATATATGGTTTTAAAGCTTTTTAACAGTTATAGCGCCACCTATGGTCCGATCTCCATAAAATTGTTTACTGTGACCTCAAATTGAACCCATACACATGTGTACTGAGTTTGGTGAAGATATCTCATTTACTTCTTGAGTTATAGCCATTTGAGTAAAATAGGCTCCTCCCACAACGATTTGCCACATTCTAGAATTATTTAATATGATTCTAGCATGATTTACTATCATATACCATGTTCCAGAATGATTTATTAGGATTCTAGCATGATTTACCTTGATACACCTCATTTCAGTATTATTTACTATGATTTACAATGTTTCTAGCATGATTAACCACATTACTAGCAATTATGTGAAGTGTCAGTGCAAATGAGGTGATGAACACTGACAAAATATTATTGTGTTATAATAGTTAGTTATATACGTGATTTTTGTGTGTGTGTCCAAGTATGAATGCAAAAGCACATGTAAAATATTTCATTATTAAGTAGAATGGCCAGCAGAGGGCACTAGAAGACCACTTATTGGCTCACTTTCACTTTAAACCAGTTTTCTGCACTAAAGCAAACCAGTTTTTCCATGTTAACTCAATGCATGCTTACACACACACACACACACACACACACACACACACACACACACAGCATAGTTAACCATGATTTACCATGATATACCACGTTCTAGTATTATTTACCAGGAGATAAACGACAATCTAGTATTATTTACTTTGATTTACCATGTTTCTAGCCTGATTTATCACATTACTAGCAATTATTTGAAGTGTCAGTGCAAATAAAGTGATTAACACTGACAAAATATGATTGTGTTATAATGGTTATTGCTATATAAGTGATTTTTTTAGTGTGTATTCAAGTATGAATGCAAGCACATGTTGAAATATTTCATTAATAAGTAGAATGGCCTGCAGAGGGCAGTAGAAGACCACTTATTGGCTCACTTTCACTTTAAACCAGTTTTCTGCACTAAAGCAAACCAATTTATCCATGTTAACTCAATGCATGCTTACACACACACACACACACACACACACACACACACACACACAGCATAGTTAACCATGATTTACCACATTACTAGCAATAATGCAAGCACATGTGGAAAAATTTAATTAATAAGTAGAATGGCCAGCAGAGGGCAGTAGAAGACCACTTATTGGCTCACTTTCACTTTAAACCTCATGATTTTGACCAGTTTTCTGCACTAAAGCAAACCAGTGTTTCCATGTTAACTCAATAATGCATACTTGCTACATATGCTACACACAATAATGCTACACACACACACACACACACACACACACACACACACACACACACAAATGTTTCAGTGATATTGGTGTCACATTCACCTTCATCACATTCACCTTCTGTCTTCATCACATTCACCATCTGTCGTCATCACCTGCACCTGCTCCTCATCACCCTCCTCATCATCACTTGCTCCTCATCATCATAACCGTCACCTGTTGTCCTTGTCTTGATCTGTGTATTTAAGTTCCCCTCTCATCTATTATCATTGTTGGTTATTGTTTGTGCACTAGCACTCTGTTATGTTTGTTTTCATGTTGGAAAAAAAAACCTTTGTTATATTTGTACCACACACACACACACACACACACACACACACACACACACACACACACACACACACACACACACACACACACCATCATTTATCATGATTTACCATGGCTGATACCAATACCAATATGAGAAAATGACTATTTTAAACAGCAGGGGGCAGTAAAATACCACTTATTGGCTTAACATGCCATTAATTCATATCATTTTCACCTTTTTAACTGTTATAGAGGCAAATTTTGTCCGATCTGTCTGAAAATTTTCATGCTTGTTCAGGGTGATATTTCACACGTTCTGACTTGTTTTTAAGAAGGTCTGAGCATTGATTAAAGAGATATAGGCTTTCGGGGACACTTGGTAAAGGCCAGATTTTGAAGTGAACCTATTATAGCTATCCAAATGAAGTAGTTCAACTTTTTCTGACAATTATTGATCTAGTGAGTCCAGAGAATTGTATTGCACTAGTTTTGAACATTATGATATGAAAATTATATGATCAGAGATGGAAAAGACCATTTACAGCCAATACAGGCAGTTTACCATAGGAAATATATGATTTTAAAGCTTTTTAACAGTTATAGCGCCACCTATCGTCCGATCTCCATAGAATTTTTCATGCTTGTTAATGATGTTATGTCACATATGCTGACCAATTTTTGTGAAGTTCTGAGTTTTTATTTAGGATTTATAGGCTTTTTAATGTATTTTGACACGCCCATTTTATAAATTACCCTATTACAGCCATCCAAATGCAAAAGTTCAACTTTTTTTTGATAATTATTGATCTAGAGAGTCCAGAGAATTGTCCTAGACTGGTCTGGTTCCGATCGGGCAAAAAACCTAGGACTAGTTCGCAAAAGTAGGTTTTTAACATATTAATGAATAATTAATGAACAGTTTGATTGACAGCAATGGTTCTTGAGGCAAAGTTGTTCAGGATGAGGAGATCTATCAAATGATATGCATATTGTGTGGATATTTGTAACACCACGTGATTACAGAGCCGTAAAACTCGTTAGCGCCAACTAGTGGCCGATTTCTTTCAAAATTCTTACAGACCTTTAGGGCCATGAGCCGAACATGCGCATTGAGTTTCGTTCCGATCGGCCTCCGTTAACCTTGTCTAATAGGTGCTCAAACTTCGTTGGCCGATGGCGGCCATGTTTTTTGAGATACGCCAATGTCCTCATACACATACATGGCACCTTGGACCAAGACACTGCATACCAATTTTCAAGTCAATCGGACTAACGGTCAGGTGGTTATAGCCTGTTTTATGTGTTTTTCATTTTATAGCGCCACCATGAGGCCAATCGTCGCGATTTTTTTACTGTGACCCCAGAGTAAGCTCATACACATGTGTACCAAGTTTGGTGAAGATACCTCATTTACATCGGGAGTTATAGCCATTTTAGTAAAATAGGCCCCTCCCACAACGTCCGTTTTGGCGCCCCTTAGCGACCGTGAATCGAAATTTCCACTTTTTTTCGATAATTATTGATATTCAGTCTCCAGAGAACATTTCTGCACTAGTTTGGTTCCAATCGGGCAAAAAACCAGGGACTAGTTCGCAAAAGTAGATTTTTGACAAAATTCAAAATGGCGGAAAATCTATCATGGCGGAAATGAAATCGGAGATATACATTTTGTTCGTCAGGCGTCCAGCTTTCCAATGATATAAGACACTTGAGTCTACGACATACGGTCTAGGAGTTATGAGCAGTTTCGCGCTTTTGGTTGTTATAGCGCCACCTATGGGCCAATCGGGGTCATAATCTCTGAACCTTTCCTCGATTTTTGTACTACCATCTGTCAAAGTTTCAAAGTTCCAGCTCTTACGCTTTGGGCTGCACGATGCGTTTTACGGCGGAATAATAATAATAATTAAAGCTGCAAGCAGCATTTATCGGGGTTCAAGCAGTTAAGGCCTTTAAGGCCTTTAAGCACAAAAGCATCAAAAGTTATTAGTTTTATTTAGCAAGCATCTAACCACTGACATAATAGATGAAAAAGACTATTTACAGCCAATACAGGCAATGTACCATAGGAAATATATAGTTTTAAAGCTTTTTAACAGTTATAGCGCCACCTATGGTCCAGTCTCCATAAAATTGTTTACTGTGACCTCAAATTGAACCCATACACATGTGTACTGAGTTTGGTGAAGATATCTCATTTACTTCTTGACTTATAGCCATTTTAGTAAAATAGGCTCCTCCCACAACAATTTACCACATTCTAGTATTATTTACTATGATTCTAGCACGATTGTGCTCCAATAGTAATTGTTATATAAGTGATTTTTTAGTGTCTTATTGTTATATAAGTGATTTTTAGTGTCTAATAAATGTAAAAGCATATGTGAGTAGACTTCATTAATAAGTAGAATGGCCAGCAGAGGGCAGTAGAAGACCACATATTGGCACACTTTCACTTTAAACTTCTTGTTTTTCACCATTTTTCTGCACTAAAGCAAACCAGTTTTTCCATTTTAACTCCATAATGCATGTTTACACACACACACACACACACACACACACACACACACACACACACAAAGTCAAATGTTGTTGTTGTTTTTTCAATGCTATTGGGGTATGTCATTCTGAAAATATATTTGAATGGTCTATAAACATTTTACAAAGTCTTTGTAAACTATTAATCAGATGATTCAACCTAAGACTACACACACACACACACATTCTGTTGTAGATACAAACATTTAAACTATATGATGTGATCAAACTGTTTTTTGCAAGTCTCCTTCAAGATTCAGATTCCTCAATGTGACACAAATGTCAGTAGTAATACTTCAATAGATTAATTTTCACTAAAGGTGATTGTAAATGTTAAAAGAGTGATTTTATTAAGTCTAAATATGAATTATAGAACAATATTAAATAGTATGACAAAATGACTATTTTAAACAACAGGGGGCAGTAAAATACCACTTATTGAGTTAACCACTTATTGAGTTAATATTCATATCATTTTCACATTTTTAACTGTTATAGAGGCAAATTTTATCCGATCTGTCTGAAAATTTTCATGCTTGTTTAGAGTCTTACGTCACATGTTCTGACTTGTTTTTAAGAAGATCTGAGCATTCATTGAAGACATATAGGCTTTCAGATACACTTGGTCAAGGCCACATATTGAAGTGACCCTATTATAGCCATCCAAATGAAGTAGTTCAACTTTTTCTGATAATTATTGATCTAGAGAGTCCAGAGAATTGTACTGCACTAGTTTTGAACATTATGATATGAAAATGATTTGATCATAGATGAAACAGACCATTTGCAGCCAATACAGGCAATTTACCATAGGAAATATATGGTTTTAAAGCTTTTTAACAGTTATAGCGCCAACTATGGTCCGATCTCCATAAAATTTGGCATGCTTGTTAATGATGTTATGGCACATATTCCCACCAATTTTTGTGAAGTTCTGAGTTTTCATTTATGATTTATAGGCTTTTTAGTGCATTTTGCCACACCCATTTTCTTTATGACCCTATTATAGCCATGCGCAAAATGCAAAAGTTCAACTTTTTTTTGATAATTATTGATCTAGAGAGTCCATAGAATTGTCCTAGACTGGTCTGGTTCCGATCGGGCGAAAAACCTAGGACTAGTTCGCAAAAGTAGGTTTTTAACATATTCGCGAATAATTAATGAACGGTTTGATTGACAGCAATGGTTCTTAAGGCAAAGTTGTTCAGCATGAGCAGATCTATCAAATGATATGCATTTTGTGACAATAAGTGTAACACCACGTGATTACAGAGCCATAAAACTCGTTAGCGCCAACTAGTGGCCGATTTCTTTCAAAATTCTTACAGACCTCTAGGGCCATGAGTCGAACATGCCCACCGAGTTTCGTTCCGATCGGCCTCCGTTAACCTTGTCTAATAGGTGCTCAAACTTCATTGGCCGATGGCGGCCATGTTTTTTGAGATACACCAATGTCCTCATAGACATACATGGGGCCTTGGACCAAGACACTGCATACCAATTTTCAAGTCAATCGGACTAATGGTCAGGTGGTTATAGCCTGTTTTATGTTTTTTTCATGTTATAGCGCCACCATGTGGCCAATCGCCGCGATTTTTTTACTGTGACCTCAGATTGACCTCTTACATATACGTACCGAGTTTGGTGAAGATACCTCATTTACTTCTGGAGTTATAGCTGTTTTAGTACAATAGGCTCCTCCCACAACATACATTTTGGCGCCCCTTAGCGACCGTGAATCGAAATTTCTACTTTTTTTCGATAATTATTGATATTCAGTCTCCAGAGAACATTTCTGCACTGGTTTGGTTCCGATCGGACGAAAAACCTAGGACTAGTTCGCAAAAGTAGGTTTTTAACAAAATTCAAAATGGCGGAAAAATTTGCATACCGGAAATGAAATCGGAGATATACGTTTTGTTCTTCAAGTATCCAGCTTTCCAATGATATAAGACACTTGAGTCTACGATATACGGTCTAGGAGTTATGAACAGTTTCGCGCTTTTGGTCGCTATAGCGCCACCTATGGGCCAATCGGGGTCATACTCTCTGAACCTCTCCTCGATTTTTGTACTACCATCTGGCAAAGTTTCAAGGTTCCAGCTCTTACGGTTTGGGCTGCACGATGCGTTTTAGCGGAGAAGAAAAATAATAATAAAAATCAGTACAATTACAATAGGGTTTCAGCACTTCGTGCTTGAACCCCTAATTAAAGCTGCAAGCAGCATTTATCGGGGTTCAAGCATTTAAGGCCTTTAAGCACATAAGCATTTAAGACATTAAGATTTGTTTAGAAAGCTTTTAACCACTGAAATAATAGATGGAAAAGTCCATTTACAGCCAATACAGGCAAGCTTTTTAACAGTTATAGCGCCACCTATAGTCCGATCTCCATGATATTTTGCATGCTTGTTAATGATGTTGTGGCACATATGCTCACCAATTTTCGTGAAGTTCTGAGTTTTCGTTTAGGATTTATAGGCTTTTGAGTGCATTTTGCCACGCCCATTTTCTTTATGACCCAATTATACCCATGCGAAAAATGCAAAAGTTCAACTTTTTTTCGATAATTATTGATCTAGAGAGTCCAGAGAATTGTCCTAGACTGGTCTGGTTCTGATCGGGCGAAAAACCAGGGACTAGTTCGCAAAAGTAGGTTTTTAACATATTCATGAATATTTAATGAACAGTTTGATTGACAGTGATGGTTCTTGAGGCAAAGTTGTTCAGCATGAGCAGATCTATCAAATGATATGCATTTTGTGATGATAAGTGTAACACCACGTGATTACAGAGCCTTAAAACTCGTTAGCGCCAACTAGTGGCCGATTTCTTTCAAAATTCTTACAGACCTCTAGGGGCTTGAGCCGAACATGCCCATCGAGTTTCGCTCCGATCGGACTTCGTTAACGATGCTCAAACCTCATTGGCCAATGGCAGCCATGTTTTTCGAGATACGCCAATATCCTTTTAGACATACATGGCCCCTTGGGCCAAGACACTGCATACCAAATTTCAAGTCATTCGGAAAAACGGTCAGTTGTCTATATGTTTTTATTTGTTTTATAGCGCCACCATGTGGCCAATCGACGCAATTTTTTTACTGTGACCTCAGATTGACCTCTTACACATGTGTTCCAAGTTTGGTGAAGTTTACTTAATTACTTCTTGAGTTATAGCCATTTTAGTAAAATAGGCTCCTCCCACAACGTTAATTTTGCACCCCCTAGCGACCATTAATCGAAATTTCAACTTTTTTTCGATAATTATTGATCTTCAGACTCCAGAGAACAATTCCGCACTGGTTTGGTTCCGATCGGGCGAAAAACCAGGGACTAGTTCGCAAAAGTAGGTTTTTGACAAAATTCAAAATGGCGAAAAATCTATCATGGCGGAAATGAAATCGGAGATAAACGTTTTTTTCTTCAGGAGCTCTGGATTTCAATGATATAAGACACTTGAAGCTACGCCTTACGGTCTGGGAGTTCTGAGCAGTTTTGCGCTTTTGATTGCTATAGCGCCACCTATGGGCCGATTGGGCTGAGTCCGTGTATCTGAGTAGCGAGCAATAGTACTACCATCTGGCAAAGTTTCAAGTCTCTAGGTCTTACGGTTTGGGCTGCACGATGCGTTTTATGGCGGAAAAATAATAATAATAAAAATCAGGACGATTACAATAGGGTTTCAGCACTTCGTGCTTGAACCCCTAATTAAAGCTGCAAGCAGCATTTATCGGGGTTCAAGCATTTAAGGCCTTTAAGCACATAAGCATTTAAGACATTAAGATTTATTTAGAAAGTTTTTAACCACTGAAAAAATAGATGGAAAAGTCCATTTACAGCCAATACAGGAAATTTACCATAGGAAATATATGGTTTTCAAAGCTTTTTAACAGTTATAGCGCCACCTATGGTCCGATCTCCATAAAAATTTCCATGCTTCTTTAGCATGTTATTTCACATATGCCCATCAATTTTTGTGAAGTTCTGAGTTTTTATTTAGGCTTTATAGACGTTTGAGTGTATTTGGACACGCCTATTTTATAAATGATCCTCTTATAGCCAACCAAAAGCAAAATTTTAACTTTTTTTTGATAATTATTGATCTAGAGAGTCCAGAGAATTGTCCTAGACTGGTCTGGTTCCGATCGGGCGAAAAACCAGGGACTAGTTCGCAAAAGTAGGTTTTTAACATATTCGTGAATAATTAATAAACTGTTTGATTGACAGCAATGGTTCTAGAGGCAAAGTTGTTCAGCATGAGCAGGTCTATCAAATGATATGCATTTTGTGATGATAAGTGTAACACCACGTGATTACAGAGCCATAAAACTCGTTAGCGCCAACTAGTGGCCGATTTCTTTCAAAATTCTTACAGACCTCTAGGGCCATGAGTCGAACATGCCCACCGAGTTTTGTTCCGATCGGCCTCCATTAACCTTGTCTAATAGGTGCTCAAACTTCATTGGCCGATGGCGGCCATGTTTTTTGAGATACACCAATGTCCTCATAGATATACATGACAGCTTGGACCAAGACACTGCATACCAATTTTCAAGTCAATCGGACTAACGGTCAGGTGGTTACAGCCTGATTTATGTTTTTTTAATGTTATAGCGCCACCATGTGGCCAATCGCCGCAATCTTTTTACTATGACCTCAGATTGACCTCTTACACAGGTGTACCGAGTTTGGTGAAGATACCTCATTTACTTCTGGAGTTATAGCCATTTTAGTAAAATAGGCTCCGCCTTCTTTAAACATTTTGGCGCCCCTTAGCGACCGTCAATCGAAATTTCAACTTTTTTTCGATAATTATTGATATTCTGACTCCAGAGAACATTTCTGTACTGGTTTGGTTCCAATCGGACACAAAACCAGGGACTAGTTCGCAAAAGTAGGTTTTGAACATAATTCAAAATGGCGGAAAATTTGCATACCGGAAATGAAATCCTTGAGGCCTTTTTTGTTCGGCTTGACCCAAGGATGCCAATGATATAAGACACTTGAGTCTGTGACAAACGGTTAATGAGATTTAAGCAAAAATATGATTTTTTTTTGTTTTTTGTACTGTAGCGCCACCTATGGGCCAATCGGGGTCATATTTTGATAACCTCTCCTCGATTTTTGTACTACCATCTGGCAAAGTTTCAAGTCTCTAGCACTTACGGTTTGGGCTGCACGATGCGTTTTACGGCAGAAGAAAAATAATAATAATTAAAGCTGCAAGCAGCATTTATCGGGGTTCAAGCAATTAAGGCCTTTAAGGCCTTAAAGCACAAAAGCATAAAAAGTTATTAAGTTTTATTTAGCAAGCATGTAACCACTGACATCATAGATGGAAAAGATCATGTTCTAGCATGATTTACCATGATATACCACATTCTAAAATGATTTACCATAGTTCATCATGATTTATCATGGTTTACCATGATTTACCCTGTTCTAGCATAGTTTACCATGATTTACCATGTTCTAGCATGATATACCACGTTCTAGAATGATTTACTAGGATTCTTACATGATTTACCTTGATACACCAGATTCTACTATTATTTACTATGACTTACCATGTTTCTAGCGTGATTTACCATGATTTACCACATTACTAGCAATTATGTGAAGTGTCAGTGCAAATGAAGTGATAAACACTGACAAAATATGATTGTGTTATAATAGTTATTGTTATACAAGTGATTTTTTTTTAGTGTCTACTCTAAATATGAATGAATCCAAAAGCACATGTGAAAAGACTTCATTAATAAGTAGAATGGCCAGCAGAAGCCAGTAGAAGACCACTTATTGGCTCACTTTTACTTTAAACTTCATGATTTGCACCAGTTTTCTGCACTAAATCAAACCAGTCTTTCCATGTTAACTCAATAATGCATGCTTACACACACACACACACACACACACAAATATGTTTTTTGGATATGTTATTGAGAAAATATATTTAATTGTATAAAAATAGGCATTTCTTTGTGATCTAATAATATAAAACTATGTTACCAGTATAGGGCTGTAAAGATTCCTCGATTATAGTCAAGTACTCGATTTAATTGGCAAAATACTGAAAGTGGTGCATTCCACAGACGAGAATCCAACAACCGCAGAATTACAGTTTTCTAGGACAACGCGATATTTAAACAGGGCTCCAGACTAACTTTTTTTACTAGGAGCGCTGTAGCCCCTGACTGAAAATTTTAGGAGCACAAGCAGAAAATTTAGGGGCACACCTTAAATCAACTTGCAATGCAATTATTCAAATTTTCCCCAAAATACCTAGTGACAAATTATTTATTTATTATTTAATAATAAATAGACTTAATGTACAGATATTACAATGTGCAGTTTTATTTTAAGTTCACAGGCACCAGACTAACATCTGAGGGCAGCGGCACCGCAGACACTGAGTTTTACAAAAAAATATCTGGTAGCACTGGGGCTGACAATAAAGCACTAAGCTTAGTTTAGGGTGTAGATGAAATTAACTTTAATTATTATCATTCATAATGTCTTAATATTAATTAAAAAGCAAACCGAGTGAAATAAATTATATTAGGGAGTGAAAATAGCCAATAAGCATCCTACTGTTTACAATGGTAATTTATTTATTTTATTATTTTTAAATAAGTGTATAAATAAGAGTTTAAATAAGACCATTTTTGAAGGATGAACAAAAAAAATGTGTTGGTCATCACATTAAAAATGACATTTATATATGGTAGTTTTGAAGTGCTGGAAAAAGATGAGTAGCCTAACAGTTAGTACTTTTAAGCGTTTGACTATTTCTGTCACATTATGGTTACAGTTACTACATTAAATCCATGGTGAATGTCGACGATTTGTGGTCTGAAAGCCCAGTGTTTCTCCTGGTTTCCACATCAGCGCTGTTTGATCTGATATCTGATTATGTTATTAATTCTGAGGCGAATTCAATGGATTTCTTCACTGGATCTCCAGAGTCTGGATCTCCTAGTAACAGTGTCGCGTGATCGAGATCGGCCCGCGACTGGCAAGTTCGGGCTGCTGCGCTCATAGGCTGCGCCATAGATATCATATATAAACGCGTTTATATATTATATCTATGGGCTGCGCTGTCTATTATTGATTCGAACTAATAAACGGTCTGTGAAGCATAAAGGAGTAAGTTAGCGCATTTTCGTTCCGCTTTCATTTTGTTTGGATTCGCTGCTCGGCAACGTTGTGGTCGAATAAATCGAATAAATATTTGGTCGCACCGGCAGGAAAAATGGTCGCAAAATGCGACCAATTGGTCGCAGTCTGGAGCCCACCATTTACAGTCATAATATAGCATAGTGCCATTGTGAAATCACAAAGGCTGTGATTCAGTTAAATAAATATATCCTCTGTTTTTTGTTTGTTTGTTTTTTTCACAGAGAAGACACTTCAATTACATGAGTGCAGATTAGCCTACATGTTAAAATTACCTCAGCTCCGTCCACAGTAAACGCTGCTCCAAGCAAACTCAGTCTCTGCAGTGCTGTTTGTTTACGTTTCCAATAACGTGCAAATATGGGAACGCAAGTCGGACGCAGTTTGTGTTTCATAGTTGCACTGTTATCATTTGTGGAGCACATCTGGGTTTCTCAAACTGCTGTTCATCGCGATTTCAAAATAAAAGTTTAAACATCGCGATTTCAAAATAAAAGTTTAAACATCGCTATTTCAAAATAAAAGTTTAAACTCTCGCTCTGAGTTTGCATGTTTTGATGTGCACATGTTCTTGTTCAAGAAATTACAGTGGCTGTAGCATTTCTATCGTACAGAAGTGGCCAAATATTAAAGGTTAAGTTGACATTTGAATTTAATGTTGTTTGGCCAATAAACAAGGATTTGATAATGCCTTAGTAGTGTAACAACAACCAGGCCGCTGGTGCCCTCTGCAGGCATTTGTTATTCATGTACATAAGTTATCTCTATATTAGTTTATATCATTTATTTTACATGGGTATATTTTAACAGTGTTGTTCAATAAAACCCATATAATTACTTACTTTGATACTTTACTTGAACCAATCATTATTGCTTGTTATTATATATTTGTATTTTAAGTCATTTTAAAGGCTGTTGTTAACTTGAATCTATTTTTTACCACATTTTTTTATCCGATTACTTGAATAGAATACTCGATTACTAAAATAATCGATAGCTACAGCCCTATCATAATAAAAAAGATTGCTTTTTAAAGCAATTTATTTTTGTTTCCCAATACTGAAAGCTAATGAAAAGATCATATGTAATCTTGCTGCTCCCTCAAGTGGACAAAAGTGGTATTATAGCTTACATTTTACAATTGAAGTGTTTAAATGAATGAGTGAATGAATGGGAATTTGGTTTTTCACTTATATCTCGGTAACCAGAACGCAAAAAATTCTGAAACTCAGAGCATAGATAGTGCTCGAGGAGCCCTATTGAATGAGACTATCATTCAGGCCCGCGACAACACGTTTCGATCAAGAGCCTGGAGAGGACCTTACCATCAAAATTTGAGCGCGCAACGACTTTCCGTTTTCGAGTTATGAGTTAATTTGTATTCGGGGACGTGGCGTAAATGCCGTTTTACTTTCGGTTTCAGTATTCACTTGTGACTCAGTTGTCAATAGTAATACAACAATAGATTAATTTTGACAAAATGTGATTGTAAATGTTAAAATAATGATTTTATAAAGTCTAAATATGAATTATAGAACAATATTAGGGAGTAGTATGATGAAATGACAGCAGGGGGCAGTAAAATACCACTTATTGGCTTAATATGCTATGTTATTCATATTCACCTTTTTTATTAACTGTTATAGAGGCAAATTTTGTCCGATCTGTCTTTTTCATGCTTGTTCTGACTTGTTTTTAAGGTCTGATCATTCATATTAGAGATATAGGCTTTTGTGGACACTTGGTCAAGGCTACATATTGAAGTGACCCTATTATAGCCATCCAAATGAAGAAGTTATAATTTTTCTGATAATTATTGAGTACAGATAATTGCACTGCACTGGTTTTGAACATTATTATATGAACATTATATGAGCACAGATGGAAAACACCATTTACAGCCAATACAGGCAATTTACCATAGGAAATATATGGTTTTAAAGCATTTTAACAGTTATAGCGCCACCTATGGTCCAATCTCCATAAAAATGTCCATGCTTCTTTAGCATGTTATGTCACATATGCTCATCAATTTTTGTGAAATTCTGACTTTTTATTTAGGATTTATAGACGTTTGAGTGTATTAGGACATGCCTATTTTCTAAATGACCCTCTTATAGCCAACCAAAAGCAAAATTTCAACTTCTTTTTGATAATTATTTATCTAGAAAGTCCAGAGAATTGTCCTAGAATGGTCTGGTTCTGATCGGGCGAAAAACCAGGGACTAGTTCGCAAAAGTAGGTTTTTAACATAATTCCGAATATTTAATGAATGGTTTGATTGACAGCAATGGTTCTTGAGGCAAAGTTGTTCTCCATGAGGAGATCTATCAAATGATATGCATATTGTGTGGATGAGTGTAACACCACGTGATTACAGAGTCATAAAACTCGTTAGCGCCAACTAGTGGCCGATTTCTTTCAAAATTCTTACAGACCTCTAGAACCATGAGTTGAACATGCCCATCGAGTTTCGTTTCGATCGGTCTCCATTAACCTTGTCTAATAGGTGCTCAACTTCATTGGCCAATGGCGGCCATGTTTTTCAAGATACGCCAATGTCCTCATAGATTTACATGGCACCTTGGACCAAGAGACTGCATACCAATTTTCAAGTCAATCGGACTAACGGTCAGGTGGTTATAGCCCTTTTCATGTTTTTTTCATGTTATAGCGCCATCTAGTGTTCAATCGTCGCGATTTTTTTACTGTGACCCCAGATTGAGCTCATACATATGTGTACCGAGTTTGGTGAAAATATCTCATTGCGTTCCCGAGTTATAGCCATTTTAGTAAAATTAGCTCCGCCTCCTGCGAACGTTTTGACACCTCATAGCAACCATGTATCGAAATTTCAACTTTTTTTCGATAATTATTGATATTCAGACTCCAGAGAACATTTCTGCACTGGTTTGGTTCCGATCGGGCGAAAAACCAGGGACTAGTTTGCAAAAGTAGGTTTTGAACAAAATCCAATATGGCGGAAAAATTTGCATACCGGAAATGAAATACCTCCTAAATTTTTTGTTCGGCGTGACCCAAGGATTCCAATGATGTATGACACTTGAAGCTGGGACAAATGGTTATTGAGATATGAGCAAAATAGTGAATTTTTTTTGTTTTTTGCGCTATAGCGCCACCTATAGGCCAATCGGGCTCATACTTTGATAACCTCTCCTCGATTTTTGTACTACCTTGTGGCCAAGTTTCAAGTCTCTAGCACTTACGGTTTGGGCTGCACGATGCGTTTTAGCGGAGAAGAATAATAATAATAATAAATATAGCTGCAAGCAGCAATACGGGGCCAAGCCCTGCAAGGCAGAGCAAGCAACAGCCGCTGTAGCGCAATGCGGAGCCAGAAGAGCAAAACATCAGAAATTTAATGTACATCAAGCACAGTAAGCACATCAATTACAGCAGCACAGCTAGCATTTAAGCACCAACAGCAGTGCAGAGCCGGAAGGAATTTAAATTATTATTTTATACACAATTTCAAAGTCGCCCCACACTGGTCTCGAACCCACGACCACAATGGTTCGGGATTCATGACGCATGGTTGAACCACTTGCGCCACCCAGAGGACATGTTTTACAAAGCTGCAGAGGAGAGGCTTCAGTGTGTGAATGAGCACACAAAATCATGTTAACGAGATTAGCATGCTAAGCTAACTTAATGCTAATATAGCTTATGATGTGGTACATCCAATGCTGGCAAAATAGATATCCTCAGATTCGACATGACGCAAGGAATCGATAGACACCAATTTTATGATTTTGTGACAAACTGTTCACAAGTTACAGCCTCTGAACCAATTATGGGTTGACCTCATTAAGTTTGCGACATCATAACTTTTTTTTTCCAGTATAGCAAAAAAATCGGGGACAGTACTTTTATGCGGCTCAGTCCGAAGATCATTTGAGTACATGTTTGGACAAAATTAGACCAATTTTGAAGGAGGAGTAGCGAAAAAACTGTTTTACATTCACTCCAATATGGCGGCCAGTCACATTGTTGATAAATAACATATGAGATATCGTTGAAATCGGCATAAGCCAAGGAATATATTGACATAAAGAAATCAAATTTCAAGCAATGTTAGCAAAAGTTATAAGCGTTTTTTCAAAAAACAATGATATCTCTGGAACACTAGGTGGCGCTGTGATCAAATTTCTCAGGTACCTTCGGGCCATGCTAATGATGATCCATACCAAATTTGGTGAAGAAATTTCAAATAGTTTAAAAGATATTGCAAATTATGACATCATTCAAAATGGCGGACACGTGGTACATCCCATCATGGCAAAATCGATATCCACGGATTTGTCATGACCCAAGGAATCGATAGACACCAAGTTTATAATTTTCTGACAAACTGTTCATAAGTTATTGGCCAAAATATGCATTTTCCATATCTCATGACCCGTAGGTGGCGCTGTTCCCAACTTTGGCATGGAACCTCAGATCATGCTTCCGATGAAGTGTACCAATTTTCGTTTCGATTGATCAAAGTTTGGCCGAGCTATAGCTTCTGAACCAATTTTGGGTCGACCTCGTTAAGTTTGCGACGTCATAACTTTTGATCAGAGAAGAATAAAAAAAATCGGGGACAGTACTTTTATGCGGCTCAGTCCGAAGATCATTTGAGTACATGTTTGGACAAAATTAGACCAATTTTGAAGGAGGAGTAGCAAAAAAACTGCATACTGTACTTTTCAAAATGGCCACTACTGTAATGGGCGGAGTCTTAATGTAAGATATTGGTTCTAATCAGCATGATGAGATGAATCAGGTGTACTAAGTTTCATTTTTCTAGATCAAAGGGTTCAAAAGTTATAACCATTTCAATGTTGAATTTTTGAACTGCTGGTGGCGCTATAGAGTTGGACCTAGAGACTCAAAAATTGCTACAATTACTTTTCATTACCATCACTACAAGTGTGCCAAATTTCATCATTTTCCTATGTATGGTTCATAGGGCTGCCATAGACTTCAAGAGGAGGAAGAAGAATAATAATAATAATAATAATAAGAAAACTAACAGATACAATAGGTGCCATAGCCCCTTCGGGGCTTGGCCCCTAATAATAAGAAAACTAACAGATACAATAGGTGCCATAGCCCCTTCGGGGCTTGGCCCCTAATAATAATAAGAAAACTAACAGATACAATAGGTGCCATAGCCCCTTCGGGGCTTGGCCCCTAATAATAATAAGAAAACTAACAGATACAATAGGTGCCATAGCCCCTTCGGGGCTTGGCCCCTAATAATAAGAAAACTAACAGATACAATAGGTGCCATAGCCCCTTCGGGGCTTGGCCCCTAATAATAAGAAAACTAACAGATACAATAGGTGCCATAGCCCCTTCGGGGCTTGGCCCCTAATAAGAAAACTAACAGATACAATAGGTGCCATAGCCCCTTCGGGGCTTGGCCCCTAATAATAAGAAAACTAACAGATACAATAGGTGCCATAGCCCCTTCGGGGCTTGGCCCCTAATAAGAAAACTAACAGATACAATAGGTGCCATAGCCCCTTCGGGGCTTGGCCCCTAATAACAAGATGCCAAAGTTCAATAAATCAAGTCAAGCGTTAATCTTTATATGAATGTGCCACATATCATATTCTAATGAGTTACTTTTCAGAAAGACACTATGTCTGTAACACAATGGTTTGGGCTCATGGCACATGGTTTAGCATTTTACGCTTAAGCTGCAGAGGAGAGGCTTCAGATTAAGAATGAGCACACAATAAGCACACAAAAGAATTACTTAGCATCTCAACCAGTTAAGCATGCTAAGATATCTTAATGCTAATGTAACTTATGGTTAGCCAATGTGGAGCCAGAAGAGCAAAAAGAGCAGAAATAGAATGTACATGAAGAACAGATAGGTTCAGAAGTACTTATGGATGAAATCAAAACAAGCAGCATTAGCGCAATAGATTAGAAAAATGCCTGAACAAAACAGGAATCAACACAATTTTTATACTCATCCAACACAGGGTTCGAACCTACAACCAGAACGGCTCAGGATTAGAAGCACATGGTTTAGCAGACTGCACCACTCAGAGGATGTACAATCACAAACTTCAGATGAGAGGCTTCAGTGTAAGAATGAGCACACAAAAGCAAGTTAACCAGATTAGCATGCTAAGCTATCTTAATGCTGATGTAGCTTATGGCTTATGATGACGTGGTACATCCAATCCTGGCAAAAAAGATATCCTCGGATTCGACATGACGCAAGGAATCGATAGAGACCAATTTTATGATTTTGTGACAAACTGTTCACAAGTTACAGCCTCTGAACCAATTATGGGTCGACCTCGTTAAGTTTGCGACATCATAACTTTTTTTTTCCAGTAGAGCAAAAAAATCGGGGACAGTACTTTTATGCGGCTCAGTCCGAAGATCATTTGAGTACATATTTGGACAAAATTAGACCAATTTTGAAGGAGGAGTAGCGAAAAAACTGTTTTACATTCGCTCCAATATGGCGGCCAGTCACATTGTTGAAAAATAACATATGAGATATCGTTGAAATCGGCATAAGCCAAGGAATATATTGACATAAAGAAATCAAATTTCAAGCAATGTTGGCAAAAGTTATAAGTGTTTTTTCAAAAAACAATGATATCTCTGGAACACTAGGTGGCGCTGTGATCAAACTTCTCATGTACCTTCGGGCCATGCTAATGATGATCCATACCAAATTTGGTGAAGAAATTTCAAATAGTTTAAAAGATATTGCAAATTATGACATCATTCAAAATGGCGGACACGTGGTACATCCCATTATGGCAAAATCGATATCCACGGATTTGTCATGACCCAAGGAATCGATAGACACCAAGTTTATAATTTTCTGACAAACTGTTCATAAGTTATTGGCCAAAATATGCATTTTCCATATCTCATGACCCGTAGGTGGCGCTGTTCCCAACTTTGGCATGGAACCTCAGATCATGCTTCCGATGAAGTGTACCAATTTTCGTTTCGATTGATCAAAGTTTGGCCGAGCTATAGCTTCTGAACCAATTTTGGGTCGACCTCGTTAAGTTTGCGACGTCATAACTTTTGATCAGAGAAGAATAAAAAAAATCGGGGACAGTACTTTTATGCGGCTCAGTCCGAAGATCATTTGAGTACATGTTTGGACAAAATTAGACCAATTTTGAAGGAGGAGTAGCAAAAAAACTGCATACTGTACTTTTCAAAATGGCCACTACTGTAATGGGCGGAGTCTTAATGTAAGATATTGGTTCTAATCAGCATGATGAGATGAATCAGGTGTACTAAGTTTCATTTTTCTAGATCAAAGGGTTCAAAAGTTATAACCATTTCAATGTTGAATTTTTGAACTGCTGGTGGCGCTATAGAGTTGGACCTAGAGACTCAAAAATTGCTACAATTACTTTTCATTACCATCACTACAAGTGTGCCAAATTTCATCATTTTCCTATGTATGGTTCATAGGGCTGCCATAGACTTCAAGAGGAGGAAGAAGAATAATAATAAATATAGCTGCAAGCAGCAATACGGGGCCAAGCCCTGCAAGGCAGAGCAAGCAACAGCCGCTGTAGCGCAATGCGGAGCCAGAAGAGCAAAACATCAGAAATTTAATGTACATCAAGCACAGTAAGCACATCAATTACAGCAGCACAGCTAGCATTTAAGCACCAACAGCAGTGCAGAGCCGGAAGGAATTTAAATTATTATTTTATACACAATTTCAAAGTCGCCCCACACTGGTCTCGAACCCACGACCACAATGGTTCGGGATTCATGACGCATGGTTGAACCACTTGCGCCACCCAGAGGACATGTTTTACAAAGCTGCAGAGGAGAGGCTTCAGTGTGTGAATGAGCACACAAAATCATGTTAACGAGATTAGCATGCTAAGCTAACTTAATGCTAATATAGCTTATGATGTGGTACATCCAATGCTGGCAAAATAGATATCCTCAGATTCGACATGACGCAAGGAATCGATAGACACCAATTTTATGATTTTGTGACAAACTGTTCACAAGTTACAGCCTCTGAACCAATTATGGGTTGACCTCATTAAGTTTGCGACATCATAACTTTTTTTTTCCAGTATAGCAAAAAAATCGGGGACAGTACTTTTATGCGGCTCAGTCCGAAGATCATTTGAGTACATGTTTGGACAAAATTAGACCAATTTTGAAGGAGGAGTAGCGAAAAAACTGTTTTACATTCACTCCAATATGGCGGCCAGTCACATTGTTGATAAATAACATATGAGATATCGTTGAAATCGGCATAAGCCAAGGAATATATTGACATAAAGAAATCAAATTTCAAGCAATGTTAGCAAAAGTTATAAGCGTTTTTTCAAAAAACAATGATATCTCTGGAACACTAGGTGGCGCTGTGATCAAATTTCTCAGGTACCTTCGGGCCATGCTAATGATGATCCATACCAAATTTGGTGAAGAAATTTCAAATAGTTTAAAAGATATTGCAAATTATGACATCATTCAAAATGGCGGACACGTGGTACATCCCATCATGGCAAAATCGATATCCACGGATTTGTCATGACCCAAGGAATCGATAGACACCAAGTTTATAATTTTCTGACAAACTGTTCATAAGTTATTGGCCAAAATATGCATTTTCCATATCTCATGACCCGTAGGTGGCGCTGTTCCCAACTTTGGCATGGAACCTCAGATCATGCTTCCGATGAAGTGTACCAATTTTCGTTTCGATTGATCAAAGTTTGGCCGAGCTATAGCTTCTGAACCAATTTTGGGTCGACCTCGTTAAGTTTGCGACGTCATAACTTTTGATCAGAGAAGAATAAAAAAAATCGGGGACAGTACTTTTATGCGGCTCAGTCCGAAGATCATTTGAGTACATGTTTGGACAAAATTAGACCAATTTTGAAGGAGGAGTAGCAAAAAAACTGCATACTGTACTTTTCAAAATGGCCACTACTGTAATGGGCGGAGTCTTAATGTAAGATATTGGTTCTAATCAGCATGATGAGATGAATCAGGTGTACTAAGTTTCATTTTTCTAGATCAAAGGGTTCAAAAGTTATAACCATTTCAATGTTGAATTTTTGAACTGCTGGTGGCGCTATAGAGTTGGACCTAGAGACTCAAAAATTGCTACAATTACTTTTCATTACCATCACTACAAGTGTGCCAAATTTCATCATTTTCCTATGTATGGTTCATAGGGCTGCCATAGACTTCAAGAGGAGGAAGAAGAATAATAATAATAATAATAATAAGAAAACTAACAGATACAATAGGTGCCATAGCCCCTTCGGGGCTTGGCCCCTAATAATAATAAATATAGCTGCAAGCAGCAATACGGGGCCAAGCCCTGCAAGGCAGAGCAAGCAACAGCCGCTGTAGCGCAATGCGGAGCCAGAAGAGCAAAACATCAGAAATTTAATGTACATCAAGCACAGTAAGCACATCAATTACAGCAGCACAGCTAGCATTTAAGCACCAACAGCAGTGCAGAGCCGGAAGGAATTTAAATTATTATTTTATACACAATTTCAAAGTCGCCCCACACTGGTCTCGAACCCACGACCACAATGGTTCGGGATTCATGACGCATGGTTGAACCACTTGCGCCACCCAGAGGACATGTTTTACAAAGCTGCAGAGGAGAGGCTTCAGTGTGTGAATGAGCACACAAAATCATGTTAACGAGATTAGCATGCTAAGCTAACTTAATGCTAATATAGCTTATGATGTGGTACATCCAATGCTGGCAAAATAGATATCCTCAGATTCGACATGACGCAAGGAATCGATAGACACCAATTTTATGATTTTGTGACAAACTGTTCACAAGTTACAGCCTCTGAACCAATTATGGGTTGACCTCATTAAGTTTGCGACATCATAACTTTTTTTTTCCAGTATAGCAAAAAAATCGGGGACAGTACTTTTATGCGGCTCAGTCCGAAGATCATTTGAGTACATGTTTGGACAAAATTAGACCAATTTTGAAGGAGGAGTAGCGAAAAAACTGTTTTACATTCACTCCAATATGGCGGCCAGTCACATTGTTGATAAATAACATATGAGATATCGTTGAAATCGGCATAAGCCAAGGAATATATTGACATAAAGAAATCAAATTTCAAGCAATGTTAGCAAAAGTTATAAGCGTTTTTTCAAAAAACAATGATATCTCTGGAACACTAGGTGGCGCTGTGATCAAATTTCTCAGGTACCTTCGGGCCATGCTAATGATGATCCATACCAAATTTGGTGAAGAAATTTCAAATAGTTTAAAAGATATTGCAAATTATGACATCATTCAAAATGGCGGACACGTGGTACATCCCATCATGGCAAAATCGATATCCACGGATTTGTCATGACCCAAGGAATCGATAGACACCAAGTTTATAATTTTCTGACAAACTGTTCATAAGTTATTGGCCAAAATATGCATTTTCCATATCTCATGACCCGTAGGTGGCGCTGTTCCCAACTTTGGCATGGAACCTCAGATCATGCTTCCGATGAAGTGTACCAATTTTCGTTTCGATTGATCAAAGTTTGGCCGAGCTATAGCTTCTGAACCAATTTTGGGTCGACCTCGTTAAGTTTGCGACGTCATAACTTTTGATCAGAGAAGAATAAAAAAAATCGGGGACAGTACTTTTATGCGGCTCAGTCCGAAGATCATTTGAGTACATGTTTGGACAAAATTAGACCAATTTTGAAGGAGGAGTAGCAAAAAAACTGCATACTGTACTTTTCAAAATGGCCACTACTGTAATGGGCGGAGTCTTAATGTAAGATATTGGTTCTAATCAGCATGATGAGATGAATCAGGTGTACTAAGTTTCATTTTTCTAGATCAAAGGGTTCAAAAGTTATAACCATTTCAATGTTGAATTTTTGAACTGCTGGTGGCGCTATAGAGTTGGACCTAGAGACTCAAAAATTGCTACAATTACTTTTCATTACCATCACTACAAGTGTGCCAAATTTCATCATTTTCCTATGTATGGTTCATAGGGCTGCCATAGACTTCAAGAGGAGGAAGAAGAATAATAATAATAATAATAATAAGAAAACTAACAGATACAATAGGTGCCATAGCCCCTTCGGGGCTTGGCCCCTAATAAGAAAACTAACAGATACAATAGGTGCCATAGCCCCTTCGGGGCTTGGCCCCTAATAAAAATCCTTACAAATACAATAGGGTTTCAGCACTTCGTGCTTGAACCCCTAATAAAAATCAGTACAATTACAATAGGGTTTCAGCACTTCGTGCTTGAACCCCTAATAATAATAATAATTAAAGCTGCAAGCAGCATTTATCGGGGTTCAAGCATTTAAGGCCTTTAAGCACATAAGCATTTAAGACATTAAGATTTATTTAGAAAGCTTTTAACCACTGAAATAATAGATTGAAAAGTCCATTTACAGCCAATACAGGCAATTTACCATAGGAAATATGTGGTTTTAAAGCTTTTTAACAGTTATAGTGCCACCTTTGGTCCGATGTCCATAAAATTTGGCATGCTTGTTAATGATGTTATGTGACATATGCTCACCAATTTTTGTGAAGTTTTGAGTTTTCATTTAGGATTTATAGGCTTTTTAGTGTATTTTGCCACGCCCATTTTATAAATGACCCTATTACAGCCATCCAAATGCAAAAGTTCCACTTTTTTTTGATAATTATTGATCTAGAGAGTCCAGAGAATTGTCCTAGACTGGTTTGGTTCCGATTGGGCAAAAAACCTAGGACTAGTTCGCAAAAGTAGGTTTTTAACATATTCATGAATAATTAATGAACAGTTTGATTGACAGCAATGGTTCTTGAGGCAAAGTTGTTCAGTATGAGGAGATCTATCAACTGATATGCATATTGTGTGGATGTATGTAACACCACGTGATTACAGAGCCGAAAAAACTCGTTAGCGCCAACTAGTGGCCGATTTCTTTCAAAATTCTTACAGACCTCTTGGGCCATGAGTCGAACATGCCCATCGAGTTTCGTTCCGATCAGCCTCCGTTAACCTTGTCTAATAGGTGCTCAAACTTCATTGGCTGATGGCGGCCATGTTTTTTGAGATACGTCAATGTCCTCATAGGCATACATGGCACCTTGGACCAAGACACTGCATACCAATTTTCAAGTCAATCGGACAAACGGTCAGGTGGTTATAGCCCTTTTCATGTTTTTTTCAAGTTATAGCGCCACCTACTGTTCAATCGTCGCGATTTTTTTACTGTGACCTCAAATTGAACTATTACACATGTGTACCGAGTTTGGTGAAGATACCTCATTTATTTCTCGAGTTATAGCCGTTTTAGTAAAATAGGCTCCTCCCACAACGTACGTTTTGGCGCCCCCTAGCGACCGTGAATCGAAATTTCAACTTTTTTTCGATAATTATTGATATTCAGACTCCAGAGAACATTTCTGCACTGGTTTGGTTCCAATCGGACGAAAAACCTAGGACTAGTTCGCAAAAGTAGGTTTTTGAGAAAATTCAAAATGGCGGAAAATTTTCCCAGGCGGAAATGAAATCGGAGATATACGTTTTGACCGTCTTGAGCCAAGGATTACAGTGATATAAGACACTTGATTCTATGACAAACCGTCTAGGAGTTATGGCTGATTTCATACTTTTGCTTGCTATAGCGCCACCTATTGACCAATCGGGGTCATATTTTGATAGGTTCTCCCCAAATTGAGGACTACCATTTGGCTGAGTTTCAAGTCTCCAGCATTTACGGTTTGGGCTGCACGATGCGTTTTAGGGGAAAATAATAATAATAATTAAAGCTGCAAGCAGCATTTATCGGGGTTCAAGCATTTAAGGCCTTTAAGCACATAAGCATTTAAGACATTAAGGTTTATTTAGAAAGCTTTTAACCACTGAAATAATAGATTGAAAAGTCCATTTACAGCCAATACAGGCAATTTACCATAGGAAATATGTGGTTTTAAAGCTTTTTAACAGTTATAGTGCCACCTTTGGTCCGATGTCCATAAAATTTGGCATGCTTGTTAATGATGTTATGTGACATATGCTCACCAATTTTTGTGAAGTTTTGAGTTTTCATTTAGGATTTATAGGCTTTTTAGTGTATTTTGCCACGCCCATTTTATAAATGACCCTATTACAGCCATCCAAATGCAAAAGTTCAACTTTTTTTTGATAATTATTGATCTAGAGAGTCCAGAGAATTGTCCTAGACTGGTTTGGTTCCGATTGGGCAAAAAACCTAGGACTAGTTCGCAAAAGTAAGTTTTTAACATGTTTGCGAATATTAAATGAACGGTTTGATTGACAGCAATGGTTCTTGAGGCAAAGTTGTTCAGTATGAGGAGATCTATCAACTGATATGCATATTGTGTGGATGTATGCAACACCATGTGATTACAGAGCCGAAAAAACTCGTTAGCGCCAACTAGTGGCCGATTTCTTTCAAAATTCTTACAGACCTCTTGGGCCATGAGTCGAACATGCCCATCGAGTTTCGTTCCGATCAGCCTCCGTTAACCTTGTCTAATAGGTGCTCAAACTTCATTGGCCGATGGCGGCCATGTTTTTTGAGATACGTCAATGTCCTCATAGGCATACATGGCACCTTGGACCAAGACACTGCATACCAATTTTCAAGTCAATCGGACAAACGGTCAGGTGGTTATAGCCCTTTTCATGTTTTTTTCAAGTTATAGCGCCACCTACTGTTCAATCGTCGCGATTTTTTTACTGTGACCTCAAATTGAACTATTACACATGTGTACCGAGTTTGGTGAAGATACCTCATTTATTTCTCGAGTTATAGCCGTTTTAGTAAAATAGGCTCCTCCCACAACGTACGTTTTGGCGCCCCCTAGCGACCGTGAATCGAAATTTCAACTTTTTTTCGATAATTATTGATATTCAGACTCCAGAGAACATTTCTGCACTGGTTTGGTTCCAATCGGACGAAAAACCTAGGACTAGTTCGCAAAAGTAGGTTTTTGAGAAAATTCAAAATGGCGGAAAATTTTCCCAGGCGGAAATGAAATCGGAGATATACGTTTTGACCGTCTTGAGCCAAGGATTACAGTGATATAAGACACTTGATTCTATGACAAACCGTCTAGGAGTTATGGCTGATTTCATACTTTTGCTTGCTATAGCGCCACCTATTGACCAATCGGGGTCATACTTTGATAGGTTCTCCCCAAATTGAGGACTACCATTTGGCTGAGTTTCAAGTCTCCAGCATTTACGGTTTGGGCTGCACGATGCGTTTTAGGGGAAAATAATAATAATAATTAAAGCTGCAAGCAGCATTTATCGGGGTTCAAGCAGTTAAGGCCTTTAAGGCCTTTAAGCACAAAAGCATCAAAAGTTATTAGTTTTATTTAGCAAGCATCTAACCACTGACATAATAGATGAAAAAGACTATTTACAGCCAATACAGGCAATGTACCATAGGAAATATATAGTTTTAAAGCTTTTTAACAGTTATAGCGCCACCTATGGTCCAGTCTCCATAAAATTGTTTACTGTGACCTCAAATTGAACCCATACACATGTGTACTGAGTTTGGTGAAGATATCTCATTTACTTCTTGACTTATAGCCATTTTAGTAAAATAGGCTCCTCCCACAACAATTTACCACATTCTAGTATTATTTACTATGATTCTAGCACGATTGTGCTCCAATAGTAATTGTTATATAAGTGATTTTTTAGTGTCTTATTGTTATATAAGTGATTTTTAGTGTCTAATAAATGTAAAAGCATATGTGAGTAGACTTCATTAATAAGTAGAATGGCCAGCAGAGGGCAGTAGAAGACCACATATTGGCACACTTTCACTTTAAACTTCTTGTTTTTCACCATTTTTCTGCACTAAAGCAAACCAGTTTTTCCATTTTAACTCCATAATGCATGTTTACACACACACACACACACACACACACACACACACACACACACACACACACACACACACACACACACACAAAGTCAAATGTTGTTGTTGTTTTTTCAATGCTATTGGGGTATGTCATTCTGAAAATATATTTGAATGGTCTATAAACATTTTACAAAGTCTTTGTAAACTATTAATCAGATGATTCAACCTAAGACTACACACACACACACACATTCTGTTGTAGATACAAACATTTAAACTATATGATGTGATCAAACTGTTTTTTGCAAGTCTCCTTCAAGATTCAGATTCCTCAATGTGACACAAATGTCAGTAGTAATACTTCAATAGATTAATTTTCACTAAAGGTGATTGTAAATGTTAAAAGAGTGATTTTATTAAGTCTAAATATGAATTATAGAACAATATTAAATAGTATGACAAAATGACTATTTTAAACAACAGGGGGCAGTAAAATACCACTTATTGAGTTAACCACTTATTGAGTTAATATTCATATCATTTTCACATTTTTAACTGTTATAGAGGCAAATTTTATCCGATCTGTCTGAAAATTTTCATGCTTGTTTAGAGTCTTACGTCACATGTTCTGACTTGTTTTTAAGAAGATCTGAGCATTCATTGAAGACATATAGGCTTTCAGATACACTTGGTCAAGGCCACATATTGAAGTGACCCTATTATAGCCATCCAAATGAAGTAGTTCAACTTTTTCTGATAATTATTGATCTAGAGAGTCCAGAGAATTGTACTGCACTAGTTTTGAACATTATGATATGAAAATGATTTGATCATAGATGAAACAGACCATTTGCAGCCAATACAGGCAATTTACCATAGGAAATATATGGTTTTAAAGCTTTTTAACAGTTATAGCGCCAACTATGGTCCGATCTCCATAAAATTTGGCATGCTTGTTAATGATGTTATGGCACATATTCCCACCAATTTTTGTGAAGTTCTGAGTTTTCATTTATGATTTATAGGCTTTTTAGTGCATTTTGCCACACCCAATTTCTTTATGACCCTATTATAGCCATGCGCAAAATGCAAAAGTTCAACTTTTTTTTGATAATTATTGATCTAGAGAGTCCATAGAATTGTCCTAGACTGGTCTGGTTCCGATCGGGCGAAAAACCTAGGACTAGTTCGCAAAAGTAGGTTTTTAACATATTCGCGAATAATTAATGAACGGTTTGATTGACAGCAATGGTTCTTAAGGCAAAGTTGTTCAGCATGAGCAGATCTATCAAATGATATGCATTTTGTGACAATAAGTGTAACACCACGTGATTACAGAGCCATAAAACTCGTTAGCGCCAACTAGTGGCCGATTTCTTTCAAAATTCTTACAGACCTCTAGGGCCATGAGTCGAACATGCCCACCGAGTTTCGTTCCGATCGGCCTCCGTTAACCTTGTCTAATAGGTGCTCAAACTTCATTGGCCGATGGCGGCCATGTTTTTTGAGATACACCAATGTCCTCATAGACATACATGGGGCCTTGGACCAAGACACTGCATACCAATTTTCAAGTCAATCGGACTAATGGTCAGGTGGTTATAGCCTGTTTTATGTTTTTTTCATGTTATAGCGCCACCATGTGGCCAATCGCCGCGATTTTTTTACTGTGACCTCAGATTGACCTCTTACATATACGTACCGAGTTTGGTGAAGATACCTCATTTACTTCTGGAGTTATAGCTGTTTTAGTACAATAGGCTCCTCCCACAACATACATTTTGGCGCCCCTTAGCGACCGTGAATCGAAATTTCTACTTTTTTTCGATAATTATTGATATTCAGTCTCCAGAGAACATTTCTGCACTGGTTTGGTTCCGATCGGACGAAAAACCTAGGACTAGTTCGCAAAAGTAGGTTTTTAACAAAATTCAAAATGGCGGAAAAATTTGCATACCGGAAATGAAATCGGAGATATACGTTTTGTTCTTCAAGTATCCAGCTTTCCAATGATATAAGACACTTGAGTCTACGATATACGGTCTAGGAGTTATGAACAGTTTCGCGCTTTTGGTCGCTATAGCGCCACCTATGGGCCAATCGGGGTCATACTCTCTGAACCTCTCCTCGATTTTTGTACTACCATCTGGCAAAGTTTCAAGGTTCCAGCTCTTACGGTTTGGGCTGCACGATGCGTTTTAGCGGAGAAGAAAAATAATAATAAAAATCAGTACAATTACAATAGGGTTTCAGCACTTCGTGCTTGAACCCCTAAAAATCAGAGCAATTACAATAGGGTTTCAGCACTTCGTGCTTGAACCCCTAAAAATCTGAGCAATTACAATAGGGTTTCAGCACTTCGTGCTTGAACCCCTAATAATAATAATTAAAGCTGCAAGCAGCATTTATCGGGGTTCAAGCATTTAAGGCCTTTAAGCACATAAGCATTTAAGACATTAAGATTTATTTAGAAAGCTTTTAACCACTGAAATAATAGATGGAAAAGTCCATTTACAGCCAATACAGGAAATTTACCATAGGAAATATATGGTTTTCAAAGCTTTTTAACAGTTATAGCGCCACCTATGGTCCGATCTCCATAAAAATTTCCATGCTTCTTTAGCATGTTATTTCACATATGCCCATCAATTTTTGTGAAGTTCTGAGTTTTTATTTAGGCTTTATAGACGTTTGAGTGTATTTGGACACGCCTATTTTATAAATGATCCTCTTCTAGCCAACCAAAAGCAAAATTTTAACTTTTTTTTGATAATTATTGATCTAGAGAGTCCAGAGAATTGTCCTAGACTGGTCTGGTTCCGATCGGGCGAAAAACCAGGGACTAGTTCGCAAAAGTAGGTTTTTAACATATTCGTGAATAATTAATAAACTGTTTGATTGACAGCAATGGTTCTAGAGGCAAAGTTGTTCAGCATGAGCAGATCTATCAAATGATATGCATTTTGTGATGATAAGTGTAACACCACGTGATTACAGAGCCATAAAACTCGTTAGCGCCAACTAGTGGCCGATTTCTTTCAAAATTCTTACAGACCTCTAGGGCCATGAGTCGAACATGCCCACCGAGTTTTGTTCCGATCGGCCTCCGTTAACCTTGTCTAATAGGTGCTCAAACTTCATTGGCCGATGGCGGCCATGTTTTTTGAGATACACCAATGTCCTCATAGATATACATGACAGCTTGGACCAAGACACTGCATACCAATTTTCAAGTCAATCGGACTAACGGTCAGGTGGTTACAGCCTGATTTATGTTTTTTTAATGTTATAGCGCCACCATGTGGCCAATCGCCGCAATCTTTTTACTATGACCTCAGATTGACCTCGTACACAGGTGTACCGAGTTTGGTGAAGATACCTCATTTACTTCTGGAGTTATAGCCATTTTAGTAAAATAGGCTCCGCCTTCTTTAAACATTTTGGCGCCCCTTAGCGACCGTCAATCGAAATTTCAACTTTTTTTCGATAATTATTGATATTCTGACTCCAGAGAACATTTCTGCACTGGTTTGGTTCCAATCGGACACAAAACCAGGGACTAGTTCGCAAAAGTAGGTTTTGGACATAATTCAAAATGGCGGAAAATTTGCATACCGGAAATGAAATCCTTGAGGCCTTTTTTGTTCGGCTTGACCCAAGGATTCCAATGATATAAGACACTTGAGTCTGTGACAAACGGTTAATGAGATTTAAGCAAAAATATGATTTTTTTTTGTTTTTTGTACTGTAGCGCCACCTATGGGCCAATCGGGGTCATATTTTGATAACCTCTCCTCGATTTTTGTACTACCATCTGGCAAAGTTTCAAGTCTCTAGCACTTACGGTTTGGGCTGCACGATGCGTTTTACGGCAGAAGAAAAATAATAATAATAAAAATCAGTACAATTACAATAGGGTTTCAGCACTTCGTGCTTGAACCCCTAATTAAAGCTGCAAGCAGCATTTATCGGGGTTCAAGCATTTAAGGCCTTTAAGGCCTTTAAGCTCACAAGCATCAAAAGACATTAAGTTTTATTTAGCAAGCATTTAACAACTGTCATCATAGATGAAAAAGTCAATTTACAGCCAATACAGGCAGTTTACCATAGGAAATATATGGTTTTAAAGCGTTTTTACAGTTATAGCACCTTTTTGCCTGAGTCTTCTTACAGTCTTGCCTGATCTCCACCACTTTTATTAGTAGTACTCAAAGTGTGCCCATATATATGTTTCAAATTTGTTGTAAATATGTAATTTTGATAAGGAGTTTAGACAATTATATTCAGTGGCGTAACGAGCCAACACTTGGGCCCTTAAGTAGGATTATCAAGGCAATTGATGATATTGATGACGCAATGTCTGCAAGTAGGCTACCATGAATAGGGCAGGATATGATCATACACAGCATATAAGAGATGAGACGACTAACAAAATCAGGAGGAGCCTCACCAAAAACAAAAAAAACAAAAAAAACATGGTGTCAGCGCACGATAACACATTGTTAGGCCTAGGTCCAAATACATAAAAAAGATGCTCTCTTACATTATAGCGGGATTTTCCGGGCTTACCTATGTGCAACTGCAAAGTTGTCGATTAGATCAGGATTGTGCGCACGGGCATTCTCAATTGACCCTTCGCAGGGAGTTTGAATGACAGGTGATCTGACTAATCATAATCCGCCATTTTGTCCAACAAAGCAGTCAGGAGAGTTAGTAGATTAACATTGGAGGATTTCAATTTGAAAAACAAAGTGTACTGACGTCTTAGCACTTTAAAACAACATTCCTTATATGTTCATTTATGTTTATTTTAATGCTATAAATTAACTAGAAGGAAGAGATGATCGGTTCACGAGCAGCTTTAACTGAGCCTCGAGTCTACAGCGATCTGTCAGACACATTAAAGAGTCACAAAACGGTATTTATTGTTTAAATGTCTCTAAAAAATTACTACATTTGAAAGGTGAGACTTTGTTTCATATCAAAAGTACTTGTCTGTCAGCGCGCAGTCTCCTCTCTGATCCGCAATGTATTTTTCACTGCGTGAGAACTTGGTGTGGTGTGAGAGTGGCGTCGCTTGTCAGACATAGCAACAGTAACTAAAGTGGGCGGGTCTTTGCAAACGGTCATTGACAGTATAGAGCTGGTAAGTCCCGCCCCTTCCGCTAACCCCACTGGACCTCTAGGTTGAAAAATCGTCAATGCAAGTGAATGTGAGAAAATAATTATTTTCTGGTCTCGTTTGAATTTTGCCATGAATGTGAGCATATGTTGTCTGTGAATTTTTAATATAATTTTTCATGTGAAGAATGCTACAATTTAGCGGGTAGAAGTTTGATACGGTTAGACTTTGTGTGAGAGCACTTTGTGGACTACAACTAGTTTTTACATCAGACGGGAATCTGAAGAAAGAACAGCCCATTTGGTTTGAATGGTGACATTTGGGTACAAAACACACAGGCATCTCGATCTGTCTCCATAGATTATCGCAGCATTAGCACCGTGATTTGACAAGTGGAAGGAAAAATGTGTTATCGGGTGACGTCACATAGGCGACATGTAGTCTTTCTCATTATGTCTTTTCCACAACTGTTAGCCAAAGAATCATACAATATACTGTCAAACTCGTAACATGAAAAATTATATAAAAAATTCACAGACAACTTATGTTCACATTCATGGCACAATTCAAACTGGACCGGAAAAGAATTATTTTCTCACATTCACTTGCATTGACGATTTTTCAACCTAGAGGTCCAGTGGGGTTTTACGGATGGGCGGGACTTACTAGCTCTATGGACAGGGATTCGTCAGTCCCAATTCAAAACAAATTTCATCACAATCCATCAATTGTTCGTTTCAAACATGTGAGAGCGTCAAAATGATCCATGGGTGAAATTGATTGGATTTAATTTTTTTTCAGTCAATAAGCATCCTACTGTTTACTATGGTAATTTATTTATTTTATTATTTTTAAATAAGTGTATAAATAAGAGTTTAAATAAGACCATTTTTGAAGGATGAACAAAAAAAATGTGTTGGTCATCACATTAAAAATAACATTTATATATGATAGTTTTGAAGTGCTGGAAAAAGATGTGTAGCCCAACAGTTAGTACTTGTAAGTGTTTGACTATTTCTGTCACATTATGGTTACAGTTACTACATTAAATCCATGGTGAATGTCGCTGATTTGTGGTCTGAAAGCCCAGTGTTTCTCCTGGTTTCCACATCAGCGCTGTTTGATCTGATATCTATGGTTTATAACAGAGAACTCTGCGCCGAATCGGAATGTTTCTCACTGGATCTCGCAGCGATTATGTTATTAATTCTGAAGCGAATTCAATGGATTTCTTCACTGGATCTCCAGAGTCTGGATCTCCTAGTAACAGTGTCGCGTGATCGAGATCGGCCCGCGACTGGCAAGTTCGGGCTGCTGCGCTCATAGGCTGCGCCATAGATATCATATATAAACGCGTTTATATATTATATCTATGGGCTGCGCTGTCTATTATTGATTCGAACTAATAAACGGTCTGTGAAGCATAAAGGAGTAAGTTAGCGCATTTTCGTTCCGCTTTCATTTTGTTTGGATTCGCTGCTCGGCAACGTTGTGGTCGCGCCAGCGCGACCTAAATAAATATTTGGTCGCACCGGCAGGAAAAATGGTCGCAAAATGCGACCAATTGGTCGCAGTCTGGAGCCCACCATTTACAGTCATAATATAGCATAGTGCCATTGTGAAATCACAAAAGCTGTGATTCAGTTAAATAAATATATCCTCTGTTTTTTGTTTGTTTGTTTTTTTCACAGAGAAGACGCTTCAATCACATGAGTGCAGATTAGCCTACATGTTAAAATTACCTCAGCTCCGTCCACAGTAAACGCTGCTCCAAGCAAACTCAGTCTCTGCAGTGCTGTTTGTTTAGGTTTCCAATAACGTGCAAATATGGGAACGCAAGTCGGACGCAGTTTGTGTTTCATAGTTGCACTGTTATCATTTGTGGAGCACATCTGGGTTTCTCAAACTGCTGTTCATCGCAATTTCAAAATAAAAGTTTAAACATTGCGATTTCAAAATATAAGTTTAAACTCTTGCTCTGAGTTTGCATGTTTTGATGTGCACATGTTCTCGTTCAAGAAATTACAGTGACTGTAACATTTCTATCGTACAGAAGTGGCCAAATATTAAAGGTTAAGTTGACATTTGAATTAATTGTTTGGACAATATTAAACAAGGATTTGATAATGCCAGGCTTAGTGTGACAACAACCAGGCCGCTGGCGCCCTCTGCAGGCATTTGTTATTTATGTACATAAGTTATGTTTATATTAGTTTATTTAATTTATTTTACAAGGGTATATTTTAACAGTGTTCTTCAATAAAACCAATATAATTACTTACTTTGATACTTTACTTGAACCAATTATTGTTGCTTGTTATTATATATTTGTATTTTAAGTCATTTTAAAGGCTGTTGTTAACTTGAATCTATTTTTTACCACAATTTTTTTTATCCGATTACTTGAATAGAATACTCGATTACTAAAATAATCGATAGCTACAGCCCTATCATAATAAAAAAGATTGCTTTTTAAAGCATTTGTTTGTTTCCCAATACTGAAAGCTAATGAAAAGGTAATGTGCAATCCTGCTGCTCCCTCAAGTGGACAAAAGTGGTATTATAGCTTGCATTTTACAATTGAAGTGTTTGAATGAATGAGTGAATAAATGGGAATTTGGTTTTTCAATTATATCTCGGTAACCAGAACGCGAAAAATTCTGAATCTCAGAGCATAGATAGTGCTCGAGGAGCCCTCGACGGAGGCCCACGGAGGCCCGCGACAACACGTTTCGATCAAGAGCCTGGAGAGGACCTTACCATCAAAATTTGAACGTGCAACGACTTTCCGTTTTTGAGTTATTAGTGAATTTGTATTCGGGGGCGTGGCTTAAATGCCCGTTTTACTTTCGTTTCATTTCATTCATTTACTTTCGTCCATTTCAATATCTCAGTGTGACACAATTGTCAAGTAATACTCCAATAGATGAGTTTTGACAAAATATGATTTAAAATGTTAAAATAATGATTTTATAAAGTCTAAATATGAATTATATGACAATATTAGGGAGCAGTATGATGAAATGGCAGCAGGGGGCAGTAAAATACCACTTATTGGCTTAATGACATGTTATATAATTTTTAACTTTTTAACTGTTATAGAGGCAAATTTTGTCTGATCTGTCTGAAATTTTTCATGCTTATTAAGAGTCATGAACATTATTATATGAGAATTATATGAACATAGATAGGAATAGGAATTTTTCCTAGGAAAAGACCATTCACAGCCAATACAGGCAATTTACCATAGGAAATATATGGTTTTAAAGCGTTTTAACAGTTATAGCGCCACCTTTGGTCCGATCTCCATACAAATTTCGAGGCTTCTTTAGCATGTTACGACAAATATGCGCATCAATTTTTGTGAAGTTCTGTGTTTTCGTTTAGGATTTATAGGCTTTTGAGTGCATTTTGCCACGCCCATTTTCTTTATGACCCAATATACCCATGCGAAAAATGCAAAAGTTCGACTTTTTTTTGATAATTATTGATCTAGAGAGTCCATAGAATTGTCTTAGACTCGTTTGGTTCCGATCGGGCGAAAAACCAGGGACTAGTTCGCAAAAGTAGGTTTTTAACATAATTACGAATATTTAATTAACGGTTTGATTGACAGCAATGGTTCTTGAGGCAAAGTTGTTCTCCATGAGAAGGTCTATCAAATGATATGCATATTGTGTGGATATTTGTAACACCACGTGATTACGGAGCTGTAAAACTCGTTAGCGCCAACTAGTGGCCGATTTCTTTCAAAATTCTTACAGACCTCTAGGGCCATGAGTCGAACATGCCTACCGAGTTTTGTTCCGATCAGCCTCCGTTAACCTTGTCTAATAGGTGCTCAAATTTCATTGGCCGATGGCGGCCATGTTTTTTGAGATACGCCAATGTCCTCATAGACATACAAGGCACCTTGGACCAAGACACTGCATACCAATTTTCAAGTCAATCGGACTAACGGTCAGGTCGTCATAGCCCTTTTCATGTTTTTTTCATGTTATAACGCCACCTAGAGTTTAATCGTCACGATTTTTTTACTGTGACCCAAGATTGAACTCCTACACATGTGGACCGAGTTTGGTGAAGATACCTCATTTACATCTTGAGTTATAGCCCTTTTAGTAAAATAGGCTCCTCCCACAACATTAGTTTTGCGCCCCCTAGCGACTGTGAATCGAAATTTCAACTTTTTTTCGATAATTATTGATATTCAGACTCCAGAGAACATTTCTGCACTGGTTTGCTTCCGATCGGACGAAAAACCTAGGACTAGTTCGCAAAAGTAGGTTTTTGACAAAATTCAAAATGGCGGAAAAATTTGCATACCGGAAATGAAATCGGAGATATACGTTTTGTTCTTGAGGGTTCCAGCTTTCCAATGATATAAGACACTTGAGTCTACGACATATGGTCTAGGAGTTATGAGCAGTTTCGCGCTTTTGGACGCTATAGCGCCACCTATGGGCCAATCGAGGTCATAATTTGATAACCTCTCCTCGATTTTTGTACTACCATTTGGCAAAGTTTCAAGGTTCCAGGTCTTACGGTTTGGGCTGCACGATGCGTTTTACGGCAGAAGAAAAATAATAAAAATCAGCACAATTACAATAGGGTTTCAGCACTTCGTGCTTGAACCCCTAATAAAAATCAGTACAATTACAATAGGGTTTCAGCACTTCGTGCTTGAACCCCTAATAATAAAAATCAGTACAATTACAATAGGGTTTCAGCACTTCGTGCTTGAACCCCTAATAAAAATCAGTACAATTACAATAGGGTTTCAGCACTTCGTGCTTGAACCCCTAATAAATGAATACCTGCTCTATCTCCATAGACATATAAACGTCGATCTCCCTGCAGCATCTGGTTCTGTAGCCATCTTCTCACATTTGCCACATAAGCACCTGTACGACAAGTAATGTCAACATGACGCAACAGCACCCCTCGCATAAATAAAACAGCTCTTTTTAAAACAGGCCCCAAAAATGACATTTTCAAATGGTTATAATAAATGAACTGTGGGGTATTTTGTGCTTGAAACTCACAAATACATTCTGGGGGCACCCAAGACCAATATTACATCTTGTAAAAAGGGGCATAATAGGTGCCCTTTAAAGTGTAAAGTAGTTTATAGTTAAAAAGTTGCTAGGGTGTTTCTAGTGGGTTGCTAAGGTGTTCTGGGTGGTTGCTAGGTGGCAGCTGGGGTATTCTGGATGGTTGCTAGGCGGTTGCTAGGGTGTTCTGGGTGGTTGCTATTGTGTTGCTAGGCGGTTGCTAGGGTATTCTGGGTGGTTGCTAGGCGGTTCTGGGTGGTTGCTAGGGTGTCCTGGTTGCTATGGTGTTCTGGGTGGTTGCTAGGCGGTTGCTAGGGTGTTCTTGGCGGTTGCTATGGTGTTGCTAGGCGGTTGCTAGGGTATTATGGGTGGTTGCTAGGGTGTTCTGGGTGGTTGCAAGGTGGTTGCTAGGGTGTTCTGTGTGGTTGCTATGGTGTTGCTAGGTGGTTGCTATGGTATTCTGGGTGGTTGCTAGGCGGTTTTAGGGTGTTCTGGGTGGTTGATATGCTGTTGCTAGGTGGTTGCTAGGGTATTCTGGTTGGTTGCTAGGGTGTTCTGGGTGGTTGCTAGGCAGTTGCTAGGGTTTTCTGGGTGGTTGCTATGCTGTTGCTAGGGTGTTCTGGGTGGTTGCTAGGGTGTTGCTAGGTGGTTGCTAAGGTATTTTTGGTGGTTGCTAGGGTGTTCTGGGTGGTTGCTAGGTGGTTGCTAGGGTGTTTTAGGTGGTTGCTAGGCGATTGCTATGGTATTTTGGCTGGTTGCTTGGGTGTTCTGGGTGGTTACTAGGCAGTTGCTATGGTGTTCTGGGTGCTCACTATGGTGTTGCTAGGGTGTTCTGGGTGGTTGCAAGGGTGTTGCTAGGCGGTTGCTAGGGTTTTTTGGGTGGTTGCTAGTGTGTTTATAGGGGGTTGCTAGGGTGTTCAGAGAGGTTGCTATGGTGTAACTAGGTTTATTTTTTTATTGTTTTATTGTTTTATTTGGATCCCCATCTTCCTGGGGTCCACTGAAATCACAATACAAAAATACACAATTCAATTAATCAATACATCAATAAGATCTATAAAAACTATACGATATATTAGCTACCATGACACACATTTAAAAGAAGTACAAATTATGCAGTTATGCAAAAAGCAACATCTATTCAACATGCAATTCAAACAATTTAAAACAAAACATGCAAAAATAAAAATAGGTAATACTTTCACACCTGTAATCTCTGTTTTATTGTTTTCTTAAAAGAAAATTTACTTTTGAGCTCCCTGACGCTGGATGGAAGTAAGTTCCACTCTACAGCCCCTCTGTATACAATAGTTTTCTTCATAAAATTACATCTTGGACTCGGAGTAATCATTATCTTGTTGCTGACTAAGCGTGTCACATGCTCATGACCATATCCACTAAACAATATTTTTTCTTTTATAAAGTTATATGCTTCATTAGCCATGACCTTGTGCATGAGCAACAAAAGATTATATTTTACTTTTGCCTCTACTGTTAACCAAGATAATTCAATATGCATCTCACGCACACTAGCGCGAAAAGAACAGTGCAGAGCTACTCTGGCTGCTCTATTCTGTGCAATTTGAAGTTTTCTTAGATGTTTTTGGGCCGCACTACTCCACACTACTGGACAGTAATATAAGTGAGACAGAACAAGACTTTGTATGACATTTTTCAATGTAGCAGTTGGACAATATGCAGAGCATTTTCTGGACATAGCAATACCCCTGCCCATCTTACTAACAATGTGGTCAATCTGGTCTGACCAAGATAACAAATTATCTAGTCTAACACCCAGCAGTTTGAATCTAATAACCTGCTCGACCACATTGCTCTCTATATGCAGATTAAGTGGGGTGATACTTGGTAACATGTATCTATTGCAAAATATCATACATTTAGTTTTGGAAATATTCAGTACCAATTTATTCTTTTTCACCCAGTCCACTACTGTATTTAACTCATGCTGGAGATTCTCATTGAGTTCAGGTAATGTTGATGCTGCAGTGAACAAAGTAGCATCATCCGCATACATAACAACACTAGCCTTTCTAAAAACATGTGGAAAATCGTTTATAAATATTGAGAATAAAAGTGGACCCAGGCAGCTTCCTTGTGCTATGCCGCATGATGTTGTTAAGCAGTTGGAAAGACTACCATTGAAAAAAACCTGTTGCGTCCTATTGGAAAGATAACTATGCACCCAAGTTAGTTCTGATTGTGAAAAACCATATGCTTTGAGTTTGGCTATGAGAAGACTATGGTCTATTACATCAAAAGCTGCTGTAAAGTCCAAAAACACAGCTCCTACTAGTTTCCCTTCATCCAAACATTTTAGCCACTCCTCTGTCATTTGTGCTAGGGCAGTGTTTGTGGAAAAGCCTTGTCTATATGCATGTTGGAACTTTGTCATCAATTCATTTGTACTGAAATAATCCATTATTTGATTAAAGATGATCTTCTCCAAAATTTTGCTTAACACTGGGAGTAAACTGATTGGTCTACTATTTGATCCAGTAAAGTCCGCTTTTGCATCTTTAAGAAGGGGTATAATTTTTGACTGTTTCCAAAGCTCAGGAAAAGTACAACTCAAAACGGACCTATTAAAAATGCGACTTATAGGTTTTGAAAGCTGAGTCGCAGCTACTTTAAGTATTCTTCCTTTCAAATTATCTATACCTGCAGATGTGTCAATAGATAGACCCTGTAGCAGCTTCTCTACGGCATCCTGAGTTACAGTATTGAATTGGAAATGGCAGTTTTTGCCCTGCATTATGTTATCAACCAATTTCCGGCATGCATCACTGTCAGTTTTGTTCATGTCAGATCTTAAATTATCCACTGTTCTTGTAAAAAAATTGTTAAAATAATTTGCAATATCATGTGGCTTCGTAATGAACTGCCCCTCACATTCAACAAATTTTGGGGATGACTTTGGCTTCTTACACATTAATACATTCAGTATTTTCCACAGTTTTTTCCCATCATTCACAGAGTTATACATTTTCTGTTTAAAATAACCATTCTTTTTACTATGATTTAGTTTTGTGACTTTGTTTCTTAGTGTGCAGTACGTCTTCCTATCTTCAGGCTTCCCTGTTTTTTGAGGTGGTTGGTAGGTGTCACAGATGGTTACTATGGAGTTTTTATAGAGTTATTAGCATGATCTTGGCATGATTTAACACTTAAATAATCGCTATTAGCATGTAGCTATTCACTGCTAGCATGTGTAGCATGTTGGAAGTGCTGTTTGCTAGAATGAGTCAAAAGATCCAACCCTCATCTCTATACGATGTTCTGATGCAGAGATATAGGTCTTGCAAAACGGTTGCTAGGGTACTCAAGTTTGGTTGATATGGGAGACGGGAGCTTTAAATTTGAGAAGTTTAAAGTAGTTTGAATTTTAAAGTGATTAAAGTTAGATAGATAGATAGATAGATAGATAGATAGATAGATATTTTAAAAGAGTCTCAATGGCTTTTATATAGAATTTATTAATTTATGAGTTTAAGAGTTCATAAGTGTATGAATTAATGAGTTTATAAGTGTATGAGTTTATAAGTTTAAATTAAGTGTGTGTGTGTGTGTGTGTGTGTGTGTGTGTGTGTGTGTGTGTGAGAGTTAGTGAGCGTGTGTGTGTGTGTGTGTGTGTGTGTGAGAGTGTGTTCTTGTGTGGGTGTATGTGCGTGTGTGTGTGTGCATGTGTGAGTGTATGTGCTTGAGTGTGTATGTGTGAGTTAATGAGCGTATCTGTGTATGTGTGTGTGTGAGTGAGTGTGTGTGATTGGGTGTATGTGTGTGAGTGTGTGTTTGTGAGAGTTAGTGAGCATGTCTGTGTGTGTGTGTGAAAGAAAGTGTGTGTGTGTGTGTGAGTGAGTGAGTGAGTGCTTGTGTGAGTATGTGCGTGAGTGTGTGAGAGTTAGTGAGCGTGTGTGTGTGAGTGAGTGAGTGTGTGCTTGTGTGGGTGTATGTGCGTGAGTGTGTGTGTGTGTGTGAGAGAGAGTTAGTGAGCGTGTCTGTGTGTGAAATTTAAACTAACAAACTCATCTATCTACTTCAAACTAATTTAAACTTATAAACTCTAAACTCATATAAACTCTGAGTGTGTCAGTGAGTGAGTGAGTGAGTGAGTGTGTGTGTGTGTGTGTGTGTGTGTGTGTGTGAGTGTGTGCATGTGAGTTAATAAGCGTATCTGTGTGTGTGTGTGTGTGTGTGTGTGTGTGTGTCTGAGTCTGAGTGAGTGTGTGTGTGCTTGTGTGGGTGTGAGTGTGTGTGCATGTGTGAGTGTGTGTGTGAGAGTTAATGAGCGTATCTGTGTATGTGTGTGTGTGTGTGTGTTTGAGTTAGTGAGCGTGTGTGTGTGTGTGTGTGTGTGTGTGTGTGTGTGTGTGTGTGTGTGTGAGAGAGTGAGTGTGTGCTAGTGTGTGTTTTTGTTTATATTACATTGTGGGAACCAAATGGCCCCACAAGGATAGTAAAACCTGAGATCACCTCCATTGTGGGGACCAGCCAGCGGTCCCCATGAGGGAAATGGGTTAATAAACATACTAAATGATATTTTTTTGAAAATGTAAAAATGCAGAAAGTTTTCTGTGATGGGTAGGTTTAGGGGTAGGGTTAGTGTAAGGGGACAGAATATACAGTTTGTACGGTATAAAAACCATTACGTCTATGGAGAGTCCCCACAAAGATATGTGCGCCTGTTTGTGTGTGTGTGTGTGTGTGTGTGTGTCTGTGTGTGTGTGTGTGTGTGAGAGAGAGTTAATGAAATTTAAACGAACAAACTCATCTATCTAACTACTTCAAACTAATTTAAACTTCAAACTAATTTAAACTTCTTCAAACTTTCTGGTCCGGCTTTCTCAAGCCAACTTAAAGGGGACCTATTATGCCCCTTTTCACAAGATGTAAAATAATTCTCTGATGTCCCCAGAGTGTGTATGTGAAGTTTTAGCTCAAAATACCCAACAGAATTTTATTCACAGTAGTGATGGGCGGATCGATCCTGAAGTATCGATACTTCGATACTGATGTGGTATTGCATAAAATCGATCCTCACATAAAAATATCGATCCAAATGTGTGTGTTTTTTACCAGTTTTTTTTAAATCAATTTAGCATGCAATTCAGTGTGTAAAATAAGCTTCTAAGTGGAAAAATAAGCGAATGTTAGCGGATAATTGTGTAGGATAGAACTTTTTCTCCTAGTCATCTGGATACAAGACGAAACCAATCAATCACAGAGAGTGTTCGATGCTGGTGCTTCGCTGAGCTCACAGGCCCAGTGTGTTTGGGAAACGAAGCCTTGCTGAGATGGCAGAGAAACAATCGGGAGTTATTTCGCAATAAACAAACCAAAAGTGTACATAACGGTTCAAAATGTTGACATCAGTAAGATTTTTTTAATGAAATTAATATTTTTATTCAACAAGGATAGATGCATTAAATTGATCAACAGTCAAGTGACAGTCAAGGGTTTTACACTGTTAAAAAAATCTACTTCATATAAATGCTGTTCTTTCAACTTGTTCATCAAATAATTCTGCATAAAATGTATCATGGTTTCCACAAAAATATGAAACTGTTTTCAACATTGATAATAATAAGAAATGTTTCCTGAGCAGCAAATCAGCATATTAAAATGAATTAGCATCATGACTGGAGTAATGATGCCGAAAATTCAGCTTTGATCACATGAATAAATTACAGTTTACTATGACATAGAAAACAGATAGCCTATGTTAAATTGTAATATTACAGTTTTTACTGTATTTTTGATCAAATAAAAGTAGAAGAGAAATAAAAATCTTACAGACCCCAAACTTTTGAACAGCAGGCTAGTACTAGTAGGCTAGAACTAGTAGGCTAGTACTATAATTAGGGTAGTTTTGTAAAAGTCACTGACTAATTACAGGCGAGTTGAGAGCACAAATCACAAAATATTTAGGCCTAGTAGTCATGAAAACATATTCAGATTTATTATATTAATGATGCATTCACTTCATAAATCATGACACACTGCTCTAGCACAGGAAAGTGCATACAAGTTAAAGTGCATGCTTTTAAAATGAAAAAGTATTGGTATCGGTATCGATATCGGCGATACTGGCCCTGTATTTACTTGGTATCGGATAGGTACCGAAATTTGCAGTATCGCCCATCACTAATTTACAGCACGTTTAAAGGGGGGGTACAATGGTGTTTCATGTATTCAGAGTTGTTTACAGTGTTAAAGAGATGGATTCTCATGCTAAACATGGGCAAAGTTTAAAAAAAATATTTTGGACGAATAACGGAGAATTTCTGTGCCGAAAATCTTATTTCCGGGTTGGTAGGGCCTACAAGTTTCGGCTGTTTTTTTTTCGATCGTGGATCTAATGACGTATCAGCGCTACCGCTTGACTCTAGCTCCGCCTCCAGGAGCTCGGCTTTTTCCGGAGAGAATCGGAAAGCTGTATTTTTCTTTTATAAATATAATAAAACTAAACACTTTTTGGAGATATTAAGGATGCACTACTACTCTATAGGTACTCAAGATTAACATGAGATTCGGTGAAACTGTGTATGTTATGTACCCTTTAAATAATATAGTAATCGAGACGACGAGATATGGCGAAATCTGTTACGGTGCGTGTCCACTGGCGCGTTGCGAGCGGAGCGGAGCGAGCGTTTTCAATTCATTCCTATGGAAGTCGAGCTTCACGCTCGCGCAGTGCATTTTGGGATTGATAGCGGACCGGAGAAAGCGTTGAGAGCGACCGAGAGCGTCAAAAGGTTGGGCAGTTCTCGACTTTATGCAAATATCAAGCGAAAAACGCGGTCGGCAGCCAATTGCTGTGAGGTTCGGGATGTGACGTCTGTTTTGAGAGTTTAAAAATATGCAAATTGTGCTGGAGTTTATGCTGGATTTAGTGCGTAAATCATTTTGTTTACAAATTAGACGCTTTGCAGTTGTTATATATGTTAAAGATTTTATTTTGGATGTGTTCATTGTGATTATATTGGCTGGGTTAATAAAAGTTTATACAATTGAAAGGATATCTTTGCTTGGTGCATTTGGAAACAAAGCAGGTCTATTTCTAATTGTAATCGCGTGAATCTCTAATGATTATACTGTGTGTGTGTTGTAAAAAACTTCGATTAAACACACTCGCAACAGACACACCCCAAAGCGGAGGCGTTATAGCGTTGCCAGCGGCACTGAGCGGACTTTTGCCGCTGTAGTGGACACGCACCGTCACGCCGGTTTCACACCGCAAGCGTCAGCGGCGCGTGAGCAGCGCGTATTTTTTTCGGCGTCCATGTTATTCAATGAGTGCATTCACACCGCACGCAGAGGCGGCGCGGCAGCGCGTAGCAGGAGCAGAGCAGGAGCAGCAGTGCAGCGATCGTTTCGGCGCCTGGTCTATTTTTGCTGCGCCGCTTACGCTGAATTAAAGTGACAATGCATTGATCATGGCCAAAATACACCGCAGTTTTACCCAAAAAGCGCATTGATGATATCTATTGTGTTTTAAACAGTCAATCAAATGACCAACAGCAATTTAAAAAGAAAACAAATGTCCAAAAACAAACTTATTGCCCGAACAATAAAAACAAAGACGAACCAAAAGTTATATAAATTAAATGATTAATAAAATAAGCTTCTTGACAAGTCTTTTCTCTTAAATGTATTTGAAAACGAAATAAAGCAATGCCAATTTATCCATTATAGAGTACTCTGTCTGTACACAACCCGCGGTTCAGCCGCGCGTGACAAACGCTGCCAGTGTGAAAGCAAAACGCGCGTGTCCTGCTCCTGCTCACCATACGCACTGCTCCTGCTCTGCTCACGCTCTGCTATCGCGTGCAGTGTGAAACCGGCTTACTGTGCGTTCACACCAAACGCGAATCTGCGTCAAAATTCGCGCCTGCCGCGTCTAGTTATACGCGTGACCACTTTGTGTGCATTCGCGCGTCAAGAGCGAAATTGACGCGCGTAAAATCAAAAGTTTGAAGCGAAATTTACGCGCGTCAGAGGCGAAAGTTTCGAAACCTGTTGGCGGCCATCTTTTTTTAGATGTTTATCGAGCATTAGCATTAGCATTAATCGAGAGAATCACCGCTCGTATATGCTCTGGAGAGCAGAAACAGCTGCGTAGGGGACATCGTGGCTGTACTCGGGTCCACCAAACCCTCCGGAGGGTTTCAGGAGTTTCACAATTTGCTCCAGGAGGTAGGTTTGGTGGACCTAACGGTGAGGACGCTGACGAGGACAGCGTAGGCCGTATAAGCCTCGGCCTCGAGTGGTCGCTGCCTGACGAGCCCGCGCTGTACAGCCCGGCGCGAGGTTCACCCTCGACCGCACCTAATCTGTGATTTATTTTTGTTTTGATAATAAATGGAGCCAGCCTTCAAAAGTGAAACCTGTCCTGTGATTTTTTGTTTTTATACACTAAATTGTGTTTGTTGTCTTTACATTAGATTAATAATGTTTTATATAATCTAGAACAGATATGGAATAAATAGCATTCAATACAAAATGAGTATCTCTCATATATTGAAATCGAGTTTTATGTTTTTATTTGCTTTATTGTGCATTTTAGTCATATTACAAAATAATTTATTGAGGCCAAACATAAAATAACATTATAAACTGTCACTTCACCACGTAACAGCAGCATGCAAGTAGGCTCCTGATTGGTTAACGCGGCGCGAATTGACGCAGAAGTTCAAATTTTTCAACTCGGGCGGCAGACGCGAATTCGCGTCAAACGCGTGAATGCACAAATAGCACTAATAAAATCATTCGCGCGTAACGCGCTTAACGCACCAGACGCTCAATTCGCGTCATTCGCGCGAACTTGACGCGCGAATGAGGCGAATTCGCGTCTACCGCGCCACGCTAAACGCCTCATTCGCGCCGCAGGAATTTTTTACGCGCGTAGCGCGTCTTTGCATTGACTTAACATTGAAATCACTCGCGCCTGACGCGCTATTCGCGTCCGGTGTGAACGCACCATAAGTGAGCTTTTGCGGGAAGCTGCCGCAGCATTAGAACATGGAAACAACCAGCCTGACCATGTTAGTTATGATGTTAGACTCAGGCTAGACCATAATCGACGATGAGGTTCATTCATGTATTAGGCTGTTTTGGAAATTCAACTATTTGGGTGTACAAAGGTCTTAGTAACACAATTTCTACAACAATTATAACCAGACATTAATACCCACTAGCTTCAACCGAGAACCTCGGACAATGTTTCATATTCGCGTCGTGCCTAACAACGCCCTTCAGCCGTGACTTATTCAGATACAGCACTAGCCTGTATCTGTCCGCTGTTTAACTGTTAGGCTACGTGTCTTTTGGTTATTTTAAGTTTGTGTACAAAAATAATCACAATGCTGATTTTCATTTCCAGTAACAACTTCTGGATGAGACCGAGAAAGCGAGTGTACCTGCATTTACAGTAGGCTAGATATTTCCTTCAGGTCAGTCCTATATTCATAATAAAAAATCCGTTTGAATACCCGGTGTGATATCTTGTACTTTTAACAGTTAATAGGGGTTGTCCGTGCCTATAGTCATGTCAGTTGCATCTTTCTTCTCCGTGATCACAAGTTTGAGTCATTTCAAAAGTCTTCTCTACTGACTGACTGACTCACTCATTAAGACAGTCTTTGTCTCCATCTAATGGAGAAATAATGTAACTTCTTCTGTTGCAAATGGTCAGGGACTATTTTTTTTTCTCCAGCGGAAGGAATTGGCTTTTAGTGATTCATTTTACTTCATGAAAGTTGCATATATACATATGTTTCGGGATTAATATTTGTATTGCGTGGTAACCGTTTTATAAAAGCAATAAGGTAGGCTACTCTAGGCTAGTGCTGTATCTGAATAAGTCACGGCTGAAGGGCGTTGTTAGGCACGACGCGAATATGAAACATTGGCCGAGGTCCTCGGTTAAAGCCAGTGGGTTTTAATGTCTGGCTATAATTGTTGTAGAAATTGTGTTACTAAGACTTCTGTACACCCAAATAGTTGAATTTCCAAAACAGCCTAATACATGAATGAACCTCATCGTCGATTATGGTCTAGCCTGAGTCTAACATCATAACTAACTTATGGCGCTTTTCCACTGCATGGTACGGTACGGCTCGGTTCGGTACGGCACGCTTTGGCGCTTTTCCACTGCATGGTACGGTACGGCTCGGTTCGGTACGGCTCACTTATGGCGCATTTCCACTGCGTGGTACGGTACGGTACGGCTCGCTTCGGCTCGCTTTAAATGGTACCACCTCTGTTGAGGTTCCAAGCGTACCGTACCGATACTAAAATGTCACGTGAAAACACTGAAGATCACTGATTGGTCAGACAGAATCGTCACTACCAGTGTCATTGTATTTGCGACACGAGACCATGCACGAGACAAACCCGCTAGATTTAAATAGCCAACAGACAACAGCCAACACTGTAGTTTCTTGCAGTTAAAAAGTTTCTTGCAAACTGTTTCTTGCAGTCAGGGGCGGCGCCGGATAATTTTTAACGCATGTGCTGAGGGCGTGTATGTGTGTGTGTGTATATATATATATATATATATATATATATTATTAATAAATTAGCAAAACTTGGCCACAAAATATTTAATATTCAATTATTTTAATGATCACAATTAAAGTTTTAATTTTATTAAAAAAAAATTTAGCAAAGCTTGCGTCATCAGTCCCACCCAGTTTGAAGCGGTACTAACTGCAATGGAAAAGCAACCGAGCTAAAGTGAACCGAACCGTGCCGTGCCGAGTCGAGTCGTACCACGCAGTGGAAAAGCGAAGCGAGTCGAACCGTTCCGCGCCGAGTCGAACCGTACCGAACCGAACCGTGCCGTACCATGCAGTGGAAAAGCGCCAATGGTCAGGCTGGTTGTTTCCATGTTCTAATGCTGCGTCAGCTTCCCGCAAAAGCTCCCTAACAGATTTCGATATATCTCGTCGTCTCGATTACAATATAATCACATTTAAATAATTTTGTTTCACACATTAAACTCATGCGGGACGTCGACGACTTAGCTTTACAGAAGGCGTGTCTCAGCGCCGTTACTAGAATAAGCCACACCCACTCATTAACATAGAATTTGCATGCAGGTTGTCTTTGAAAATGAAAACGAAAATGAAAACTGTGAAATAAAAGAGTAATTAAAATGAAAATGAAAATTTACATTTGTATTTGAATTGTGTCACTATTATTGCGTGAGCGTTACTAAAGAGCATTGTAAAAACTGCATTTGAAGTTTCTTTTTCACGTTTGGCTTTTCATTTTAATATTGGCAGTCTTGCCTCGAGACTGTAGTGAAAATGAAATGTGAAATCACCAATTGCATTTTATTTTTCAATTTGACAGGGATAATGCTGTGAAAATGAAATCATTTAATTTCATTCTCAATTTTGTCACATATTTTGCGTACTGTTTTCTGTAATGAAATCTTTAATCTGGTTTTAATTTTCATTTTAATCATTTAATTTATTTATTTAAATTTGGCAGAAAATGCCCTCCATAGTCCTGCACACACTAGTAAAATGATATCTGGTGTCTGAATAATTATTCACGTGTTCACACTTACAAATAAGTCAGATAGAATAAATGCGTATTTGGCGTGCTGTCCGAGGAGAGGGCTCCGGGCTCGGTATTCGGCCTGAACCCAGAGTACTCCCCCCGTATTCCTGGCTGTGAAAGAACAAGCCAAGAGTGAGGAGTCGGGGTGGTGGAGGGATGCTGAAATCTGTCAAGGAATGTTAGGCAAGTTGACAGAGTGAATATATATATGCTTCCTCTCATGCTGATAGGGTAGACATGGTAATTGTTTGATGACGAGTTGATTGATTGATTATTTGAACGTGCTCCTCCCGAACTTTGTTTATAAAACATCATTTAAGGAAATAGTAGAGCTGCTACAAGCTTTAATGAGGAAATACTATGGTATCCAGATGATTACTGCAGACTCTGATGCATCCAAATATATCTTTTCACCCTGTATAAAACATCACATCATAAAAGAAACATCATTGTCCCTAATTACTACGTGATGACATCAAGCCTTTGGGATAAGCCTCACATGCTGGTTCTAATTGCAATAATTCACACATATGGCCAATGCTCTAAACTGAATCAATGTTTCTGTTTAAACATCAGGTAAATAGTTTGATGGCAGTCTGTCACTGTAAATTAGCTAATGCATTCTGTGATTGTTAAATTAAAAGAAACCAGCTGGCAGTTGTTTATCGTTAAAAATAATTGAGCTACACACTATCTTAAGGTTAATTATGATACATCTTGAACCGAAACATTCATGCAGATATGCAGCTGGAATTCTCAAAAAACAGAACAACAACCAGAGTGAATCATTCATGTGCATTAAGCTGCTGAGTGTTATGGAACGCGCTTCAACAAGGCTTCCGCTGTCGTTGGAGCGCGTGAGGGAAGTGACCGCTCGTGACCGACTTGATGAATGGTTTCTTTCCAGCCATAAAACTCCCGCTGTTGTGAGCCTTCCATTCCGGCCGGATCTACACAATGAGATCGGAAAGGCATGGAAGAACCCGTATTCAACGCACATTCATTGCCATCAATGAACTACGCTGATGTTGAGGGGATGCACGAACACAGGTATGCAAATACAGGTTTGGTAGTAAGTGCGCTCTTTCGTGCTCTTATGATGATAGGCCCTCCATTTTGTCAATGTTGTATAGGCCATCGCTCTATGGGCAGCAGGTTGAGCTCTGTAGGTCTTCTCCCTTTACGTGAGTTTTTAGTAAGGTTGAATAATAGGCCACGGTTCCCTGTTAGGAAGTATTAAGGGGGTGTTAAATATGGTTTTCGTAGGATGGTGAAATTAGAGCCCTGAAAGGGATAGTTCGCCCAAAAATGATATTTAAGCCATGATTTACTCACCCTCAAGCCGTTCGAGATGCATATGTCAATCTTTTTTCAGACGAACACATTTTCAGTTATGAAAATCGGTCGGCGCGCGTTCCTGGAGATGAATGACGTCGTGACGTAGAGCGAACGTAGAGTTTTGTTTTGCTCTGCTCTCTAGCTGCGCTGTCACGTTCGTTCTACGTCACGACGCTTCCTGCGCTACGTCCTACATCATAAGCCAGCAACCATCTCCATGAACGCGCGCCGACCGCCACGGGAAGCCAGTTATTTTCGTTTATAAAGTTTTAAATGTGTATATTTTTACGACAAAACTGCACGGATTACCCTCAGAAGGCCTTCGTTTATCCCCCTGGAGCCGGATGGATTATTTTTGTGAAGGATGCATGCACATTTTGCGACTTGAATCAGCTGGACCCCATTGCTTCCCATTATAACCACTGAAAGATCTAAGACATTTTCTAAAATAACTGAAAATGTGTTCGTCTGAAAAAAGATTGACATATGCATCTCGAACGGCTTGAGGGTGAGTAAATCATGGCTTAAATATCATTTTTGGGCGAACTATCCCTTGAAGTTCCCATATATAGGTAGGCTATGCATACCCTTTCCCATAGCCCTCCTCTGATGTTAGAGTCGTCAGGCTTATATAATGGGTAGTGCCAATCTGTAGTAGTGAACAGTTTGGCTGTATGGAAAATTCTCTAGTGAGGCCACCGTTCATCCGAGCACCTAATAGACTTTTTTTTTTTGTGTGAGATGGCTTCCTCACCATTGGGAGTTATTCTACTGAGGCCACCGCTCTGTCAAGCTCCAGATAGAACTACAAAGACAAGCAATGACCCTCTTCGGGCCACCCTGATAGCCACCTTATACAAGATCAGCAGTTTTCCTCTCACTTTAGAGAGTCTTTGAGATTCTAGCTCTGAACTTCAGTCACTTTATATTTGTGTGTCGGCCCTCACGGGGCCGCCTCGATTTTTGTCTTAGGCTTAGTAACTAGGAAATTGGTGGAGGTTTGCTAAGCTTTCTCGCCTCGAGCCCCTCAGTATTTGAGTGTAGGCTCCTTAGAGCTAGAGCCCCTAGAGATTTTTTCTGCTGAGCCCCTTGAATAAAATAATTCAAGTCATAAGGTTGAATGCTGTTGGCCGCTTATTGTGGCCTCCATTTCCTTTAGAGAGAATGTAAAATTTGTCTTGGAAGAAATACAAGATAATAGGCCTCAACCCTGATACATTCCTCAGGGTCATGCTGATAGTACTTTAAAAAAGGGTCTTTATTTAGAGTACTTTGCTACCCATAGTTAGCATGATATCACCCTTCACCACCCAGGCTCAGGTAGAGACAGATTTGTTACTCCCTCCCACTTGGGATGGTTGAGTATGCTCCCTTAGAGCCAAAGCACTGCCTGGGATGACGCCCGTGACATTTGAAGCTATAGGCCCTACAATAGGCCTCCTCGATAGTCCAGTAGCGTAAGATTGTACTCCGCTTGCTTTAAAGGGTAGATAGCACTTCTGCTGAGTACACTGTCTGTTGGCAATGTAAACCTTAGAGCTGGAGGTGCTATCCTTATTAGGGTCCCTTTCAGAGTGCCCAGCCTCCACAGGGTTCTGAAGCACTGTGTAGATCCAGGATCGAGTAGAGTCACTCCCGTCGTTTGCAAGGGTTAGAAAGCACTTTGCTGAGTTCTACTCTCCAGGATGCCCGTCTCTATGATCCGGTCTGTGAGTGATTACTGGCACTACCTGCAGTCCTCACTATCGGATACCTCCACAAGTATGGCAAGTAATACTAGAGACTCTATTTAAAAAACACTGCCCGGGCTGACGTCCGTGAAAGTCGAAGCTGTAGGCCTTACAGTAGGCCTCCTCGATAATCCGGTAGCGTAAGATTGTACTCCCCTTGCTTTAAAGGGTCAATAGCACTTTTGCTGAGTACATTGCCTGTTGGCAATGTAAACCTTAGAGCTGGAGGTGCTCCCCTTGGCAATGTGAAATAAGCATAATAAGCTTCTATGACTAGCTCTGCTTACAGTCCCGCTATCAAGTAGTTAGGCCTTGACAGGCCCCCTTGAAGGCGGATCCCCAACGAGTTGGATGCTTAGCATTGCAAAGCCTAAAACCTAGCCCAGAGCCTAGTCATCACTTATCAGGTTTTGAGTATAGTGTTCCAGAATCTATCTGAGATTCGTTCTTTATGAATACTTAGCTCCCTAAGTCTGGTCGGAAGGTCGAAGGACTCTCACGTGGCCTCCCTGTTAGATCAGTCCTAGAGCTTGAGGTACTCCCCTTATTAGGGTCCCTTTAGAGTGCCCAGCCTCCACATTGCTTTGAAGCACTGTGTAGATCCAGGATTGGGTAGAGTTACTCCCCTCGTTCGCAAGGGTTAGAAAGCGCTATTCTGAGTTCTACTCGTCTCTATGATTCAGTATTTCAAGTGTAATCTTTCTTTGTAAATAGTATAAATTTTATCATACATATTTCAAAGTTAAGGATTCATTAGTTTGAATATTGGAACAAACACTATAATAACATCTTAGTTGATAATTCAGTATACCTACTTTATTTTTGACAAAACATCACTATATATTTAACATATGAGCAGAAATTGGCAAACAAAAGCTTATTTGATGTGACAGTAGTCTTTTTTACAGTAAAAACTTTATAATCTATCCAAAACTAATCAACAAAATCTTGTCTAAACATTCATATTTTGTCTGTAACATATTGTTATGATATATTAGCATATACATGTTAATTTGCAGTTTAATAAGTTGCAGTTTAATACAAAGACATTTTATTTCAACATTTTTCAGTCGATTTTTACTCATCTCAGTATAGCAATATAGTTTGGTAAAAGCTAAACTAGTAGATGTGTTTATGTAAAAATAACATGTTTACTAATTTAAGTGCGAGTGTGAATGAACGGCACAAATGTGCGATTCATATTTAAACAGTCTTTTTGCGTTTTACAGACACTATTCCATATCGCGATTAGAACAAAGCACTTAAGAATAAAGAACTTATCCTCAGCTGGATCTGTTGCTCCTTGAAGTGAAACTAAACCGGCACTTCTGAGGTAAATTTCCCAGGATTATTATTATGATAGTATTATTTCTCACAGCGTCGTAAAGTACATGAGTCTGATTAAACTTGGTGTGTTTTATCCAGCAAATGTGGGCGTTCACACGTTTGCATTGATTCCCTCAGATCATTTGCGTTTGAATAGCGCACGCTCTCTGTAGGCGTTCACATTAGTGGATAATGAGCTGAAATGAGAACGACTGACATCTCTCTCTTTTCATACAGATTGCATAAACAGAGAATATTTGTTTTCGTTTGGAATTAGATAATTTAAAAGTACACACATAAATGATTATAAAGATATATAGCTCATGCCTGGGTGAATAGTATTTGCTGAGTTTTGGGTAAGTTTAGAGACAAGCTCCAGAAAAAAGTTCACAGAGACGCAGAGGCAGAAAGTGCACCCTGTTTATTTTCTTTATTTTACAAAAGCACAATGTTTTCTTTCGATTGTAAGTAGACACATACAAAAACAGTTTATTTTTTTCATATTTCTTAAGTCTGTATGACCATAAATGAGGGAGTATTTTAAGTCTATTTTGCTGCTATGTGAAAAAAATCGAGCAAAACGCTCTGGCGCGTTTGCCGATCCCTGAGGGTTAAAGGAACCCCTTCCACAGAAGTTGTTGGTTCCAAAGCCTTAGAGCAGCCTTGGAAGGCCTTCATTGTATCGGAGGCCTCTTTGAGGCTTATAGCTTGGGCAGTGGCCGTAGGGAATACTGTCACTGACAGCCTGTATGTGACCTGAAGGGGGAGTGTTTTTGACATTCAGTGAAACTGCCATTTATTTTTTGACGTTTTTTTTTGTCACAGCCATAATTTGGCATGCACTCTCCTCATCAGGGCAGTGTGGGTAGATCGTTCCCCATAGCGTTCTGCAGTGCGAGTTCCCTTTCGAACAGTCCCTTCAGACGATAAGTTGTTGACATGTTCTCCAGGCTCCCATTATATACTTCCGGGTCGTACTAGTGATGATGTCATAGGCTGTCGCCGGCCAATAGGATTGCCGTGATTAGTGTTTCAGACACCGGTTCACGCAGAGGCATTCCCCATAGCGTTCTGACGCAGTGTCTCGTTCCCTGTTTTTTAAGGGAACATAGGTTACAGTCGTAACCTGAGACGATCTCCTTCCAGCTCCATGTCTTGATTATTTTCAGAACTCTGTATATCTAGACCAGTGATTCCCAACCCCCGGTCCCCGGACCGGTGCCGGTCCGTGGACCCGTTAGTACCGGGCCTTGAAATATTCCCAGAATAATGTTTCTTTTTTTCTTTTTTTCTAATAATAATAATAGTCTTTTTTAAATGCTTTTTTAAGTGCTATGACGTCATGTTATTTAATCCAAAACCTAAACAATAAATAGATTAAAATGTGTTTCTTTGAGCGCCTGCGATTGCTTAGCAACGCGTCATATCTGAACGGACTGCAAAAAAGCGCGCTGCACCTGAAGTGACAGGGAAGTGGAGAGATGAGCGGGCCGCGATATTTTTTTTCAATGGCTAATTTTATTGCGGACAGTTCTGGTAAAAGGAAAGGCGATGACCAACTCGAAAAGAGAGAGAGAGAGAGAGAGAGAGAGAGAGAGAGAGAGAGAGAGAGAGAGAGAGAGAGAGAGAGAAAAGTCAAGCTTCATAAATACAATACCTCATACATTAAGTATGGTTATACGACAACAGGCGATTCCGTGGCGCCAAATCCGTTGTGTGTTATTTGTGGTGAAAAACTGTAAGCTGGTTTTCGTTCATATTTGTGAAGCAGACCTTTTTAAATTTCGTTTTAATGTATCCTGGAATTTGTGTGCATTGTTTTGGATGCATATGTTTTTTATGGATGCTCAGGAAGAACAGCTTGTCTTGTGCACAGCTACAAATATAGTAATATCAATAAGCAGTTCATGCTCACATTAAAATAGTTTTGTTCTCATTGGTCTGATCTGGTATTTTTTGTTAAAGGTTAAAGCTTAATCTCTAATTTTATACTTTTAAAAATGATTGGCTGAAATCACTATCTATGTTATGTGTTTGCTATTGTATTCTGAAACTGTCTGACTGTTGAAACTGGCTCTTATTTTCATATAATTAGCCTTTGTTGTCACCTGTTGGTGAGTGAAAACACTAAGTTGCAAGTGATTGTCTTTAGTGATTCTGGAGAGATTTGACAGGTGAAATGGACTGGTATTTTCATACAATTTGCCATTACTGCCACCTGCTAGTGAGTGAGTGCTGTGTGAGTTGCTTTTGAAGTAGACCTAATTGTATGGCAGAAAAGGGAAACATTTTGTGAACCGGTCTGAAAGTTTAAAAAGATTGGTATATTCATACAAGTAGCCTTTGTTGCCACCTAGTTCATTATATGCAAATAAATGATAGGCTGTACTGTTTTACACAGTGATATGTACCAAACGATGCATCTTAAAATTGACAACTGGTCCCTGGAATTTTTTTTATGAATATGCTGGTCCCTGGCACAAAAAAGGTTGGGAACCCCTGATCTAGACAATCGCCTATCATCAGATACAGAATCTTCTTCTATATCTACCACTTCCACTAGGGTTGGGACGGTATGGATTTTTTCTTACCGCGGTTGAAAAGCTAGAAATGACTGCGGTATAGCGGTAAACCGCTTTAAACCTCAACCCCCCTCCCCATCCTCCCTCAGTTTTTTTTTTCTGCGGCGTCGCGGCTGGAACAACAAACAAAGTGTGGCAATGATAATCTCAGGTACTGTTTATGTGCTTTATTAAATGTTAAAGGCATGCAATGTGACTTTGAATATCGTTTAGTGCTCCAGCTTTGTAGCTGTAAAAGCAACAGTGGACAATTCACCTCAGATCTTGAAATTAAACAAATGGAAACAAGAACGTTCAAACTGTGAACATACAAGTGTATTCTTTGACAAAGATTGTTTTAGTAACTCAGTAGCCCATGTATTTTTAATAATGTTTAATGGTGTAATATTTGTGAATTTGATTATGTAGCCTACTTATCCATTTTCTTGCAAGTGCCGTCAAGATTACTCTCTGGTGCTGTGCACTTGCCGCGACTCCGCGAGGGTTGACAAACGCGGTCTTCACGTGAGAGAATTGTGTTATAAGCACGTGCAATTAAAAGCTGAGGTCCTGCTTTTGGGGCTTCAAATTATAGGCTATAAGACATTTGCAATATAATTGGGAGTCTGCACAGGGTGTTTATTTTGAAAGTGACTCTTTTTTTTGTACTTTTTTTTCTATTTACTTGGCTTGGACGCGGCGTCCGTCGAAAATAGACTAGGCACCTATCTTTAGCGAAGCGGCGCGGAGAGATGCTTCTGAAACGCGCCGCGGCGTGGCTGGTGTAAACACAAGCATTGACTACAGTGGGCGCGATCAGCTCCGGTAGCTGCGTGACCCGCGTTGCAGCCGTAACGCGCCACAGAGTGTAAATAAGGGGTTATAGTCAATAGCCTACGAATGGAATCTTATTATGTGTCATAGAACATTGCGCTCCCCAACTTGCGAAAGGTCGGATTTGCTCCATCTTTTGATGATAAGTTTTGTTTAGAAAGCCTTGAATCCATGTAAGACACAATGCTATTAGAAACAATCCATGTCATTAGAATCAATGAATCCATGTCATTAGACACAACGTGAACACATGTGAAGGCCAGTGTTTACTTTTTTTTTTTTTTTTGCGGTGATGACAGTGAGGAGCTCAGACCCGCGGTAGGCGTCACGTGACCGCGGTAACGCGGTAACCGTCCCAGCCCTAACTGCCACTCGCTCTCTTTCCCCATTTGCTTCAAAGCTGCAGCATCACCTGATGAATCTGTTAAGTTTGCATCTACAGGTTTTTGTACAAAGTACTACATCCGCTGTTGTAGGCGCCTCACTCCTAACATTTTGTGCTACCTCCTCGTTAACTTTTTCAACCGAAACCGATTGGATTCTTGGATTGGATTCTTGGATTTCTTTTCTTTTTATATCTCCACAACTAAGGCATTTCATGCTATTAGTTGTGGCATAAACAGTTGAAATCATCATTGAAATTAAATGTCAAATCCAATTCCTCTTTGTTATCATTTAGTACCATGTACACAAAATGTCTGAATGACACTACGTGTTTCAGTAACGTCGATTTATAACCGATTTAGATCATCTTGATTGGGGAAATCAACCTGTCATATCTTTCCAACAGTTGATCCAGCACTTCATTTTTTAATAAAAGTCGGCACATTTGATAGATTTACATTTTTGGACGGAGTAGACAACGGTAGCACTGGAGCAAAAACATAGTCAATAACAACTCAACTTTCAACCAAAATGTTTGCCAATTTGTTCATTCTTGATGCCGACAAAACATTTTCACAGCCAACCACCTCTCACACAGCTAAACTACACTCTTACAGACTTGCGTTAAAACTTATTTTTACAGCATGGCGCCGTGTGAGGAAATCTAATGTCCTCACACCTGAAGTCATCTTGCCAGTTATAAAAACTGGCAGACAGACAACAAAACACTATCTTAGTACTTCTAAACCCATATGACATAAGTAAAAGAGACAAAAGATAGAAAATAAAAAACTTTTTTTAGGCACAGCGGCCACAAAAAAAGTCCACACACTCACCGAACTCTGCTCTCACTTGCTCAACAAACGCAAACGAATGCACACAGAGAGAGAGAGAGAGAGAGAGAGAGTGTAGCAGGGTATGTGAATTTTAATAGGTATTTTGGACCTACAAACACACTTCCAGATACTTATACACGCACACACTTACATAGAAGCCCAAAGCGCAAAGGACGGAAAGGACGCAAGAATGCCCATATATGGGAAACAATAATGTCACCAAAACCCCCTTGACTGAGGCAATAGAAGGTTAATGTCACAAGACTAATTTCCTTTGGAAAAAAACCAAGAAACTGCATAGGAACAATGTAACCCAGTTCCGTATAAATATGACTGCATTTTGACTATTGAGTTGTTGCATTTTTGATTTTGATGTCGTTTGCATCCCTAGGGAGAAATTGGTTCTCTGCTAGTTAAGTTTTCTAACTGAAATTCTTTTTGTTTGAATTGCTCTGATGTATTATTATAACTTGAGAAACCTCAGATGAGAACAAGTTAATTTTTTACTTCTATTGCTTGAACTGCTTACAAGGTATGCAGGATGTGACTATGGTCACGTAGACATAAACTATGAAATGACGCCAATAGAGATGGCAACAACCTCTAAACACAAAAATTTTGTAACCAGGTTCAGTTCCCGAATAACAGGAGAAGAATCAGGGGAAATGAGAGAGACATGTCAGTTCCAAGATGGCGCCTGTGTTTGGCTTTGCCTCTGTGGCTGGTTGTTCGTCCCGATTCATTTTGTTTGTTTTCTGTGCTATATTGCTACTAAGTTTGTCAACAAAAGTTAGAATAACATCTTCACTGCATGGGTGTATGATCGCCAAACATTGCTGTTAATACGATCTTCCATGGTGGAGTGCGGTGACTGATATATCTGGAGTGATATTGACAAGTTTGCAGCCCCGCAGTCCAAGATCCCCAGTTTAAAGAGTTTTTTCAGATGAATCTGTCTCCCTGCCCTTTTTCCTCGCTTTCTCCGCCGTCTATTTGTAGGTCGTATTAGGCCCTCTTCATGCCGCATAAAGACAGCAGTTCCAGTCGGACGTGACACATACTCTTCTTTTGAACTACAGGTGACTAAGGTGGGTCGCTCGAATTCATTTTACTGTATTCTAGTTTACCAGCCACCTGGGCCAGCGGCCTCTTTTCTTATTGATTTTTCTGATTTCCTGTCATCTATTATTAAGCTGTATAGAGTGATTATTGCTGGCGATTTTAATATCCATGTGGATGATGATACTTGTAACCAGCGTACTGTTGAGAAATTTTCAGCCGCATTCGACTCAAGCTTGGTTCTTATTTCGAATGATGTAGGCTAGACGCTTGTGCACAGGCTTTTAATGATCACTGTACTCTGCTGTTGGACAAAGTGGCACCTTTTAAAACTAGAGAAATTTCATCTGTCAATACATCACCGTGGATGAATGACGCCATTCGCAGCTTAAGGCGTGTCTGTCGGAGAACTGAGCGCTTATGGAAAGCGACTCAGCTACAAGTTCACCGCTTGTATCTTAAAGAGCTCTTTATGGACTTACACGAAATGATTAAAGAGGCTAGAGCCTCTTATTTTACTAATATGATTTATGCCTGTAAAAAGAATCCAAAAGCTCTCTTTGAAACTATTAACAACATTGTTTCTCCTGCTGCATGTATTGTCCCTGTGTTTTCAAATGTTGACCGCAATCACTTTTTGTTTCATTTTGTGGACAAGGTTAGAGCTGTCAGGGCAGGCTTGGTTCCATCAGCAAACCATCATATAGTTAAAGATCACAGACCTTCAATACTGGACTCTTTCTGCCCTATTACCCTGAATGACATAATTAAATTAGTTGGCACGATGAGACCATCTCAAAGCCCTGTTGATATTTTACCTACTACTTTACTTTTATAATCCATAAATCATCTTGGCCCATGTTTGGTTTCAATTTTAAACCTATCTCTTCAGCTGGGCCAGGTTCCTAGCTGCTTTAAGCATGCTGTTGTTCAGCCTATCTTGAAAAAGAACAATCTTGATGCAGCTTCATTTAAAAACTACAGGCCTATTTCTAAATTGCCCTTTCTTTCTAAAATTTTAGAAAAGGTTGTTGCGAACCAGCTAAATAATGTTTTGGATTCTCATAATATCTTTGATAAGTTTCAGTCTGGTTTTCGTAAAAATCATTCAACTGAGACTGCCCTCCTTAGGGTTTCAAATAATATTTTGAGGGCTGCTGATGGGGGTAAATGCTCTGTGCTGGTTCTATTAGATCTTAGTGCAGCGTTTGATACCGTGGATCACTGCACTATGATTGATAGAATGAAAACAACTGTGGGCATTACTGGATCAGCTCTGGATCGGTTCCCTTTCAAGGGAACTCGCGTTGCGTCGAGATTGACGCTATGGGGAACGCTTTGCGTGATGATTGAAGCACATGTAAAATCAGTCCAATGGTGTGGCGGAACATCAGAGGCGGGTGACGTCACGTACCAGGAAGTTATAAAGCCTGCTCGAGAACAGAAAGCGTCAGCTTCTGTGTCTTCAGTAGCGCTCTCTGTGAAACTGTCCCGTTTATTGGTGTTGTCTGTCTTTATATCACAATATATATATATATATATATATATATATATATATATATATATATAAAGTACAATATGGCGAGCAAGCAGCAGTTCAGACAGTGTGTGCACCCCTGCCCGCGTTATTTAACAGGTGGGGACACTCACGTTCTGTGTGTAGCTTGTTTGGGTGAAGAGCATGCCCAGTCAGCACTCGAGGGTGCTGGCTGTGAGCATTGTGACGCGCTCCCTTTGCGTACTCTCCGATCCCACCTGGCGTTCTTTAGCGAGGACGCTCAGGCTCGCATTCCCCAGGGCTCTGGTCCCGCCGCTGCAGAGGCACGGCGCCGATCACAGACCTGGGGTTTGCAAATGGATGTATCAGCGGGGTTTGAGACGGGCTCAGCCTTATCTCAACCTTCACCTGATAGATCCAGTGCCTCTTCTCGGGGTTTGGAAGCATGCGTTGTGGTTCCTTCCGATTGAGGCACCAATATTGCAACTATCCAGTTCTGAGGAGCTGGATGTTGTCAGTATAGAAGCTGAGTCTGAGGATTCGCCACCTCAGTCTCATGCTTTTGAAGAGCTAATTGAAGTAGTGACAAGAGCAGTCGAAAGACTTAATATTGAGTGGCCATCTGATAAACAGGACGTTTGTTCTAAAAGTAAGCTCGACGAACGTTTCCTGCCTTCACGATCACAACCTCAACGCCAGAGCCTGCCGTTTTTCCCCGATCTCCACACCGAGGTGTCGAGATCGTGGGAGAAACCAGATTCATATAGAGTATATAGTGCACAAACATCAAACTATTCATCTATATCTAACTACAGAGAGCACGGTTATGGTGAAATGCCGAAGGTGGAGGAGACGCTTGCGAGCTATCTCTCTCTAGCGACGGCATCTTCATTAAAGGCTCCGGTACTGCCCACCAAGCCAGTTAGAATAACATCTTCACTGGTGGGCAAAGCATATTCTACCGCTGGTCAAGCTGCGGCTTGTTTACACACTATGTCCATGTTACAAGCCTACCAGGCAGAATTATTGGGTGATTTGGATGAGAACGGGGGTATTGGTCCTGAGGTGGTATGTGAACTTCGGCGAGCCACAGATTTGTCTCTCAGAGCCACCAAGGAGACGGCAAAATCAATCGGCCGGTCTATGGCAGCCCTGGTGGCGACTGAGAGGCATCTGTGGCTCAACCTCAGCAATATTAAAGAAAAGGAGAAAAATTTTCTGATGGATTCGTCTCTTTCTACATCTGGTCTCTTCGGCGGTGCAGTTAATACTGCTGTTGAGAAATTTCAAGAGGCATCAAAGCAGGCAGCTGCTTTACAGAAACTCCTCCCCCGCCGTTCTCATCAGCAGGCTGCTGAGCGGGAGCAGCCTCAAACATCTAAAAGTAGCTCTTCATATCGTGCCACTCAAAAGCAGAGCGTTGCCTCCCGTGCTCCCCCTCAGAGATCTCAGGGACACGGAGGGCGCACGCAACACCAGCCTTCGAGGAATAAAACGGATCTGCGGACCGTTATTATCGCCAAGAAGGCTGGTGGAAAAAGGTCCTGACGCCCGAGGGCTCAGGCCAATGAGGGTAGTCCCCCCCCGAAGCAGAGCGGTCAACACCTCTTTTTACGGTGCCCAGCTCTCTTCGGTACCCTCAGGGGACCGTTCTGCCAACCCTGCCACCTCTGGTGTTTCATCCCCGGCATCTAAGCAAACTATGAGCAAGTGGGTGGTCGAGGCCATTTCACTTGCCTATGAGGCGGCCGGACAGCCTTCCTCTATGGCTGTCCGGTCTCACTCTACAAGGAATATGGCGGCCTCCAAGGCCCTTATTTCAGGAGTTTCACTAAAGGATGTTTGTGATGCGGCAGGCTGGTCCTCACCGCACACCATCGTCCGATTTTACTCTCTGGACTTGAACTCTACACCAGGGTCTCAGGTTTTGTCTTCCTAGTGCTGCTCACTCGATTCCACACAGTGTCACCAATATTCGCAAACAAGCTACATTACGCATAAGGCAGCATTTTAGCATGATAATGTCATAAGCTAATCACAACTGAGTGAAATATATTTAATTTACAAATATGTTTAAAGAGCAATATCATATTTAAAAAAGTTTACACTTGAGCATATAGCCTACACGAATGTTAGGGATATTGTAAGGCAATCGTTCCTGTAAGATGTCAAAAGCTAGCCAAAACTAGGCAAAATATAGTCTGAAAATTCATATGAGTTTTATATAATCAGAAAAGGAATTATTTAACAGTAAACAACTTACTCCGAACTTGTATCCTCGGCGGGATCAATTCGCTCTTCAAAATGCTGCCGTTCGTCGTCCGAGTTGCAATCTTCCTCCGAGGAAAAGGTGAATTCTTCCTCACTGTCCAGAATCATCTGAAGGGCGTCTTTACCGGAGAAGCGTGCCATACTCAAAACGTGATGAACTATCAGTGAATCGGATGAAGAAACTGTGTTTTTATGGCATTGATCGGGGGGCGTGTACGATGCATAGATCACCTAAACTATTTACCATGTGAATAGCGCCGGGGGCGTGGCGGCCTCAGCTCATTGAAGATAATGAAGGGAGAATGAAAAAACGGTACCTCTCTCCTTGCTTTCAAACGGATTACATAAGCTGAGAATATTTGTTTTTTATATAAATTACTTCATTTAAAAGAAGAGAATTCAAGCTTCATAAAGACATATCTCACGCACGGCCGTAGCCAGCTATGAGGTCACCGAGGTCTGAACCTCTGTAATTTTTTTTATATTCAAAAATAAAATTTAAAGCTCTCTGAATGATTAACTAGCCATTTAAACAACTTCATATGAGTGTTTGCAATTCATGTCGCTGCGAGAAGCTAGAACAGTGCGGGGCTTGAACGGGAGCGTGTTGCAAATGAGAGCGCGATTGCGAGAGCCTCTTTGTTGCCAGATCCACCTATTAACGTCTTTTTGGGCTCGTTCCCATTTATTGTGACACTTTAGAAAGTTAATAAAATGGGAAGTTGCATGTTAGGGTTAGTGATATATTAATCTTATTTCCAAAACACAAACTTTAAACTTATTTCGGATTATTATTATTTTTTTCTTCTTGTTCTTCGTAGCAATATCTAGCAACATTGTACTGCCGGCATTAATTAAAAAAAAGAAGAAGCTTATAGACAAACTGTAATTGCTGACAGGAAGATACCACATTCTGCAAGACAAACGCAACCAACTTGATTATCTGTAAGAAATGTACAACACTATAAAAAACAATAGCATAATACAGATCTGGGCCCGGTTTCCCGATAACGCTCACTCTTAGCCTGCTAAGAAGACTCGAAAGATATATCTTACCAAATTTGTTTATTTTCCTAAGTGTGTTCCCCGAACTATACCTTAGAAAGCTGCTTAAGATATACCTTCTTACGTGCGACGTGACCCGGCGCTGTCCGTGGCCATGGTGCTGAATTGTTTGAAATCGATGGCTCGATTATCAATTATTCTCTCGTGCAGGGGCTGTTTATGTGAAAAAGCGGTCATCTTTATAAAAGAAGCACTTCAGAAATAGTTGAAATTGCAATTTATTATGATTATTGGATATTATAAAAAATAATCCAAACTATAAATAGCCTATAATAGCCTATCCTACATATTTTAAAATTGTAACATAGCCTATTGCTGCCACAATAACCTTTTCAAAAATGTACATGCCGCCTTTTCTTTCCCATTTTTGTTCGCTGAGGTGGAGCTGCGATGAAATATTGTTCTTGTGTAAATACTTTCCAGCATTTCAGTAATAAAAGTTTACATCTTGCGTACGGTGCTCGGCAGTGATCAAAAAGGATTTAAACCGTGAATTTTGAATCTCTTGTAAACTCAGAGATGTGGATTCAGACGGCAATTAAATTACCACACGACCTGTTTGTTACAAAAACAGAAGGTACTAATTTGGCCAGGGATTTTTACGCGGATTGGGTGAGAAAAACACTGATATTATGGATTCGGATGGCAATAAAATCACAGACTTACCCCTGTAAATGTTTAAAATACCGGACGAGCCCATGAGAAACAATATTAGCATCCGAGTAGGACTTAACTGACAATAGCCTATGCTTTCACTGGCCTTTAAAAGAGCGTTTTAATTCAATTCATAATATTGTATAATAATATAATTAAAAATCTAACAACAATCAGTGTAATGACAATTTTATTCTTTGCATGAAAACACTTGAATTAGCCTAATTTAATACTGTCTGGGTGTATTAAAACTTCAGAATTATATTCATTTAGACCTGCAACAACGCTAAGAGAGAGCTACGAATGGTCCAGACCAACCTTACGAAAGTGTGACTTACAGAAGATATACTTAGCGTACGAACGTTTCGGGAACCGTCCCATAAGGTTAAGAGAGAGGTTAAGGAATAGGTTAAGAACTACTTAGAGATAAGAACGCTTTGGGAAACCGGGCCCTGTATGTTACAGAATGAAATATCCAAAATACTGGCCAGCAGGAAGACGGATCATGCTGTTTAGTTAACCTTTCACAAAGTCATAAAAACATTCATTAACCCTTTCATGCATGAATTATGATAACCTCAGTCAGGATTTTTTTCCTATGTGTTTTTATTGCTCTTAGGGCATGAAAAACAAGAATTGATTTTTATTACTTTTTTTTTTTTACAAATTTTTCAAAGAGATCTTCAGATGTCCACTTGAGTGGACAGCATGCGGTTATGGTTTAAACTTAAGATATACTATATTAAATATAAGACAATAATCAAACAGATAAAGTATGTGAATTTAACAAACTAATCAATACAATTATATAAAATCATGTGAAAACTATAAAATATACACAACAAATATAAATGCAAAATATTGCAAAGGCTTCATACAACTTCATACAAGTTGCACTTCGCGTATCTTTGATATCAGAACATGAGGACATGATTCCATCAGAATAGTCTACAGTCTGTCAAGGTACAACTGTGGAAACCACTCAGATGCTCCCTCCAGTGCACCAGAGTATCAAATCAAATCAAATCAAGTATATTTGTATAGCGCTTTTCACAATACAGATTGTATCAAAGCAGCTTCACAGTATTAAAATAAAATAATACAACAAAGTTTGTTTCTAGTGGAATTTATTGATTGATAGAATAAAATTAAATATCCCCAAAATATCCCCAACTGAGCAAGCCAAAGGCAACAGTGGCAAGGAACCGAAAAACTCCATCAAGTGACCTAATGGTGTCCTAAAACTCCATCAGGTGACCTAATGGAGAAAAAAAAACCTTGGGAGAACCCAGGCTCAGTCGGGGGCCAGTTCTCCTCTGGCATTTATGAACTAGAGGCCGGATTGTAGTTTGAAACTGTGAGATTAACAATATTATATGAATGCCTGGCTGAAAAGATGCGTCTTTAATCTAGTTTTAAACTGGGAGAGTGAGTCCGAGCAACGAACAGTATCAGGAAGGCTATTCCAGAGTTTTGGAGCCAAATGTGAAAATGCTCTCCCTCCTTTGGTTGATCTGGATATCCTAGGTATGACCAAAAGCCTTGAATTTATTGATCTTAAAGAGCGCGATGGATTATAGGGTGATAGAAGATCCGTTAAATAGACTGGAGCTAAGCCGTTTAGGGCTTTATAAGTCAGTAGCAATACCTTATAATTAATACGGAACTTTATAGGTAGCCAATGTAGTGATGATAAAATCGGTGTTATATGATCATATTTTCTTGATCTAGTAAGAACTCTAGCAGCGGCATTTTGGACTAACTGTAGCTTGTTTATTGAGGATGCAGGACAACCGGCTAATAAAGCATTACAGTAATCTAGTCTCGAGGTCATGAATGCATGAACTAACTTTTCTGCATCAGAAACTGATAGCATATTACGTAGCTTAGCGATGTTTCTAAGGTGGAAAAAGGCTGTTTTTGTAACATACGAAATATGATTTTCAAAAGACAGGTTACAATCGAGTATAACACCCAGGTCTTTTACTGTAGAGGATAAAGTAACAGGACATCATACGATGTCAAAGTTGTATTGTGAGAGGTTCTGTGGGCGGTTTTTTGAACCGATAAGTATTACCTCTGTCTTGTCTGGATTTAATAAAAGAAAATTACGCGTCATCCAATCTTTTATATCTTTAACACACTCTGTCAATTTGGATAATTTAGCGTTTTCATCCGGCCGTGATGAAATATATATTTGAGTGTCATCAGCATAACAATGGAAACTAATTCCATGTTTCCTTATAATATTTCCAAGTGGTATCATATATATTGAGAATAACAGAGGGCCCAACACAGATCCCTGCGGCACTCCATAGTTTACTGGAATTATGATCGATTTTTCTCCATTTAAATAGACAAAATGGTAGCGGTCTGATAAGTATGATCTAAACCAGCTTAATGCTTGTCCTTGAACACCAGTATAATTTTGTAGTCGATCTAAGAGTATTGTATGATCTATAGTATCGAACGCAGCACTTAGATCAAGTAAAACTAGTATTGAGATGCAGCCTTGGTCAGAAGCTAAGAGTAAATCATTTGTGATTTTAACGAGCGCAGTTTCAGTGCTATGATGCGGTCTGAATCCTGACTGAAACTTTTCATAGATATCATTTTCTTGCAAGAAAGAGCCCAGTTGAGTGGACACAACTTTTTCTAGTATTTTAGACATAAAAGGTAGATTTGAAATGGGTCTATAATTTGCTAGATTATTATGATCTAATTGTGGTTTCTTAATGAGAGGTTTTATAACTGCCAGTTTAAATGTTCTTGGAACATGACCTAAAGATAAAGACGAGTTAATAATATTGAGGAGAGGCTCTTCCACTACAGGTAACACTTCCTTCAGTAGTTTAGTTGGTATAGGATCTGATAAACATGTTGTTGTTTTAGATGAAGTGATAAGTTTATTTAACTCTTTTTGTTCTATAGTTGTAAAGCACTGTAATTGTTCTTGCGGGGGGATAATTGAGGCTGAATTATAAGGTGCGATTGAGGATTGAACGTTTACAATTGTGGTTCTGATGTTTTCTATTTTCTCAGTGAAGAAGTTCATGAAATCATTACTACTAAACTGTAACGGGATATTTTGTTCGGGTGATGTCTGTTTATTTGTTAGTCTAGCCACGGTGTTAAATAAAAACCTAGGATTGTTTTGGTTGTTTTCTATTAGTTTGCGGAGGTGCTCAGCCCTGGCCGCTTTTAGGGCCTTTTTATAACGTGACATACTGTCTTTCCACGCGATTCTAAAGACCTCTAAATTAGTTTGTTTCCATTTACGCTCTAAATTACGGGTTTCTCTCTTTAGAACATGCGTAGTATTATTGTACCATGGTGCTTTAATTTTCTCTCTGACCTTTTTTAATCTAATGGGTGCAACAACATCCAATGTTCTAGAGAGAATGGTGCTCATAGTGCTAGTTAGTTGTTCTAGTTCATCTGTTTGTTTGGGTTCAGGCAGCAACTGAGACAGATTAGATAAGTAATTTGAGAAATTATCTATGGTGGATGGAAGGATTGTTCTGCCTGGTCGATAACGCGGCGCCGCATGACATATTACAGCAGTACGTAATATGCAAGTTACCAAGTAATGGTCAGTGACATCATCACTTTGTGGAATGATATCTATATCGGTTGGATCGGTTCCATATGATATAATTAAATCGAGTGTGTGATTAAGACGATGAGTTGGTCCTGTGACGTTTTGTTTGACCCCAAAGGAATTTAATAAATCTATAAACGCAGCCCCTAACGCATCATTTGAATTATCTACGTGTATGTTAAAATCTCCAACAATTAATGCTTTATCTACATTGACCAATAGATCTGAGAGAAAATCTGCAAACTCTTTTAGGAAATCAGCGTAAGGCCCAGGCGGTCTATATACGGTAGCCAAGGCTAGAGATAATATGGATTTTTTTCTAACATCTAAGAGCGTAACATTTAGTACAAGTATTTCAAACGAAATAAACTTATAACCCGTTTTCTGAGTAACATTGAGAATATCTCTATAGACCACTGCAACACCGCCGCCACGACCAATCAGACGGGGTTCGTGCTTATAGGAGTATCCTGATGGAGTAGACTCATTTAGACCGAAATAATCATTAGGTTTAAGCCAAGTTTCAGTAAGGCAAAGTACATCGAAGCTATTATCTGTGACTATTTCATTTACAATAACTGCCTTAGGTGTGAGTGATCTAATGTTTAGAAGACCTAGCTTTAGAAATTGTTTTTGATTACTAATAGCAACATTTTCTGGTTTAATAACAATTAGATTTTTTCTAGATCCTGCAGTAGATTTATTATTTGATCTCACTAAACGAGGAATAGACACAGTTCCCTTTCGTGGTCACTCCGAGTTACGTCGGATGACGACGATTGGGGTTTCGCTTAGAAGCCTATCACCTTCGAGTATTAGAAAACGAGCCAATGGCAATGAAATGCCATGGGTCTGCGGAATTTGCATAGCGTAACTCCGCCCGCCGCAGGGGGTATATAAGGAAGTACGCGAGCACAATGCAGACATGCTTTCGCTTCGGAGCCGAGAACTTCTCCACTCCTGTAAGCCAAATATTCTGAGTTATTCTTCTCTTACCTTCGAGACGAGCGAGCTCTCCGGTGTTGGTGTGACGGCGATTTTCAGCGAGTGCACACTTCCCTGCTGATCTTGTCAGTGATCTGACAGTTAGTGTGATTTCTCCCTGTTCGCTTCAACATCCGCGGAGTTTCCTCTCACAAAAAGAGCATTGCATGTGGCACGTCTTTTTAAAGATGTCTCGCCCGTGCACTTCTGGTTGTGGTCGCGATGTATTTTCTCCTGATGGGCACAATCTCTGCTTAGCGTGTTTGGGCGTTGATCACGCTGAAGCAGCGTTTGTGGATGACTCATGTTCTCATTGCGGGAACATGACCATCTCCATGCTGCGGTCGAGACTCAATGAGCTCATCAGAGCGAGAGTCCCCTCATCCACACCCCGATCTACGGTCTCCCCGAGAGGCTGTACTTCGGCTGGTGGCCAGGGTGACCTGAGGGTATCTGTGTGGGACAAACCGCCGATACGTCCACGGTCCACACGCCCCTCTTCAGCTTTGGTACCCGCGAGCGTGCAAACTGAAACCGCCGGTCTCTCTACGGAAGCCCCGCGCGTTTCGTTTCGCGTTCCACAGGAGGATGCAATGTCGATCACTGCATCACAAGGTGGGTATGAGTCCTCGGGAAGTGAGGATTCGGCTGTGTTGCCGCCCTCGGGCGCGCCAGCATTGCCCGAGTCTGATCCCGAGCTGACTGCCATGCTTTCCCGGGCAGCCGCGGCCATTGGGCTCGAGTGGTCCCCGCCGCCCGATCCAGTGCGCTCGCGGCTGGATGATTGGTTTTTGGGAGCGGCCGCTGACATTTGTCGCCGCCCAACCCCAATACCATTCTTCCCGGAAGTGCATGAGGAAGTCACGCGGTCCTGGAAGGCTCCCATGTCTTCCCGCGATCGTTCGTCGGCTTTCTCCGCCTTTCCTCCCCTCGATAGAGCTGATGCTTGTGGGTACACTGGGATTCCCACGGTTGAACGTTCTGTCGCGATGCAGCTGTGTCCGGCAGGCGCTTCATCACGTGGTGATCCTAAGCACCCGTCCAAAGCCTGTGGATTCTCGTCCACTCTCGTGGCGAAGTCTTACAGTGCGGCGGGACAGGCAGCTGCCTCTTTGCATGCCATGGCCATCCTGCAGGTCTACCAGGCCCAGATGCTTCGTGACATGCACGAGGGCAGGACAGACCCAGGGCTCGTTGATGAGCTGCGCGCCGCCGCCGACCTCGCTCTCCGAGCGACGAAGGTGACCGCGCGCTCCCTGGGTTTGGTGATGTCCACAGCTGTGGTCCAGGAGAGACATCTCTGGCTGAACCTGGCTGATATGTGTGAGCCCGACCGGACTCGTCTGCTTGACGCTCCCATATCCCAGGCCGGCCTTTTCGGCGGTGCCGTCGAGGATTTTGCCCAACAGTTCTCGACCGCCCAGAAGCAGACTGAGGCTATTAAGCATATTCTGCCCCGACGCTCCGCTGCTCAGCCGTCGGCACAGAATCCTCAGCCTGCTCGCCGCCGAGGGCGCCCTCCCGCGGCCGCCCCTCCCGCACGGCCCCAGCAGCAACCTTCACCCGGGCCACGCTGTGGTGGAAGCCGCAGGCAGGCGCCACAGCCCTCTCCAGCCCCGCCGCCCGCTAAACGCCAGGCCAAGCGGCGCTCCTGAGACGGGCTGCTCAGGGTTGGCTTCAATTCTGTCCCAGGAGCTGGTAGCAGGGCCACTCCTTCCCCCGGTGGAGGGCCGGGGGAGAATCTTTTGTTCTCCACTCCCCGCTGCTCGTCCAACGACGAGCAGTACTTTGATGTGGTTGAAGACAGAATTGAATTCCCCAACCCTGAGCCGACAGAGTCCGAGGGCCGCAGTGCGCGCCACCCTCGGGTCCCGCCACTGCCGCCCTCCTCTGTCCCAGAGGTGCGGGATGACAGCACGCGCCGCCCACGGGCCACGCTCCTCTCATCCCCCTCTGTCGCCAGACCCCTGCCAGAGCACGCCCCCGTGGGACGCGCGCCCTCCCCTGGCCTCCTCTGGCAGGACGCGGTTAATGACCGTGCCCCCGCACAGGGCCGCTATGCCACCCTCGCCGGTGCCGGTCATTCCGCCTCGCTGCCCCACCGACGGTACGTCTGTGGTTCGTATGACCCCGCTGGTGCACTTTCTGGAGGCCTGGCTAGAGCTTCCCAGACTGTCCCGCTGGGTCGCGAGAACCATCAGGCTCGGCTACGCGATTCAGTTCGCGAGATCTCCTCCCCGCTTCAGGGGAGTCCGCTTCACTATGGTCGGTGGCAATGCCCCTGTCATGAGAGCGGAGGTCGCCACCCTACTGGCGAAGGGTGCGATCGAGATTGTCCCTCCAGCCGAAATGAAGTCCGGCTTCTACAGCCCTTACTTCATTGTACCCAAGAAGTCCGGTGGGTTACGGCCAATCCTCGACCTGCGCGTCTTGAACCGCTCCCTTCACAGGCTGCCGTTCAAGATGCTAACGGCCAAACACATCCTCCAGTGTGTGCGGCCGCAGGATTGGTTTGCAGCGATCGACCTGAAGGACGCCTACTTCCATGTCTCCATTTTACCTCGACACAGACCGTTTCTACGGTTTGCTTTCGAGGGGCAGGCATACCAGTACGCGGTTCTCCCTTTCGGACTAGCCCTGTCTCCTCGCGTCTTTACGAAGGTCGTCGAGGCAGCCCTTGTTCCCCTCCGGGAACACGGGGTTCGCATCCTGAACTATCTCGACGACTGGCTGATCCTAGCTCACTCTCGAGACCAGGTTTGCGAACACAGGGACCTAGTGCTCCGGCACCTAGTTCGTCTGGGCCTTCGGGTCAACTGGGAGAAGAGCAAACTCTGCCCCGTGCAGAGGATCTCTTTTCTCGGTATGGAGATCGACTCGGTCGCCATGTGCGCGCAGCTTACGAGCGAGCGCGCGCAGTCACTGCTGACTTGTCTTCGTCAGTTCGAGGGCAAGAGTGCGGTTCCACTGAAACTTTTTCAGAGGCTCCTGGGGCATATGGCATCCGCAGCCGCAGTAACGCCGCTGGGATTGCTTCATATGAGACCGCTTCAGCTTTGGCTTCGCGATCGAGTCCCGAGGTGGGCATGGCAACACGGCACGCTCCAAGTCCCAGTGACTCCAGCCTGCCGTCAGACCTTCACCCCGTGGGCGAACCTCAATTTTCTACGGGCCGGAGTGCCCTTAGAACGAGTTTCCCGGCATGTTGTTGTGTCAACAGATGCCTCCAACACGGGCTGGGGCGCCATGTGCAATGGCCATGCTGCCGCGGGCTCCTGGACAGGACCCCAGCGCCTTTGGCATGTCAATTGCCTCGAGTTGCTGGCTGTACGTCTCGCCCTGCACCGCTTCCGGGCGTTGCTCAGGGGTCAGCACGTACTAGTCCGATCAGACAATACCGCAACAGTAGCGTACATCAACCATCAAGGTGGTCTACGCTCCCGCCGTATGTCGCAACTCGCTCGCCACCTCCTCATCTGGAGTCAGAAGCATCTGAGGTCGCTTCGAGCCATTTATATCCCGGGACACCTGAACCAGGCGGCCGACGAGCTGTCTCGAGTTCGGCCTCTCGCTGGAGAATGGCGACTCCATCCCCGGACGGTCCAGCTGATTTGGGATCAGTTCGGCGACGCACAGGTAGACCTGTTTGCCTCCCACGACTCGTCCCACTGCGACCTGTTTTATTCCCTGACCGAGGGCACGCTCGGCACGGATGCACTGGCGCACAGCTGGCCGCGGGGCCTACGCAAGTATGCGTTTCCCCCAGTGAGCCTCCTTGCGCAGACCTTGCGCAAGATCAGGGAGGACGAGGAGCAGGTCATTCTGGTTGCCCCGTATTGGCCCAACCGGACCTGGTTCTCCGAACTAGTACTCCTCGCGACAGCACCTCCCTGGCCAATTCCTCTGAGGAAGGACCTCCTTTCTCAGGGACGGGGCACCTTATGGCACCCTCGTCCCGATCTTTGGAACCTCCACGTGTGGCTCCTGGACGGGACGAGGCAGGTTTGAGTACCCTACCACCTGCGGTGGTGGCTACCATCACTTCCGCTAGAGCATCGTCCACGAGACATGCCTATGCGTTGAAGTGGAACCTCTTCGTCAACTGGTGTTCTTCTAAACATCAAGAACCCACGAAATGCCCCATCAGTGTCGTGCTTTCCTTCCTGCAAGAAGGGTTGGAGCGAAGGCTGTCTCCCTCCACCCTGAAAGTGTATGTGGCCGCCATTGCCGCCCATCACGAAGCAGTCGATGGTAAGTCTCTGGGAAAGCACGACCTGATCGTCAGGTTCCTGAGGGGAGCCAGGAGACTAAATCCTCCTTGTCCTCCCCTCGTTCCCTCTTGGGACCTCTCAGTGGTTCTAACTGCCCTGCAGAGCGCTCCATTTGAGCCTTTGCAATCAGTGGAGCTTAAGTTCCTGTCAATGAAGACAGCGCTCCTGGTTGCATTGGCCTCCATCAAGAGCGTGGGGGACCTGCAGGCATTTTCGGTTGACGAAGCGTGCCTGGAATTCGGGCCGGCTGACTCTCACGTGATCCTGAGACCCCGGCTTGGATATGTGCCCAAGGTTCCTACCACACCCTTTCGAGACCAGGTAGTGAACCTGCAAGCGCTGCCCTTGGAGGAGGCAGACCCAGCCTTGGCACTGCTCTGTCCAGTACGCGCCCTCCGTGCCTATGTAGACAGAACGCAGTGTTTCAGGACCTCAGACCAGCTCTTTGTCTGTCATGGTGGGAAGCTGAAGGGAAAGGCTCTCTCAAAGCAAAGGTTATCACACTGGATAGTGGATACCATTGCTTTGGCATACCAGCAGCAAGGTCGTCCGTGCCCCCTTGGTGTGAAAGCCCACTCCACACGTAGTGTGGCTTCCTCTTGGGCTCAAGCGCATGGCGCCTCGCTAACAGACATTTGTAGAGCTGCAGGCTGGGCGACACCCAACACATTCGCGAGATTCTATAATCTCCGAGTAGAGCCAGTTTCTTCTCATGTACTCGCTTCAACCAGCCGGTGCTAGATTCTGCTCAGGTGTCTTCGCTTGCTCGCCATTCCTCTCCACGGACGGGATACGTGCGATATTTTCCTCAGGTGAGTCTGATAAGCTCTGAGTTCCTCCAGCACTGTTTATGTCAACGCCTGAGTTATGCCAAAATTCCATACTCAGCTTTTGCGCTTGACTAGGTGCCACCATGTGCATGGTCCCCCCTCTGGGCGACCCCCACATGTGTATTCCGCTGTAAGTCTCCTTGTGAGTGTGTGTCTTTCCCTTGGCAAGCCACCCTTGCCACCCCTGGGGTTTAAAAATTCCACCTGCGGCTGGACACCTCAGTGATCTTCCATATGCAGCCTCTGGCCATATGTGTATTCTAAGTCCCCCCCATCAATGGCTGGGCGTAATTGCATACTTCTCTCTGAGATATGCTCCCCAGTGTACCTTGGTATCCCTGTGTTAAGTAGGACTCCTTCGTTCGTGCTAGTCTCACAACAGGGAGCTCAGACTTACGCAGGGCACTGGAAGACAGCCGAGGTGGCGTGATTAGACTGGAACCCCAATCGTCGTCATCCGACGTAACTCGGAGTGACCACGAAAGGGAACGTCTCGGTTACGGATGTAACCCTCGTTCCCTGAGTGGGAACGGAGACGTTACGTCTTCCTGCCACTTCCGCTGTACCGCTGAAAAACGCCTGGGGCCAGTCTCGGCTCCTCAGCGAAGGCATGTCTGCATTGTGCTCGCGTACTTCCTTATATAACCCCTGCGGCGGGCGGAGTTACGCTATGCAAATTCCGCAGACCCATGGCATTTCATTGCCATTGGCTCGTTTTCTAATACTCGAAGGTGATAGGCTTCTAAGCGAAACCCCAATCGTCGTCATCCGACGTAACGTCTCCGTTCCCACTCAGGGAACGAGGGTTACATCCGTAACCGAGACGTTTCTATGCAATGTTCTACACTATTTATATCAGTTAATTTGGTGCAGCAGAGACTATGATTTGGACTTTTGGTTACTAGTCAAAAGGTATTTAACATTTTGGAGATGTTATCTGACAGAAGATCCGATCCGAATCTGCTTGGGTGTAAGCCATCAGCACGGTAAAGCCTAGGACGCTCCCAAAACAGATTCCAATTATTTACAAAGAGCAGTTTCTGCTCATTGCACCATGATATTAACCATTCATTTAGCGCAAATAATTTACTAAACTTTTCATGACCTAGTCGGTACGTGGGAAGCATAACATCAAGCATCAAGCATAACATCAAGATTACTTTTTGATGTTATGAGTAAAGAAACACATTACAAGTAACATGCATTACGTAATCAGATTACTTTTTGATGTTATGAGTAAAAAAATGCATTACAATAATGTGCATTATGAAATCAGATTACTTTTTGATCTAACAAGTAATGCATTACAAGTGTCATACATTATGTAATCACATGACTTTTTTCGATGTCAATGAAAATTACATTCCAATAATACAAATACATTTATTTACAGTAAAAAAAGTCACTGCAGATTAAGGTTTTAAGTTTTAAGTTTCAAAAACAATATTCACATTATAATTATGAATTGTAGCTGAAATATAGCAATTGATGCATGACGTCCACTACAGTGGACATGTGATTAATCAGAGTTTTCTCTCAATCTAAAATCAAAACTTTTACTGTTATATGACTCAATAGATATTGCTTGATGCTGCAATATATTTTTTTTACCTACAAGAGTCTCCTAGGATAGAAGTTATGGGTGGATATTCCGGAGCAACTTGGCATGTCTGACTGACCCTTGGCCATCTTGGTTTGGAGGGGGAAAAAATCGAAACACAAAGGCTTGCCACTTGGTTGCAATTTATAGGATGATTCACCAGGGTTCAATGAAGAGGTTGATGTGCAACTTTGCCATAAAAACCTGTGCAAATTCAAGAAAATGCTTTTTTAATAGCTGTCCACTGTAGTGACCACTATGTGTGAAAGGGTTAAAGCAGTGTTTCTCAACTGGTGGGTCGTTTTGAGTGGGCCGCGGAGTGTGCAGTCAAAGAAACAAGCGTAATTCTGCTTTTCTTACGCTAGACTTTTATTTTAAAAGACGTGCGTGAAAGCGGTTGACTCTTATCAGTGCCTGAGAAAAACGCGTTGTCCTCATTTAGTAGGCTATCCACGGCCAGATGAGATGCTGTGAAGTTTTATGTCAGTGTCATTATTCTAACGTTATTTTTGTAACTATATTTCTAAATGACTGTGGTCTCACATACCAACTTATTTTATATTAACAAAAACTATTTTGGAACTGCTATTTAATAGTCTTACCTTATAGCCTAGGCTACTCTTTATTCATCATCAGTATGTGTCATATTCTTATATAGCCTACAGTATTTAGGCTATATGGGCCATTCTACAGAATTGTTTCAAAGACAGAGTTGGAAACATCTTGAATTTATTTTTCACACAAATTTTGTATGTATACAAATTGTATAATATCCAAGGTAGCCTACACATTTCTAGTAATTGTGCAGTTAATTATCATATTGTATTTTCAGAAAGTTTTGGAATATTTTTCCTCTCCCCAAATTTGTCACTACCAAATAATTTAATAAGAAGGCTTATATTGATCTATTCATATTTTGTTTACATCTACCTTTGCAAAAAAAAAAAAAAAGTTTTCACAGGTAAATCAATAACAATTACAATTTTGACAATATTTCAAGTAGTGATGGGCAAAGATTAATCGTGATTAATCGCATCCAAAATAAAATATTGTTTGCATAATATATGTGTGTGTACTGTGCATAATTATTTTGTATATATAAATACACACATATGCATGTATATATTTAAGTTTTTTTTTTTTAAATATAATTTTTTATATTTATATATAATATAAATTATGTATAAATGTATATATATACAGTATATACATGCAAATATTTCTTAAATTAATACATGCATATGTGTGTATTTATATATACAAAATAATTATACACGGTACACACACACATATATTATGCAAACACAAACTTTTATTTTGTGTAATTTACAAGATTTTTTGTATTTTGAATCCAATCTTTCTTTGTAAAAGGCATTAAGTTAATCATACTGATTTGAAAGTTAAGGATTAACTAGAAAAAAAAGTTTGTTGAGACAAACTTTAAGTTGGCTTGAGAAAGCCGGACCAGATAGTTTGAAGAAGTTAAAAGTAGTTAGAAGTTTTAAGTAGTTTGAAGTTTAAAGTAGTTTAAATTTTGATTGATAAATTAGTTAGAAAGAAAGAATACTTAGAAAGAAAGAAAAAAGATTAGTTAGAAAGAAAGAAATATTAGAAAGAAAGATTAGTTAGAAAGAAAAAGAAAGAAAGATTAGTTAGAAAGAGAAAGAAAGATAGATTAGTTAGAAAGAAAGAAAGATAAGTTAAAAAGAAACATTAGTTAGAAAGATAGATTAGAAAGAAAGATTAGTTAGAAAGAATGAAAGAAAGATTAGTAAGAAAGAAAGAAAGATTAGGTAGAAAGAAAGAAAGAAAAAAGAAAGAAAGATTAGAAAGAAAGAAAGAAAGAAAGAAAGAAAGAAAGAAAGAATGGTGGATTAGTTATTTAGAACTAAATAAAGATGGATTAGTCAAAGAAATAAAGATGGATTAGTTAAAAAGAAAAATAGATTAGTTCGAAAGAAAGAAAGAAAAATTGATTAGTTAGAAATAAATAAATAAAGAAAGATTAGTTAGAAAAAAGATAGAAAGAAAGAAAGAAAGATGGATTAGTTAGAAAGATAGATTAGCTAGAAAGCTAGAAAGAAAGAAAGAAAGAAAGAAAGAAAGAAAGAAAGAAAGATGGATTAGTTAGAAAGAAAGATAGATTAGCTAGAATGAAAGAAATAATGAACGGTGGATTAGTTGGTTAGAAATAAAGAAAGATGGATTAGTAAGAAAGAAAGATGGATTAGTTAGAAAGAAAGAAAGAAAGAAAGAAAGAAAGAGAAAGAAAGAAAGAAAAAAGAAAGATGGATTAGTTGTTAGAAAAAAAGAAAAAAAAGAAAGAAAGAAAGATTAGTTAGAAAGAAAAAGAAAAAAGATTTGTTAGAAAAAAAGAAAAAAAAGAAAGATTAGTTAGAAAGAAAAAGAAAAAAGATTAGTTAGAAAGAGAAAGAAAGAAATATTAGTTAGAAAGAAAGAATATTAGAAAGAAAGATTAGTTAGAAAGAAAAAGAAAGAAAGATTAGTTAGAAAGAGAAAGCTAGATTATTTAGAAAGAAAGAAAGAAAGATAAGTTAAAAAGAAACATTAGTTAGAAAGATAGATTAGAAAGAAAGATTAGTTAGAAAGAATGAAAGAAAGAAAGACAGATTTGTTAGAAAGCAAGCAAGCAAGAAAGAAAGATTAGTTAGAAATAAAGAAAGAAAAGTTAGAAAGAAAGAAAAAAGAAAGAAAGATTAGTTAGAAAGAAAGAAAGAAAGAAAGAAAAGTTAGAAAGAAAGAAAAAAGAAAGATAGATTAGTAAGAAAGAAAGAAAGAAAGAAAGAAAGAAAGAAAGATTAGGTAGACAGAAAGAATGAAAGAAGATAGAAAGAGAAAGAAAGAAAGAAAGAAATATTAGAAAGAAAGATTAGTTAGAAAGAAAAAGAAAGAAAGATTAGTTAGAAAGAGAAAGAAAGATAGATTATTTAGAAAAAAAGAAAGATAAGTTAAAAAGAAACAGATAGATTAGAAAGAAAGATTAGTTAGAAAGAATGAAAGAAAGAAAGACAGATTCGTTAGAAAGAAAGCAAGCAAGAAAGAAAGATTAGTTAGAAAGAAAGAAAAGTTAGAAAGAAAGAAAAAAGAAAGAAAGATTAGTAAGAAAGAAAGAAAGATTAGGTAGACAGAAAGAATGAAAGAAAGAAAAGAAAGAAAGAAAGAATGGTGGATTAGTTATTTAGAAAGAAAGATGGATTAGTCAGAAAGAAAGAAAGATGGATTAGTTAAAAAGAAAGAAAAATAGATTAGTTATTGTGGATCTCTTGTCCGAACCTGGTGCTCTCCTCATTTACGTGGTCGATTAATACTTGGCTATTTTGCAGAGTTTCAGCTATGAGACCAATGTCGTCGGCAAATCTTAAGTTGCTGAGCTGTCTTCCGCCAACACTTGCTCCGACATTTTCCATGTTTTGTCTGTCTAGGGCAAGTCTCATGATGTGTTCCAAATACAGGTTGAATAGATCTGGTGACATTATGCAACCCTGTCTAACCCCGACTGCTTGTTTAAACCAATCTGTTGTATCATGGCCCACGATTACTGCGCTCTCGGCTCGTTTATATAGATCTTCCAACAAACCGATCAGCTTTGGTTGCAAACCGTAGTGATGCAAGATCGCCCAAAGCGCTTCATGCCACACTCTATCGAATGCTTTCTTGAAGTCAATGAAGATCATGTACAGCTCGCCATTTTGCAATTTGGTATATTTTTCTGCCAATAACCTTAGTGAGAATATTTGCTCAATTGTACCCCGACTTGGCCTAAAGCCGGCTTGTTCCTCTGACATCAGCCCTTCAATACGTGGTTTCATCCTGCTACGTATGATTTCCAGTATAATCTTACTAGCGTGACAAATAAGGCTGATAGTTCTATTATTCTCACATTTTGTTGTGTCGCCTTTTTTAGGGATGACTACTATCAAGGACTGTGTCCACACTTTAGGGAATTGCCCAGTTTTCCATATTTTATTGCAGATGTTGTGCATTACCTTAACCAGTGTCTGGCCTCCTAGCCGAATTAGGTCCCCTTCTATGCGATCGACTCCGGGTGCTTTGCGTTGTTTAAGATTGTCGATTGCCGCTCTCACCTCCGACTCTAAAATATCCGGCTTTGTGTCATTGTGAAGACTCGAAGGCCAGAGTTCACTGAGTACACTTTTATCCACTGACACATTCTGGTTGTAAAGGTCCTTACAATACCTATGCCACCTAGATTTTATTTTCACTCGAAAGCAGCTTGCCTGTCTCATCTTTGACATTTGTGCTCCGGACTTTGAGTGCCAGTCCGCCCGAAATCTCTTTTACCTTGCTGAATAGCTTTCGCAAGTCAGTTTTTCTACTGGCTGATTCGAGTTCTGCGCACTGCCGCTGTGTCCATTCTTGACGACATCTAACTAGGCCCATTTTAATGCCTTTAGACAATTGTTTGTACTTGGGTTTTAGATTTGGATTGGCATTCAGCTGTGCCTTCACCTCTCTTCTTTGGTCAGTGAGCAACAGCACCTCTTCACTAATCCATGGTTTTTTCTTCTTCCTTACAAACCCAATTGTTTCTTTCGCTGCTTCTTGGATGTTAGAGTTTACTACATCTAGTGCTTTGTCCACATCTTCTGGTAGGTTCTCAAGCATGGCGAATCGATTTGCTAAGGCTATCTGATATTCAAGCCTCACAGTAGGCTGCTGGAACAGCTTTTCTATGTCGATTCTAGCTCTTGTTCCAATGGCCTGCTGGACTTGAAACCGTACCTTGATATTACTTAAAACTAAATTGTGATCTGTTGATCCGATCGCTGCACTAGGAAAGCTGCGAGTGTCTGTGAACGAACTTCTCCATCTTTGATCTACCATTACAAAATCGATCATGTTTCTTGCACTGACAACTGTGCCGAGGTAAGCGATATATTACGCTCAACTGAAAACAAACTTTCCGGACTTAACACAAGAATCGCTTTAATAGAAGTCATTCACAAGGAATTACAAGAACTACGTCAAAGTTTACAGTTCAGCCAAGAACAGATAGACACTCTCACTAAAGAAAATAACTTTTTAAATTACTCAGTTCACACACTTTCCGCCCAGCTCACCTCCGTTGTCACAGAAAACAAATCGATGAAAGAAAACATTCTGGACTTACAAGCACGTAGTATGAGAGACAATCTAGTGTTCACAGGCATCCCGGATCAAACGCCAGATGACCCCGAAAAATTAATCAAGGACTTCATGACAAAACAACTCAAACTACCAGCTGAAACTGTACAAAGAATCACCTTTCACCGTGTCCATCGCATCCGTTCTCAACAAAACAACAACCGACCGCGACCTATCATCGCAAAATTTGAACACTACAAACACAAAGAACTGGTTCAAAAACAAGGCAGACAACTTAAAGGTACAGCTTACGGTCTCAACGAACAATATCCAAAGGACATCCTCGAACGTCGAAAACAACTCTTCCCAATCCGAAAACAAAAAATGAATGAAGGAAAATGTGCAATCATAACAGTGGACAAATTATACATAGATGGACAATTATATCGTGACAAGGACATTACCCCCTGGCTTTTTTGAACACATCACTCTGCATTATCTATTTACTCAGCTCCTTCATATAACTGAGTTATGTTTTTGCAATTGCACTTAGGTCTCATCCCCCCCCCCCCCCCCCCCTTTAAACATTTTGCTGGTCTTTAAGTTTTTTTTTGTTTGTTCATTGTTCTATTATGTACGTTTTGTTAACTCTGTCTAAATTGTACGTCTATCAGTATAACAATAACATTGCGTTGTCACACACACACACTCACACCTTTTCAAATGCATACACTCACATATATACATATGCAGTACTAACAAGCCCATATATTAATATACATACATATCATTTATTTATTCATTTTGTATTTTTTTTGAGAAATGTCGCCAATCACTTTTTTTATCCTGGAATGTCCGTGGACTTGGCTCCCAGACAAAGAGGATCAAAATTTTTAATCATATAAACAAATTACAAGCAGACATATGTCTTCTCCAAGAAACACATTTATCTCAATCTGATCAAAACAAAATCAAATCATCACAGTATCATTTATACTCTGCCCACTACAACAGGAAACAGAGAGGGGTATGTATTCTAATAAATAAAAAAATACCATTTGTTCATAACACCACAATTATAGACCCAGAGGGACATTTTATCATAATTAACATTTCAATTAAAAACAACTCAGTCACAATAGGAAATTTATATGGCCCAAACACAGATGACCCATCTTTTTTTCAGATTTTTTTTTCTTCCATTTCAAATATTTCTGATTGTCCAATCATAATAGCAGGTGATTTCAACACAGTTTTAGATCCAACTACAGATAGATGTAACAACATTGACAATAAACGCATCTGGAAATCTGCAGAAACCATAAAACAGTTCATGTGGGATCTTGGTCTTGGCGATAGTTGGCGCCTCCAGCATCCAGACATTAAAGCATTCTCATTTTTTTCACCAGTTCATCATTCATATTCTCGCATTGACTTTTTTCTCACCAGTAATTCTATTATATCCAATATTTCCGAATCAAAGATCCACCCAATAATCATTAGTGATCATGCTCCATTAACATTAAAATTTAATATAACCACTGCACATAAACCCATTTCTAGATGGCGATTTAATACCTCACTTCTACAAGACCACGATTTCAACAGCTACTTTGAAAGAGAGTGGGCTTGCTTTCTAGAGATGAATGACTCCCCGGAAACATCCCCATCTCTTCTCTGGGAAACAGGAAAGTATTAAGCAGTATTAAGAGGCAAAATAATTTCATATTCTACTTACAAAAGAAAGAAAGAGAAAGAACAACAAGATGCACTAGAACAAAAAATTAAAGAACTAGAAGACATCAACATAAATAACCCAACAGAAGAAACACAGGATATGCTAAGAAAATATAAATCACAATTAAATAAAATTGCCCCTAGTGGCAGGATTAAATAACACACTCCCTGAAAGCTAATGGGACAAAATGTAACCGTAATATGGGATGAGTAAATGTGTTACTGGTGGCACTAAGTTTATCTGTTTGTTTGATGCAGAGGGTTCAACATGCAGGCCTGAGCTGGCAGCTGGACTATTGATAGGACCTTGATCAAAAAATAGGATTAACTGTCTTCGTCTTGTCTACAACACCTTTTTGCCATCTATGGTTCGTTTTATAAACTACAGTTCATATTACTGACAGTTATTGGGAAGCTCGGTTACAGGCTGATGGGGCCTCTTCAACAATTTCATCTTGCTTCTACGTCACTTAAGACTGAACCTTGAGTAGCCAAAGACACTGCTACAGAAGTCTGAACTGAACTGTTTGATTATTCCCATGCAACTGTGTAACTATATGTACATTGTGAGTTACTGACTGTATGTTGATTTGTGTTGCAATACACGTGGCTCATTGAAATGAGAAAGTCTCTGGTCCCTTAATTATGTAGCATCAACAACATTATTTTAAAATCAGGTGTTACAATATGCATACTCAATTCCTTATTCACAGACTACGACAAGAACACTTCCATCATAGTAATAAATCTGGTAAATACCTGGCTAATCAAATCAAACACAATAAAGAAAAAACAACTATATCAGTCATTAAGGACTCAGCAGGGACACCCACCAACTCACCAGAAGAAATAAATCAAATCTTTCAAAAATTTTACAGTAAACTATATTCCCCTGAAAAGAATCCATCCCAGGATGACATAAATATGTTTCTTAGCAATATCAACTTACCTCAGCTTAACAAACAGCAAATAGATACTCTAGAATTACCTTTATCAGAACAATAACTTTCTAATGCTCTTAAACACATGCCCAACAATAAATCACCAGGTCCTGATTGCTTCCCTGCTGAGTTCTACAAACAATTTTGGTCTATCTTATCACCACTTTTCATCCGGATGATATGCGAATCAAAACAAAAATCAAAACTTCCAGACACCATGAACACAGCCACAATTGCACTCCTCCTCAAACCCAATAAAGATACAACATTACCGTCAAGTTATCGCCCAATCTCACTAATTAACGTAGACACTAAAATAATTGCTAAAGCTCTTTCCCATAGAATAGAAAAAATCATGCCAACTATAATCCATCCCGACCAAACCGGTTTCATTAAAGGTAGACAAGCATCAAACAATACCCGCAGACTCATAAACCTAATTCACCACTCATCAATAAACATAAACAAATCTGTCATAGTCACTCTTGATGCGGAAAAAGCATTTGATAAAGTAAACTGGAAATTCCTGTTCCCTTTCGAAAGGGAACTCTACACTACGTCAGAATGACGCTATGGGGGAACGCCTCAGGCGTGACAGGTGTCTGAAATAAATATCAACTCACGTCAATTATGTTGACCGGCGACAGCCCGTGAATCATCAGCTTGATTGATTAACGCGCAACCTGGATGTATAAAGGGAAGCCTTGCATACATGACAACATCTTTTCGTCTTCAGGGACTGTTTGTCTGTATTGAGAATATCGCTGAAGCGCGCGGGAGGCTCTCGAGAGAGCCTCTTGTGCAAACTGTGAGCGTTTTTCATTTAAAAATGCTCCGCTTTCGCGGACCCTTTTCTCGAGGGAGGAGGGTTCAGCATCTGAGCTGTGGTGCGTGCGATCTGTGAAACAATACTGTTTGGGTACGAGGCGTTCACAGTCAGTTCCTGAGGGTGCTGGCAGTGTTCATTAAGAAATATCTCGGCGCGCGTGAGAAAGAAAAAATCCGTGCGCTGTCGGATGTTTCAACCTCGCAACTGTTGACTTTCTTCTCGAGGGATGAAAGCCAAATATTTTTTAACGGCTCTTTTCTCGCGCTTGCCGAGGCAGTGTGTAGATTACGAGAACGTATAAATGTTAAAACAGTATTGTCTGGTGAGTATGGCTGCATTTAATTCTATGAATTAAAATGATGGAATATTATCTGACTTTTAAGAAGTTAGATATTTAGTAATTCAGCCTATCATCCAGATCGCGTTACCCAGTGTTTTTGGCTGCATTTTAATTGAAAAATGAGCAGTGAACAAAAAGAGCAGGTGTAATTCTGGTCTTTTTGTAAAATGTGAAATTAACATATTTCTTTTTCTTTTCAGACCACATCTCCTGTTTTAGAGTCTGGGGCAAAATTTTATGGGAGTAAATCTAAAGATTTTTTCGATGGTCAGGTAGTAGGTCTTAACAGGCCTCCTTGACCAGACAGTCCCCATTTTGCAACCGGACAGTGCTTCCTGAGTTTGAGCTCCCACATACTGTGGTTATCAGGTCAGAGGCCTCACCAGGCCTTCTTGAAAATGAGCTCCCACATACTGTAGTTGCCAGGTTATAGGCCTCACCAGGCCTTCCTGGTTATGAGCTTCCACATGTCAGATTACAGGCCTCACCGGCCTTCCTGAATGTGAGCTCCCACATACTGTGGTAATCAGGTTACAGGCCTCATCAGGCCTTCCTGGTTATGAGCTCCCACATACTGTGGTCGCCAGGTTACAGGCCTCATCCGGCCTTCCTGGTTATGAGCTCCCACATACTGGGATATCAGGTTACAGGCCTTTCTAGGCCTTCCTGAATATGAGCTCCCATACACGGTGGTCGCCACGTTACAGGCCTCGCCAGGCCTTCCTGGTTATGAGCTCCCACATACTGTGGCGCCAGGTTACAGGCCTCACCGGCCTTCCTGGTGATGGGCTTCTACATGTCAGGTTGCAGGCCTCACCCGGCCTTCCTGAATGTGAGCTCCCACATACTGTGGTCATCAGGTTACAGGCCTCATCCGGCCTTCCTGGTTATGAGCTCCCACATACTGTAGTCGCCAGGTTATAGGCCTCACCAGGCCTTCTTGGTTAGGAGTTTTTCACATGTCAGGTTTCGGGCCTCGCCGGCCTTCCTGAATGTGAGCTCCCTCATACTGTGGTTGTACATGAGCTCCCACATACTGTAGTCGCCAGGTTATAGGCCTCACCAGGCCTTCTTGGTTAGGAGTTTTCACATGTCAGGTTTCGGGCCTCACCGGCCTTCCTGAATGTGAGCTCCTACATACTGTGAGCTTCCACTTACTGTGGTTATCAAGTTATAGGCCTTACCAGGCCTTCTTGATTATGAGCTCCCACATACTGTGGTTGAATATGAGCTCCCACATTCTGTGGTTATCAAGTTTTAGGCCTCACCAGGCCTTCTTGAATATGAGCTCCCACATACTGTGGTTATCAGGTCATAGGCCTCACTAGGCCTTCCTGAGTATAGCTCTCACATACTGTGGTTGAATATGAGCTCCCACATTCTGTGGTTATCAAGTTTTAGGCCTCACCAGGCCTTCTTGAATATGAGCCCCCACATTCTGTGGTTATCAGGTCAGAGGCCTCACCAGGCCTTCCTGAATGAGAGCTTCCACATATTTTGGTTGAATATGAGCTCCCACATGCTGTGGTTGTCAGGTCACAGGCCTCACTAGGCCTTCCTGAGTATGAGCTCCCACATACTGTGGTTGAATATGAGCTCCCACATACTGTAGTTGCCAGGTTATTGGCCTCACCAGGCCTTCCTGGTTACGAGCCTCCACATGTTAGGTTACAGGCCTCACTGGCCTTCCTGAATGTGAGCTCCCACATACTGTGGTGAATATGAGCTCCCATGTTATATGGTTATCAGGTCAGAGGCCTCACTAGGCCTTCCTGATTTGAGCTCCCACATGCTGTGGTCGCCAGGTTAGAGGCCTCACCGGCCTTCCTGAGTATGAGTTCCCCCCATGCTGTGGTTGTATATGAGCTCCCACATACTATAGTCGCCAGGTTATAGGCCTTACCAGGCCTTCTTGGTTAAGAGCCTCCACATGTCAGGTTACAGGCCTCACCGGCCTTCCTGAATGTGAGCTCCTACATACTGTGGTCATCAGGTTACAGGCCTCATCTGGCCTTCCTGGTTATGAGCTCCCACATTCTGTGGTTATCAGGTCAGAGGCCTCACCAGGCCTTTCTGAGTATGAGCTCCCACATACTGTGGTTGTATATGAGCTCCCACATACTGTAGTCGCCAGGTTATAGGCCTCACCAGGCCTTCTTGGTTAGGAGTCTTCACATGTCAGGTTACAGGCCTCGCCGGCCTTCCTGAATGTGAGCTCCTACATGCTGTGAGCTTCCACTTGCTGTGATTATCAAGTTATAGGCCTCACCAGGCCTTCTTGAATTTGAGCTCCCACGTGCGGTGGTCGCCTTCCTGAGTTTTAACCTTCCACAATTAGTGGTCACCAGGCTTTAGGCCTCTGCGGCCTTCCTGGTTATGAGTTCTTTCATGTCAGGTGGCAGGCCTCACCAGGCCTTACTGAATGAGAACTCCCACGTATTGTGTCTATCAGGTTGCAGGCTTCTTCTGGCTTTCCTGATTATAGGTTCCCACGTAAGGTGGTTCCCTGGTTACAGGCCTCACCAGGCCTTCCTGGTTTTGAGCTTTTACATGTCAGGTTACAGGCCTCATCCGGCCTTCCCGAATGTGGGCTCACACATACTGTGTTTTTAGAGTGATGAAGTACGAGCAAACCTTTACTTCATTCCTTTTTGGTACATACGTTCCGTACCTTTTTTAAACCATGCTTATGGTAAGTCACACGACTTATGTCTTGTGTATTTTCTAAAATCCATTTTCTATGGTAAGGGTCATGCGCGTATCGCTTCTGTCCCTTCCTATGTGGCTCAGACCCTGGTCTTTCTCTTCGGGTCCCATTCTAGATACTTCCTGTCGTCACTTTATTACGACAGATGTTTTTCTCTAGTTAACTTCCACATTCTGATGAGCTCCCACACACTGTGGTCACCGTGTTACAGGCCTCACCGGCCTTCCCGAGTATGAGCTCCCACATGCTGTGGTCGCCAGGTTAGAGGCCTCATCAGGCCTTCTTGGGTTCAGAATGGCTAAGTACATGCACTTTCTTTCATGTACTTTCTATTTCCATTTTTTATGGTAAGGGTTGTGCGCTGTACGCTTTATTCCCTTTCTGAAAGTGAGCTCCCACATCCTGTGGTCGCCAGGTTAGAGGCCTCACCGGCCTTCCTGATAGGAGCTCCCACATGCTGTGGTCACCAGGTTAGAGGCCTCACCGGCCTTCCTGATATGAGCTCCCACATGTTGTGGTCGCCAGGTTAGAGGCCTCACCGGCCTTCCTGATAGGAGCTCCCACATGCTGTGGTCACCAGGTTAGAGGCCTCACCGGCTTTCCTAATATGAGCTCCCACATGTTGTGGTTGCCAGGTCAGAGGCCTCACCGGCCTTCCTGAAGGTAAGCTCCCACATATTGTGGTTGAATACAAGCTCCCCCATGTTGTGGTCGCCAGGTTAGAGGTCCTACCAGGCCTTCCTGGAGGTAGCTCCCTTTAGGCCCTCACAGGCCTCCTCAGTGTTTTGAAACACAAACACTGGGTAGATCCATGGATCGAGTAGAGAGACTCCCCTCGCTGGCAAGGGTTGTAAAGCACTATGCTGAGTCATACTCTCCAGGGTTTCCCGTCTCTGAGATCCGGGCTGAGTGGTTCACTGCCTGTTTTGCAGTCCCTTGGGTTGGATGCCTTCTTAAGGCAAGTGTCCAGAGGCTCTGTCTTCAGACAGACAGGAAGTGGCCAGACTCTAGTGTCTTATGTAGTGACACCAGGTCAGGCCTGCCTGGTGGTATTTCAGGTGGCACGCTCCCCTGAATAGTGACTGGCTGGGAGTCCCTTGGGCCCCCTAGCCACACTCCCTAGAAGGGACCCCTTCTTTTGGAAGCTGTGGTCCTAAGCCTTTGAGCTGGCCCAGATATACCCCCCATTAACTATGTTCTGGCGGTTTCTTGGTTCATTAGCTTGGGTGATGACCGGTAGGGAGTGCTGTCACTGACAGCCCGATGTGACCTAAGGGTGAGTGGTTCGGACAGTTGTCACTGCCTTTGGGCATGCACTCCCCTCAGCATGGTGGCGTTGGTATATCGTTCCCCATAGCGTCATTCTGACGTAGTGTAGAGTTCCCTTTCGAAAGGGAACGTCTCAGGTTACGACTGTAACCTATGTTCCCTGAGAACAGGGAACGAGACACTACGTCTTCCTGCCATGCCTCGGGGCCTGCCTCCAACAGTCCCTTCAGACGATAGGATGTTGTCATGTATGCAAGGCTTCCCTTTATACATCCAGGTTGCGCGTTAATCAATCAAGCTGATGATTCACGGGCTGTCGCCGGTCAACATAATTGACGTGAGTTGATATTTATTTCAGACACCTGTCACGCCTGAGGCGTTCCCCCATAGCGTCATTCTGACGTAGTGTCTCGTTCCCTGTTCTCAGGGAACATAGGTTACAGTCGTAACCTGAGACGTTTTCCACATTAGAGAGGTTTGGTTTTGGGGAGTCATTCATCAACTGGGTTAAAATTCTCTACACATCACCCTCAGCCACTGTCATTACTAACGGACTAACATCACGCAGCTTTACTCTACACCGGGGAACTAGACAAGGATGCCCAATCTCTCCATCTCTATTCACCATATTCATCGAACCGCTTGCAGCAGCTGTCCGTCAAAACAACTACATCAAAGGAATTCAAACATTAAACATACACCATAAAATAAGTCTTTACGCTGATGATATATTATTATACTTACAAAATCCCCAAAAATCATTACAAGAAACAATAAAACTCATTGATACCTTTTCAAACATTTCTGAATACTCAATTAACTGGAATAAATCGTCTATACTTCCATTAAATTCCACCAGGGTGGATGTGACATCCCAAACATCACAAATCCCTTTGTGTACCAATTACATCACATATTTGGGAATCAACGTCTCCGCCAAGCTGCCAGAGTTGTTTACACTCAACTATACCCCATTACTTAAAAAAATAGATGACGATCTTCAACGTTGGATGAACTTACCATTATCAATCATGGGCAGAATATCAGTAACAAAAATGTCTATACTCCTATTTTCTATATACCTATTTTCAATGATTCCAACACAGCCCACTCGTATCTGGTTCAAATCTTTAGATTCAATTATTACAAAATTCTACTGGAAAAACAAGACCCCAAGAATTAAATTAACAACCTTACAGAAACCAAAATCACAAGGTGGATTAGAGGCACCACATTTTTATAATTATTTTCTGGCAAATCAACTCCAAAACATATACAAATGGATTCAACCTAACTCTTCAGAATACACATGGCAAGATATTGAACAATCAATCTGCAAAGACATTAGCATCTCAGAATTACCTTTTCACAGTCAAACAATCAAAAAACATCACTGTTTTAAAATGCCAACAATAGGAGCAACTCTGACAGCCTGGTGGAAGTTCCATCAGATCACAAATTCCCCACTCATACCATGTAAATACACCCCAATTTGGAATAACCCAGATTTTTTAGCTAAAAAGAAGCCACTAAACTTTCGCACATGGGCAGATAAGGGAATCACACAACTACAGCATATTATTAATAATAACAACCTGGCACCATTTTCCCATATAGCCCAGACATACAGCATCGGGAGTAATTGCTTCTTGGAATATTTACAAATCAAATCGTCAATTAAATCAAAATTACTTAACCAACCAATCAATCTAGACCTTTCCCCTCAAATCTCTGAGTTTATTAATATATCTTCCCCAAAAAAATTACTCTCCAAAATATACAAAATGATATCAAAATCAGACAACGCATTAGCTCTACCAACCACCAAATGGGAATCAGACTTATCCATTACTCCCAATGCTGATTTTTGGAATCAAATTTGCAAAAACATATACTCCATGACTAAAAATGCTAACTTACAACTCATACAGTATAAAGTACTTCACAGAACTCATCTAACTGGGCGGAAATTATTTAAAATGGGCTTCACCTCAGAGACATGTTCACACTGCACACAAAACACTCCTGACACTTATCTTCACGCCTTATGGCATTGCACTCCAATTAAAACATTTTGGGAAAAGGTTACCGACTCACTCTCCAACTTCATGGGATGTCACATCCCACTGTCTCCCTCCCTCTGCATACTAGGTGACATATCCACAATAGATATAAATAATTCAAATGGTCAATTACTATTGGTG